>NC_060141.1:395670193-395979300 GCF_021461385.2 Schistocerca piceifrons | reverse complement strand
ATACCGTTGCTATGCACCACACAAATCAACAGAAACCCCACAAACAAATCTGTAGCCCAAACCAAGAAAACCATAAAAGCATGTCATGCAGTATTTACAGAATATGAAAAATGGACGTATACCCGTCAACCACATAACACAAAAGCTCCTTGGTCACCCTAAGATAGACAAACAACTTGTTCCCACACAATCTGTAGTAGACAATGTCAACAGCGCCACATGGTACATAAGCAAGAAATGAAATAACCTTCTTAATAAATTTTACACACACAACAAAAAAATACAATAAGGAATTAGCTAAAAGCATGAATGACATAAAATACCTCCAAATGCAGGATTTGTATCTTTCGACATTACTAACCTACACACGAACATCACAATCCAGTAAACAATAGATATCATAGAACAAAACCTATTCAAATACAGGAAAAATCTCAATAGAACGCACTAAAGAAATTTTACCACTAACAAAACTTGTTTTATACCAAAATAACATCGAGTTTGATAGTAAAATATACTCAGAAAAAGACGGAGGCGTGATGGGATGCAGAATTGCGTGAACCATAGCTTGGAAGAAAAAATCTTCGAAACAAAAAACGCAACTAATCAAAAGATCATATAACATCACAGATACCTAAATGACACTTTAACGCTTATAGAAGTAACGTTAATGACACAGACGATTTACATAAAGCACTGAATCAGTTCCATCCCAAAATGAAATTTACCATAGAACACGAAATTAACAAAAAAAATTAACTTTCTATATCAAACTATTAAGAACACTAATAAGCGAAGCGAATATGATATTTCCATTCGGCCATCTCGGGCTTTTTTTTACGTAAATACCTAAATCATTCACGACGGGTAACAGGATGGTTCCTCTGACGAAGATTTTTTTCCTAAACCATTTGCAATCCGATCTTTAACCCAGACACTAATAACGTCGTTGTCGATCCTTGTGGCTCTGCTTCCTCAGGGCTTCCAGGCCCATATAATGTAAGGCAATGAATCACATCTGAAAATCACATTCTACAACTCTTTCCGCATGGTATAAGTTATTCTGTTCTTATACAGTGTGTTACTTAACTGGTAGTCACTTGTTTACGAAACTTTTGTGCCGCCTGAGCCCCTTTGAGCGTCCACAAGACTCTTACTGCAATTTGTTCCCTGGAGACCAGAACTGTACACGTCACTGATGAGGGCTTCCCATAGGGAGGGGAGAAACATTTTTATGGGGTTGTAAATTAGCCCGCGGAGGCAGATTATACGAAACAGGCCGTAAAAGTGCGTACACGCGTGGCCCTGTGTCTGCAGCACACGTCTTTATGGCGCGCATTAAAAAATTTTCCCGTCTGATCTACTCGGCCACACTGAATTAAAACGGTTCGCAGCGTGCAGAGAGGCAGGAAAGAGAAAAAGAAATAAAGAGCAACGAGTCCGAGAGTTAAAAAAGAAAAAAGAAAGATAGTTATATTGCTACACATATTAATACGAAACACGCAGTTCGTTGGTGCATACTGCCAGAAGGCGTCTGCGGTGTAGCCGTACGTAAACTGCAAGTTAAGTAAATTTTGCAGACTTCCTCGCAAATTACTTTTAAGCCAGGCTGAAATGATATACACATCAGAAGAGGATTACGACGTGCGTGTAATCCCTCTACTGCTAGTCTTACAGGCGCTGCACAGAATTTACAACCGCCCGTCTCTTTTCTTTTTTTTTATATTTTTTAACGCCAATATTTATCGCCGATTTCGATTAACGTAAATTGGCCAGTCGTTCGGCGCTAAGCGTGAAGTCGGGGTGCTGAAATTTTACGCCTCGCACATTCCGTTCGTATTCCCGGAAAGAACAAATTTTACCCAATTACTTTAACACCCCGTAGAGACTAGCTACAATACCTGCCCGTTCGTTACTAGGTTCAGTGGAAAAGATTCTTGCCTTACTGAAATTGTGTGTGTGGAACATAAAAAACGCATTGAAATATCTTTTATTGTGTAGTGTGATTTTGCTGTACATGTTACGCAAACATTATCTCCATAACAACTGTCTGATTTTCTGTTAGTATTATACCTAAAGAAATCATGTGGTAAAATTTTCGATAAGAATAATAGGGAAAAAAAATAGTTTCAAACACAAAATCACCACACATCTGCATGTATTATTTGTTTTTCCTAACAAATGAAGTCTTAATATTTCACTGAGAAGAAAGAAACAGAGGCCTCTGTCGTGATATTGTCTACCAATAAATACTTTCTATACGAAAAGAGAGATTTGTCGCCACGCAGAAAATCAGTTGACAGCAGGCGCTTCAATGCCAATAACAATGCGAGTTTCATAACGTTTTTAAGCTCATGATTTCGAATTAATTCAGTCTTCCTGAGAACAGAGACAAGACTGCAGCCGTAGATTGCTCGGTCATAATAAATTTATGGGCGAAATATGTTTATTCCTCAGCTTTCAAGCAGAATAGCTGTAACCACTTCATTGCATAGCGGTTGTAATCAGAACAAACATTCGTAGGAAGCCAAGTCGGGGTTGAAAAATCTAGCTGAGCAGTATGTTGCCTTAGAATGGGTGCTAAGTTGGACAGATGATGATGAAGTCTAATACTCCTTTACACAGCGTGGAGGAACGATGCGGAAGAACCGCACCGCCGTACTAGGCAAGATCCTAGTGGAGGTGGTTTACCATTGCCTTCCTCCGACCGTAATGCGGATGAATGATGATAATGAAGACGATATAACAACACCCAGTCATCTCGAAGCAGGTGAAAATCCCTGACCCCGCCGGGACGCGAACCCGGGACCCCGTTCTCGGGAAGCGAGAACGCTACCGCGAGATTGTAACAATTCCTTGATTCAAAGTGTCTTTTCCCACTGTGGGTGTAATATTTACAAAGTCATGCCAAGAATCTTCTTTCTTCTGTGGCTCTGCAGCTGATTGTGAAACTAGCTTCTTCAACAGTCCTCCGACAGATGTCAAGATCCAACGCTCCAGCTTTACATTCCCTATTTCCTGCAGGTCCTTCATGACTCAGTCTGTTCATCGGGTTGTCGGTCCAGCCCGTCATCTTTGAATCCCTGGATTTTCATTTTATATTACCTTAGCTATTTCTGTATCCCTCATCCGTGACACTTGCCCACGACATCTCAGTTTGGATGATTCCCGTGTTCTTATAAAAGATGGATTTCTATGTGTAGCGTAATACTCGTAACAATAATTCCTCTTCCATCTTCCTGTTTCACAAGTGGGGCCAACCTTTCTTCTACGTACTTTCCTCTAAAAGACATTTGACATTCGAATATCTTTTGACGTTAATTAAAAAAAAATACAGTATATAAATTGAGGTGTACTAAGCCGTGATTTAAAAATGGTTAATTCGGTGGTACAGAATACAAGCTTCATGAAAATAGTTTTTGAATGCAAAATCGGCCCTACTGACTGCTATTAATTCCTGTTTCATTTCGTAAGATTTCATTTCATAAGACGTGTCACTTGATCTGGAGACTGTTGGTCCCAGATATATTTAAACTGTTCAACTCTCTCAAAAATAAAACCCCTAAGTTACTGACGACGGCATTTTCTCTTTAAGTGCCTTCCCAGGAGCGATAAATTTTGTTTCCTGCTGTTTAATATTCAGTCCCATTGTCATATTGGTCTACTGAAGTGCGATGAATGTCACTTCCAAACACGCGGGGAAGCCGCACGGCCTAGGTGCCTTGCCACGGTTCGCGCGGTTCCCCCCGTCAGAGTTCCGAGTCCTCCCTCGGTCATGGGTGTGTGCGTTGTCCTTAGCGTAAGTTTGATATCACTCCCATCGATTGCTGAGTTCTGGCAAATACACCAGTATCTTGACATACGCGAATATGTGCACTAATTTGCAAAACACCACTTCATTGTTCAGCAAGACTGTAAACACCATAATCTTCTCCATGTCAACATTAAAAATGAGTCATGCCAACATATTTCCTTGCCTTTAGTGGGCCAGACACTACGCTACCTCCTTATACCACTCTATACTTCGTTCACTGTCATTTACACCAGTATTTCTTAGTTTAGTCAAAGCACAGTACAGATGTTGTCGGTCATTGGTATCGTATGCTGCTTTGTAATCAAAGAAGAGGTGACGTGTGCCAGTCCCGAAAAGAATTTGCTGTGTCGAAGCGAAATTACTTTCGTCCGGACACAATTGTGGATTCTTTGATTGGTCTAGGCCTAGGGGAAGGCTCATCGCACTAGATCACATGAAATATTAGTTCACTTTATTACATAAACGACTAAAAGATTTACTTGATTTTGATACAGATCTTTTCTACAGGCTTGCTTGAAAGGTTACAACTGTTACCGACTATTAAAACATCACTTGATGCACAGACTATCAAATGGTTCTTCTGCAGTGCAGTGTTTCAACCGTAAATGAACAGGTTAAAGTCCACCCCTTGTTTGTTAAGCTGATTAATTTTCATGTAAGAAATATCTCCCTTTAATATAAGCGGACGAAGTGCTCCATTGTTCCCATTTCTACCGCTATGTGTCTAATTCTTTCAATTAGGCCAGATAAATTGAGATATGGGTAATCAAACCCGCAGTTAATCGCATGAAGTGAATAATGGATACAATGGATATGCCTGGATTGAAAATTCATAGAATATAGTCATTATCTCACTGGTATGGATGAAGGATACTAAATAACGCTAAGAGAGAATTTCAATTATCATTCTGATTTATTTTGATAATACTTAAGAAAACTATTACTCTCTGTGATAAAACATTTAACAAAACTATTACTCTCTGTGACAAAACATTTAAGAAAACTATTACTCCTTGTGACAAAACATACATGAAATCAATTATATTTAAGAAAACTACCACTCTCAGTGCCAAAACCTACATGAGGCACTCACTGTCTATTGCATCTCGTCATACCGGAAACATAGACAACACTTCGTCGCCAGTTACATCTACTAATGATTAAAATGGATAAAAATGAATGTTACTGAATGGTGGCCTCTTAACGCCATTTAGGTATTGTCACGCCTATTTAACGCGCGGAGTAGCGAAGGATATTACCTTTCACTCTCTCAAACACTACTTGTGTTACTATACATGCAGTACCATTCGGATAAGTTCATGTTGAATCCACGCATTATGCAACCGCAATGCAACGTGAGCAAACCAGCCCACGCTTCATGACTCCACATTATTCATACTATGATTAACGAATGACAAATCCAGTGACTACCGTAGTGAATGCTGGCAACACGTGGCCAAGTTCGACAACAGAGAAACGAGTAAAACAAACCGTTGAATCATGAAAAATTTATATTGCTTATATCCAGAACGAAACTATGCAACAAATGAAACATTAATGAAACTATCCAGTACTGACCTAAGAAACAAGAACTGTTGGTTCATTCCCTCAGTCACCTCGCGCCTAAGTCCGCTAGTTGCAACACATTAATCTGAAAAATTTCTACAAATAAAACATCGCTGAACGTTTTCCGGTATTAATTCACCCCGAACAAGCTTCATAATCAATGTTACTCCAAAAAACCTACATTATGAACAACTTTTCTCACCATCAATGACGAGCGCTGCACCCCTGCGTCCGTCTCGTTCAATCGGCGGCCCCAGAGAGTCACAACGTGGCGCGTTTCAGGACCAACCGCCAACCGTTCAAAAAAACTTGTGGTTGGGGTAGGACCTCAGTGAGAACCAGCCTCACAAACTCTGCCCTGCTCATCCCCACTATCTTTGGAATCACAAACTCTCTGCCGAATTTGCTCAAGTTGTTATGTTGGTGCTAAACTACCCTATTGCTACCATCTTTGACTAACCCATATTATTATATATTCCATGCATATTTTACGTTTATCCATCCGCATACATCATGGGATCAAAGGATGAGAGAGGAGGTGTGACACCAACAGAGGAAAAAATATACAAGGAAGCATTCTTGAATCCAGAGGTTAATTAGCTAGACGAAACATTGAAAGGACGCTCTCGGCGTAAACTGAACTATTAAACATGTACAAATAATTCAGTCAGTTAAATGATGCGTAAACCTGTGACGTTTCACAAGTCCTTCAGATACATTAACTATCGCGTTGGTCCTGTACTATAGTATTGACTCCTGCAGATGAGGGTGGAGGGCGTAGCTCTGGCTAGGTCGACGCGATATTGACCTCTGCCTGATGGCGCTGCCGTGATGAGAGGGCAGCTGTGGTCTTCAGGAGTGCCTCCCATACGTCACTGCTATTACAGTGAGCCTCGCTAATGTCTGTGGTATGAAAACACATTGTTGGCTTTGCTGTGGCACCGCGATCTCTGGACGCTACCACACAACTGTCTTCTTTAAAACACGCCTTAGGGTGAACATCTGATCTATAGTTCATTTCCACTGGAGAAACCAACACCGTTATGAGTCAATATCTCTCTGAGCAACTGGTAGGAGACCGACAAACAGTATGTGAGTATGTGAAGGAACACTTTATAGCCCGAATTTAATAGCATAATTCACTGAATTTTACTGCAATGTTTTCGCTTCTATTATCGTGTACTTTCACCAGAATCAGTTTTCGCCATTAACTATAATACACTCTGTAAGTCTTTAGATGCGATTTAAATTGAAAAGTATACATGTGTATATTTTGAAGGTGAAGTGGTAAGGTAGTTGTTTGAGGACAAGCGACAGCAATTTCTGTAGTGTTCGCCGCAGGGAGCTCGATCTCTGACTACGTGTATTGAAGGGAGCTCTTTGGGCTACCAGAGATAATGTTGTTTCGGCAAGATGACGTCAGACTCGTGGCTGTCCTTGTAGTCAGGTGTGAATTCTTCTTCTGTGACTTTTACTGTTGGAAGTGACGGCGTCGAGATTTCCTGTCAGAATGCCGTTTCCTCCACTCGGGATGCACTGCTTAAGGTAACGTCCACCAGGACATTTGTTTTTTCCGCGATTAAAAATGTTTGAGCAATTTAGCCTGGAGAGATTTTCATTTCACGAGTTCTAATGTAGGTATTCGATTGTTGGTGAACAAGACATTGTCTAGGCAGCTATTTCATAACTAGCATATATGTACTGAGGAAAAATTCTAAATCACTCTCCATCCTTTTAACCCTCGGCTGGCCAAACCTTTTTTTCTAACTGGGCTGCCTAAGGGGGGGGGGGATCAGTTTGGATTACGTAGAAATGTTGGAACACGTGAGGCAATACTGAACTTCGACTTACTTTAGAAAATAGATTGAGGAAAGGCAAATCTACGTTTCTAGCATTTGTAGACTTAGAGAAAGCTTTTGACAATGTTGATTGGAATACTCTCTTTCAAATTCTGAAGGTGGCAGGGGTAAAATACAGGGAGCGAAAGGCTATTTACAATTTGTACAGAAACCAGATGACAGTTATAAGAGTCGAAGGGTATGAAAGGGAAGCAGTGGTTGGGAAGGGAGTGAGACAGGGTTGTAGCCTATCCCCGATGTTGTTCAATATGTATATTGAGCAAGCAGTGAAGGAAACAAAAGAAAAATTCGGAGTAGGTATTAAAATCCATGGCGAAGAAATAAAAACTCTGAGGTTCGCAGATGACATTGTAATTCTGTCAGAGACAGCAAAGGACTTGGAAGAACAGTTGAACGGAATGGACCGTGTCTTGAAAGGACGGTATAAGATGAACATCAACAAAAGCAAAACGAGGATAATGGACTGTAGTCGCATTAAGTCGGGTGATGCTGAGGGAATTAGATTAGGAAATGAGACACTTAAAGTAGTAAAGGAGTTTTGCTATTTGGGGAGCTAAAAAACATGATGGTCGAAGTAGTGGGGATATAAAATGTAGACTGGCAATGGCAAGACGAGAAATTTGTTAACGTCGAGTATAGATTTAAGTGTCACGGAGTCGTTTCTGAAAGTATTTGTATGGAGTGTAGCCATTTATGGAAGTGAAACATGGACGATAAATAGTTTGGACAAGAAGAGAATACAAGCTTTCGAAATGTGGTGCTACAGAAGAATGCTGAAGATTAAATGGGTAGATCATATAACTAATGAGGAGGTATGAATAAAATTGGGGAGAAGAGGAGTTTGTGGCACAACTTGACTAGAAGAAGGGATCGGTTGGCAGGACATATTCTGAAACATCGAGGGAGCACCAATTTAGTATTGGAGGGCAGCGTGGAGGGTAATAATCGTACAGGGAGACCAAGAGATGATTACACTAAGCAGATTCAGAAGGATGTAGGTTGCAGTAAGTACTGGGAGATGAAGAAACTTCCTTAGGATAGCGTAGCATGGAGAGCTGCATCAAACCAGTCTCAGGACTGAAGACCACAACAACAACAACTGTATACGGATGTTTCATCAACATTAAATATCACAATCTTGATTCTTTGGACAATATCAGCCACAGTTGCTAATTCATGCTTGAAATTATATCTTTAGAATATTCTTTTTAGAAAATCCATTATCATTCTACATTCATTGTGTTCCCTAGTCACGTTTCAGGTTCAGAAAGTTGTCGTGTCATTTTTTGTTCGTGTCACTGTTTACTAGCTGCATAGCTTAAAGATTACTTATTAATAATAATTAGAACCCTCCGTTCTACATCTGGAGTTTTATGTAGAACCTTCATACTGTTGGAAGCCTACACTAACACAGATATACGAAGGCATACCGTATAACTGCAGATATAAAGGTTTCACCTTGACTGTTGTGCTGAAATGCCACACAATTAGAAGTATAACATTAGGAGGTGTCAAACTTTATGTATATTTTTCATCTGGAGTTGAATATACACCATGAAATAATATTTGTGTACAAGCGCATATGTATGATTGTTTTACTTTACTAACTTAGAAAGCGACGCGGAATAAAAAGAGTACTTTTCTGTACGCCATCGAAAGCGGAGATGCTGTAACAAAGAACTTTTGCATCCGTCCTATTGGAACAGCAGCTTGCTTTGTTGGTTTAGCAGTTAACAGGAATCAACACAGGCAATAAAGAAACTCACACAACCGTACCCGTTAGGGAAAAAGTTCCGAGAGGCGAAGAATTTATTTCCGCCGGCGTGTACACGCGCCGTACTCACCAGGAGAAAAGTTCCGCTCGCAAGGAAATCGCATTTCGGAAAAAATTCACGCTGCGCCCCTTCTTCCGCTGCCCCCTCCGCGCGCGAAGATATATTATCTTAATCTAACATTCTCAGCGGTAATCCGAGCGCGGGAATATATTAAATCGACGGCACGTGAGATCTGGCCAATACGTGATCTCATCAGCAATAAATAACTGCGCTCCCCGGCATCACATCCCCGCAGACAAATGGCGGACGCGTGAACGTAATGAATGACGCGACAGCCGCCAGGGGTGAGAGCCGACACCTCGCCTGCCACGAGCAGACGAGGCGCTGTAAACCTGAGCGCGCGACGGCGTCTGTCCAAGACAGCGTCCTCTGGAGGAGACGGAAGCATTCGCAGTCCGATCAGTCGCGCATCGAAACAAATACAGCAGACGCCGTTTGCTGCGCTACTAAATAAGTGCATACTGGGGACAATACCAATGACTGATTTCTTAGAATGCCACACGTAATGTAACATCCCCTTAGAAAAATTTATAGATGACCGTGCTGGAGAAACTCTTACGTTATTTGATTTTCAAACAGATGAGTAAAACGTACTCAGACATTTCTCTCTTTACTTGTTCTGATCATCACTAAACTGACACACAATATTTTTAGCGCAACGCAATCTGACTTCAATAATCCCTACAAAAGAATGGCCCTGACTATCCATAACCTATACCTTTCATGAATCACTTACCTCACAAAAATCTTCGATACTAGTACTGCAATACAGCGAGCACGAATACTGCCAGCTAAATAAAGGATTCTAACTACTGAAAGCACTAACTACTGATAGGCATAGTTAGCAAACGAAAGATTTTGATAGAGAACAAACAATGTATTTACCTTAATGGTATTCAAATGTCATCATATATCTCAGTTCATGACATCCGTCTTTACAAATTTCCATTTTCTGGCGGACGCACGTCCATATCGTCTGCTTATAGCAACCTCTCAAAACTCTGGCATCTCTCTCTCTCTCTCTCTCTCTCTCTCCTCATCCACCACTGCTGGCGGCTACCTCCGACTGCCCAACGCTACGCGCTGTTCACATCCAACTGCCCAACACTACACAAGCGAATATTCCAACAATGAGTCCAACCAGCCACAGACTGCACACAGCACAGTCAGTGATTTTCATACAGAGCGCTACGTGGCGTTACCAACATAAAAACCTTAACAGCCTACTTACAGTAATGTCAGGGTAGAAAGTGGATTCGTATGTAAATCGCTGGTCACAAGTGCTTCTTTCACAAACCAAGGAAAGTGGTGCTATTCATACTGATTTACTCACTCGCAAATCAAAGCGTATATTTGTTACATTGGACTGCAGTCATTTACTCCTCGACTTTCCGATGTTCCGGTCTCAGCAAGGAAAAGTAATCAGTTCTCAACCTTAGGAATATTCTCAGGTAGATGGTAAAATATACATTGGCGTCAACATCGGCTAGTAGTTACGGGACAGCGCCCACACAATGGAGCCAACATTCAGTTGAATTCGTATGACGGACAATGACGGACAGATCGCAGCCGGTGAGTTTTCGATTTTGAACGTGAATAATTTCGTCGCGGCAAAAGAAAAAAGCGAAAACATTTAAATGAAGGTGGTGGGCAATGACTATAACACATACATACAAATACTCCAGCCTCAGACGACCTATTTCGTGACATTCAGAACAAGAGGACATGGTTTTGAAAATTTAGTCTAGGATCAGTCTTCGCGTGGCTTAATACACCCTTTAGTATACATAAGATACAATCAATAAAGAAAAATAGAAAAATCAATTGGAGATTTGTGTAGCCGCCCCCCCCCCCCCCCCTCCAAGTTTCGGAGGACAGAGTTAAGAGGCAAACGTTCTAAAAGTATTCGTATAAACAGAATAGAGCAAAATCTTATATCTAAATTCCAAATAAACTGTGTTATGTGGATTAAATATGGAAAGTCTTACTCACGGTTCACATAGATTACGATCTAACCCTTCTGATATGCCGAATATACAACGTAGGTTTTGGGTGACCGTAAGTTTATGAAATTAATACTTAAGGCGCTACCTAATTAATGTAACTTTCTACTGAATAAGTTTATCGTATGTTCATTATAAAGATCCCAAATTTGCAAAATGATTTGATTTTTCATGGACAAAATGATATAAAGACCGTGTTTCATGGAGTAATTTGGTCCTATTATAAACTGAAGCTATAATTTTTTACCAAATAACTACCTTCCTATATGAAGTTAGAGGCTTTTCTGCCTGTAATATATGTTTTCTAATGTGAAAACATATTTCATTCAAATATCCAACAAAGACAATTATTGGAGTAACGTCTATTGCAACTTTTCAAAAATCGAATCGGTTACTTTATAATACTCAGAAGGAAGATGTAATACACCATACTTTCCACCCAGCAACTAAGTGTTCAACCAGAACAAAAATTTACAACATTGACCTTATGGAAATGTTAAAGCACAATGCAAATCTTTGCCAGGATTCTCTTGCGTCACAAAATTCTCGGAATATATAGTTTGAGGTATATCTCAAGAACTTAGGAAGAAACACGCAGATACAGAACATATGTAAAAATATGTACATCAATAATCAATTTTTTGTATATGTGCGTTTATTTATCCTCTGAGCAGGTACGATTCCCAAAACAGATTTAACAACTGTGTAGCTGTTTGACGCCAAGCATCCGCAGTGACTTGCGATTTTTGTGGTTCTTCATAGTAGCTTCCCACAAATGTATGTCCTTCCGGCAAAATTCCAAAATCTCAGGAACTTGCATTTTACTCCACTGTTCCTGAGACACTTCGTCAAATGGTTCAAATGGCTCTGAGCACTATGGGACTTAACATCTGAGGTGATCAGTCCCCTAGAACTTAGAACTACTTAAATCTAACTAACCTAAGGACATCACACACATGCATGCCAGAGGCAGGATTCGAACCTGCGACCGTAGCGGTCACGCGGTTCCAGACTGAAGCGCCTAGCACCGCTCGGCCACAGCGGCCGGCTGACACTTTGTCTTCAAGTATCCAACCTGGATGTACAAAATCGACATACAAACTCGGGATTGGAAACAACCACCAAAGCAAAGAACGATGGCAGCAGTGTGTAGCCTGCGTAGTGCAACGCCCTTTGATGTGTGGTCGAAGAACCGACAAGAAACGGCGCCTTACCAACATTGCGGCAAACGTTGTTTCCCATGCTATTACATCGATCCACATCGATCAACACTGTTGGCACCAACGTTAGCCCAAATGTGTGGACCCGGCTTTGTACACAAACCTACAAAAGTTGTATGTTGGTAACGTATATTTTTACATTCTTATTTTTTTTATCCACGGAGACTGAAAGCCTTAATGCCATGCCCTCTCTTACATCTAAGTAGACATCATTCGTAGTTTACATTTCATTCATTATATCACATATTTTAGGAGAAATCTGATACTGTCAGAATAAAAGTGCATGTACATCACTAACTAATGTCGAACTAAGCACCGGATGTCACGAGACGCGTACTCTCCAGTGTTCTGTCGTCAGCAGAGAACCAGTAACAGCAGCGTGGGTCGGTTAGGGGAGTTCAGCGACCTCGAACGTTGACTTGTCATTAAGTGTCACCTCAGTAGCAAATCCGCTGGGGAAATTTCAAAGCTCCTGAAGCTGTCCAATGGTTGGTGATGTGATTTTAATGTGTAAACGTGAAGGAACAAACTCAGCTAAACCAAGGGTAAGCAGACCTCATGAACTGATGGGAAGGGATCGTCGAGTATTGCAGAGGGTGGTTGCAAGAAGTCGCATTAGCTCGGCGGAAGGAATATCTTGTGTTTTACAAAGTTCTACTGGCAGCCTAGCTAGCAAAGTGTCAGTATGTATTAAATTAAAAAGAGCGAGACACGATGGTCAATCACCTCATCATAAGTCACACATTTTTGTAGTCACTGCTAAGTCACGCTTCAGCGGACGTAAGGAGCGACGGCACTGGACAGTGGACGACCGGAAACTAGTGATCAGGAGTTACGAACCACTGCAGCAAATCTATGGAAAGGTTTCGATTTGCTGATTGCTGGAGAAAGTTAGCTGCCATCACGTGCAGTGACCACCGTGAATTAGAGAGTAGGTGGCGTTACGATATGGGGGTGTTTTCCTTGGTTAGGTTGTGGTCCCCTTACTGCACTTATGAAAACGCTAAATGTGAAAGGATATGAAGACATTTCACGGCACCGCGCCAGCGTTCAGTAGAGGAAAAGTTGGGAGACGATGACTGTAAATATCAGCATGATGGTGCATTTCAGCATAAAGCAGCATCTGCGACGCAAGGTTTGTGGACACGAACTTTCCTCAACTGGACTTACCTGTTGAGAATCTCGACTTGAATCAAATGGAAAACCTCTGGGATGACAGTTTTAAACATGGCTGTTACTCAGCAACCGTATACTAGTTTCAACGCAGGATTACACAGCCAACCCGTTGCACATAACTGGTAGATGCATTGGCCTATGTTTCGACACCTACTAGGGGTGCCTTCATCATAATTAAACTATGATAAATGGTCAAATTACATTGGTATAAAGCAATGGTCAAAATGTAGAGCAGCTATGCTCAAGTCGAAAGTGAAATAAAACGTTCTAGCCTTTGCTACGAGGGCTCAACTGGAAACATCAGACTGATCTTGTTCCCAGCTGGGCACGCGTGGCAAAGGTTAGGACGTTTTATTTCTCTTTCGACTTGAGCAGAGCTGCTCTACATTCTCACCATTGCTTTTTAGCAGTGTAATTCGACCATTTATTATAATTTCTTACGATGAAGGCACCCCCAGCAGGTGTCGAAACATAGGTCAGTGTACATAACTATGGGATGAGTTACAACGTACAGTAGAAATACACCGACTCGTGAGATCTGTGAAAGATGTCGGCCTCAGAACTCCTCGTGTTTACATAAGGCTGTGTCAGTACAAGCAGTATTATTCCACGCGGACTGCCCATACATTTGTGCCACGTCGATTTTAGCAGGAGGGGTAACTAAGACTACGTTGGTTCAAATGGCTCTGAGCACTATGGGACTTAACATCTGAGGTCATCAGTCCCCCTAGACTTAGAACTACTTAAACCTAACCAACCTTAGAACATCACACAATCCATGCCCGAGGCAGAATCCGAACCTGTGACCGTAGCAGTAGCGCAGTTCCGGACTGAAGCGCATAGAACCGTTCGGCCACAAAGACGGGCTAGGCTATATAGTCCCTCGAACCTTTGATGAATTCTTTGCCCAGTTTACAGGATATGTAACATGATTATCTTCAGTGATGGGTATATGCCTCCTAAGTGACACATAGACAAAAATCTGACTTCGTGACCGTATTAATTTTCACACTTGAAACTACAAAGTTTTCACAGGCAACTAGATTACAAACAAAAATTCGTCTGTGGAATAAATTACGTTGTTCAGAAGAAATAATCTTAGCTTACGTTTAAATTGCCTTCACTAACTGTGAGACATTTTATATCATTACGAATATGTTCAAAAATTTTTAGAAGTGCATACTGAACTTCTTCGATGCCACCGGCAGCTTTAATAATGAATAATAAAGGTAAGTTTTTTTCTAATTTCGTAAGTATGATCAGCAATATCCTTCTGAAATTGTGAAGGATTATGTACGTAGCGGATATATACGTTTGGTGTTAGTTATATAAGTGCAGATGTTTCCAAGGATGTCTGAAGACAGTATGATGAACAACATTACATCAGTATGCACTTCACTTGTAGACTAATAGTTATTTCGAGTTGTATACTATTAGGTGTGCTAGTGCCTCCAAGTACACATGGGACAAGCAAGCCGTTGATCATTATTCCCCTGGAAAACATGTGAGATATCGAAGTGTGGAAGTGTGGATGTGTGGATGTAAAAGGGAAAGTTTTTCCTGACTGGCATAGTCCACTTCGCGGTGCAGTCAGGACTGTGCAGAAAATATCAGTCATTAAATTATTTTCTGTGTCCATGCGAAGACTGTTATATGCAGGGAAAAAAAACACACTTTAGAGGGTACATGTTAAGGTACCAACGGTCGCAAAATACTGTATGTAACAGTGCTCCTACACTCTGTATATAATATATCACACACATGTGGCCCCCTCATACCCCGGTCCCAATCCTCCCCACGTGCAAATGACAGTAGGGGATACTGTGGTGAGATGTGTACAGATGTTTTGTCAGCAACGTCTTAGATGAGTCAAGACTCGGTGTAAATTTTGAAGGCGTAAGCGGAAGTGACGTCACGATTAGACTTGCTGACATCTGCACATGCACTTTGATGCAATTTCGAGTCATGTGATAAGTCACTGAGATAAAATAAATCCACATTTAGAGTAATGGCTGTGACCATCATTGCAGCATAATAGTATCTGGGAACACAGCAGTCATACTGTCAACAGACCATCAGCGCCTCCAGCAGATTATGACAAATGTTTTGTACTTCAAGGAAAAGTTAATATCCTGTAATGGATTTGCTGTGGTGTTTGGCTGACTTCGAAAAAGTGGTTGAAAGTGGGCAGCTGGAGGCGTAGCAAACCTCATTTCTGAGCTATCCAACAACTGTTCAGTACGTTATTTCATCAAAGCATCACTTACTCTCCATTTTATGACAATATAAGTTAGCAGTATCAGCAGAAAATGGCAGCAATAAAGCTGTTCCTTAGCGTAGGTGTAATTCTTATGTTTGGCTGACTTTGATATTAATATCAGTCGAACTAAAAAGTGTTTCCGACGAACAATGCCAACTGTTTAGACGTGGTATTAACATTGCTTACTTTGGTACAAAGATTAAGCTATGTTCGTCGACGTAATATATTATCAATTATATCTCTCAGTGTGTCTCTAGTGGTCTGTACTTATCATTTGGTGTCTGAACTTCCATAATAGACAGTATTATATCTCCATCATGCATTGCCTAGATTATGTCACATAATCGCCTTCGGAGTAAGGACTGAACTGCTTGCAGACAAATACATGCAAACGTTATGCAGTGTGTGTCAGGTTTTGGTGAAGTCAGACAAGTGCTAACTTGACAAAGCCGCTGACAAAGCATCAAGCTGCTCTCCTTGCCACCACCTGCCACAGTGTAGTTTACACAGTTCAGCACATACAGCTGATGCCAAGATGGCGGCTATGAGGTGGCTGTTTCGATTGTGCAGTTCAGGACATTCAGATAGTTTTGAACATGATGCTAGTTTACATAAAATTCGGATAATTCTGATATTTTTAACATGACGCTACTTTGTGCAGAATTCGGGTCTTTCAGGTACTTTGGAATATAACAGCAATTTACACGAAGTTCAAGTTGCTCAGGTACTTTTGCATGGTGCAAAATTGAGATGGTTAAGACGCTTTTGAACATACTGCAAAATCAGATCGTGTGGATATTCTTGAGCATGCAGCCTGTTTACGTATTAGTTATACCGTTTGGATACTTTTGAATATGCTGCAAAACGGATACTGTTCAAATACTTTTGAACATTGTAGCTACATACTGGTTGGCTGTTTCATTCAGTGACCTGGTAAAATACTGCTTTGCAATTGGCTGTGTCGTTTTAATGGGTGATAAAATAATGGACTATGATTGGGAGAACAAAATATCTGATTGTATGTGGTGTGAAACAAAGAGGTGCTGTATGCACATGTGTGAGATGAAATTAACTGATGGGGCAGAGATTTTGCTGATGTAGAATTTTTGCTGATGAAACTGAGTTTCAGGTTGCTGTTAAAGTAGCATCTCTTCCCTACATCTCGGCAACCTACTCACGTAACCTGAGTGTTTTCCTGCAGTACGAGGTTCAGTGACCTGTTCAAGGTCTAAGTGTACTGGAACCACCGTAGCCATTCTACTTTCATATACTTTGAAAACATTCACCAACGTGCAAAACTTGCTTAAAATGCATTTTATGACGTGGGTAAATCCCAGTTCTCGTGGTGCTGTCATTTACTAATAACAGTGACAAATTTCGAAAATGGTTCAAATGGCTCTGAGCACTATGGGACTCAACTGCTGAGGTCATTAGTCCCCTAGAACTTAGAACTAGTTAAACCTAACTAACCTAAACATCCATGCCCGAGGCAGGATTCGAACCTGCGACCGTAGCGGTCTTGCGGTTCCAGACTGCAGCGCCTTTAACCGCACGGCCACTTCGGCCGGCGACAAATTTCGAAATTGCTGTTATGGCAGAGAGTTCAAATATCTAGCGTTGTCATAGCAGTGTTTCAAGAGCTACAAGATCATATAGGACATTAATTACTTGAAAATTTACTTCTCGAATAATAGAATTTTAATCAGTCACATAATGTGTCATGTGGTAGATAGATGGGAGGTCTATCACATTATCTCATTTCTGTACAGTTAATAACTGCACAGCGAAATTCGAGGTGAAAGACCCATTAATTACTTGATAGACCCGTTACAATATCAATTAGAGCGAGTTCACAAAAATAGACAAGCAATGTCGTAGATTAATAGTTGAATTAAGTTTGAAAATAGTAGACTGCAAATATTTTATACATACGATAGAACTGTTGGAATTTGTTGAGTAATTATATTAATGACTCAGAAACAGTTCGAGTTACACGGATTTCTGAAGTACTAAAGAAAGACAATTAAATATTGCGTGACACGCGTAACTGTATTGAAAAACAGGATAAAAATCTATTTTAAGAGGAAAAACTATTAAATGTTAAATATTTGAAATTGATCAACTTAAGTGAATTACTCGCGCGATGGTGGCAAATTATTTATCATTTTATTCTGTCTGGCGGTGCGCAACTATTAGCGCAACATTGCTGAGTTCCTGATGCCACACGGATTGCACACCGTTGTGGACATGCAGCAGAACGTTATTCCGATGAAAGTACATGCTATCAAATAGCGATATCTGATCACCGATCTTTTTTCTTTTTTTCGTTGAGACTCTGAGACTTTAAAATATTAAGCTGGAAATAGTCGTGCTCCGTAGCGAAATTTACGAACTTTTGCCCAATGTTTTTTCCTCGAAACCGGTACACATTTTGTATCGCGTCTTTCTAAGGCGATACTCATTAACAACCGAAGGTTTTCAGCTTCAGTTACGCAATTTCAAGAACTTCTCAAACCAAGAACAGTATTTTGAAAAAAAACAAAAGTTACAGTTGTAATCAGATTATTTCGAAAACCACTCATACGCAAGGCGGGTGTGTCTTTACTTTACCTTTCATTTCTTACTACTATTTAGTTTTTAATAAACGATATGTTGAACCTACGTGTGGTAACTCCTACACAGCAAACGAGTTGGCCGCACATCGTCCCTCCGCCACTGAGTGCCGCAGACGCAGACAGTGTAGGTAAACAGTGGCTATTAACGATCCTCTCTCATCTCTACTGTTATTCTATCCTTATTTATATTTATCACTCATTGATCCATTTCTGTCACTCTAATTTCTTCCCTTCGTTGCAATGGCTTCATAAGAAATTTAATAGGAAGTTATAGTTCATGAATGTTGTTCTTTGTTATCGTTAAAACACAATTAACGCAATAAAAGTGATTGTTCTAAGATAGGTTACGCTAAAATATCACATGCAATAGTCTGCTGTCTGCGAAGATTACTGTCAGTACTCGAAAACTACAACCTTATGTTTAATTACGGAATGCCGTTTCCAGGGCCGGTACGAGAACAGTTTTCTGCACAAACGGTTATCATTTGGTGCCCATACCCCCCTCCCCTTCCTTTTCCCTCGTGCGCTTTCACCCTTGTCAGAATTCGCTACTTCTTGTGAAACGCACTGTATACAGATCTTGCACTTTGGGTCCCATGCCGCACCCCCTCAGCTTGGCTTGTGTCGTTTGGGCTCAACCTGCTTACTTCCGTACTATCCGCGTGGTTATGCTTTCACACACGACCGACAGAAAATTATTAACTGTCAGTGGCAGCAAATATTATACGTAATGCATCTGCACCCTTCGGACGCCACCCAACGCACAAAGCCATCTATAGTATGTGCAGCTTAAACGCTGCAATAACCTGTCTGTTGACGTGCACCTTGTTGCCTTTCTATCACTCTAGCGACTGCGAAAAGCTGAGGATCGTATTTTATAGATGATGATGACATCCCCTCTACCGAGGAGCGCAGGGGACGATTCGGGTGACCCTCACCACCGTACTAGGCAAGGTCCCAATGAGAGTGGTTTGCCATTGCCTTCCTCCGTTCGTAATGGGGATAAATGATGATGATGAAGACGACACAACACCCAGTCATCTCGAGGCAGGAAAAATGCCTAACCCCGCCGGGAATCGAACCCGGGACCCCATGCGTGGGAAGCGAGAACGCTACCGCAAGACCACGAACTGCTGACGTATTTTTATGGAGAAGCCTGGATGACAAATGGTTGATGATGATGCTGCTGCTGCTGCCAGCTAAGTGACGTCTCAGTCCATGCATTTACAATATAATCCACGCGCAACTGAACTCAGGATCATAATCAGTTCGCCCCGGTGTTTGCACGCGTTATTTATGCTGTACCTTCACTCAAGACGCATGCGATTTCATAGATCCCGCGTCCATACAGTTCATACGTCAGTTTAAAGAGGCCACCTGTGTCGGCCCCCTGGCGCGCTCTAGTGAGCCACCAAAGAAACAGTATTATTTAAGCGATCACAGACGAGTGCTCAGCATATTCCGTTCCCTGTATTACTGGTATCCACTCAGTGTTTCCAGTGCTGCGTGTTACCTGTATTTCACTGTGCCTAACGTTGGCTCTATAAAGTTCTATGTTGCACAAAGCGTGTTTGTTCTTGTTATAACAGTTTACGGTAGGTGTGAATTTGTTGCGCCACCAGTACTCCCGACATCGCCTACTGCGAGAAGACCCAGGAACCGGTAACTTAACGGGTGCCTGCTGCAGGAACTCTTCTCACTTGCTACAGCACCATCTCAGCTTCTACGGTGCGAAAAATTCTTTTTGTGAAACTTTCCCATCTCTCTTTATTTTGAATAGTCCAGCTTGTCGTTAAATTCCATGTACAGCGACAATATTCTTTCACTTAAGAAGACACTTGCAAAACTTTTGTCTGTATATTCGTTCCGCTCTGTGGGAAATACATCGTGTTTCACTTTCGTCTGAATGTTTGTCTCCATGTTATTGTAATGTGTTATGCCCCGTCTTCGACAACCACTCAGGAACCGCAAACTGCGTTAAAATCTACCGTGAACGCATCCAAACGACTGTGTATTGTTTTACGGGGTAGAAACACCCGACGTCGATGCAACAGGCAGGTTTTCGTTATGAAATACTAGCAGTTTAGAAACGTGTCTCATTGAGTATCTCGTACTGCCAAAAAAGTTCCCCTGAGACAATTGCTTTCTCAATCGAAATACTTAGTTTTAGACCCTCCATCCTCGGCGTAACCTTAGCATTAAAAATTGGGGAGACTGTGAAGAATGTACACTTTTTCTTCCTTCCCCTTCGCGTGTGTGTGTCTGTAGCTAAGAGAAGATGACCGCTTCGATAAGATTTTCCGTTTGTGTATGTAAAACTGCAGAACAAACTCATCCTTGTTACTTACAACACAGTTTGTGTCGATACGAATATTTCGATCTGTCGCCACTACTCTGGACGTATGATACTGAATTTGTGAGTCCATACTGTGTAGCAATCGTACGGACACAGCATAAAGGTGTCACCTGAGAGCCCCTCAGTCACGCAGTCATTTGAAGGAGCCAGGATATCGCGTTGTCTCGCAGCAATGTTTTATATGGTTCTAAGAGCCTCTGATCTCATTTATCGAACTTACGAGAAATTTACGTAACAAGTTACGTTTCACTAGCATAACTTTGTTGCAAGAGTGATAATTTATTGACAGATTCTTATGTCGACGATTGCTTCATTTCAGGCCGACACTAATAGTTTTAGTGGAATGGAGTCTAGGTGGATACAATGGCCAGACATTAGTCAATATACCCACCCACAATTAAATCTTATTTCATCCAATTTTACTGTTATTCATTTGAATAAATATTGTATACTGTCAACAGAAAGGTGTTTCGTGGGGGTCAGTCATTTTCATCTCAACCCAAGAAAAGGAAATTTGCGACCATCTCTTGGTACTGGAGACCAGATTTTTTGGCATGAAAGTCTGCGATTAAACTGTCCGAGATAATAATCGTACGAATAATTCAAATAAGGAGACCGTAATGGCTGGCAAGTAGTATATTGCTGATTCCCGGGAAGGATTTCGAACGTTGAGATTGTGGTCAAGTGCCCAGGATATGCACTGTGGGTCGACGAACAGTGAGTGGCTATTGGTGAGGACAAAAACGACTTGTGCAAAAACTGTGCCTCAGTTTATTTGAATCACTTTCCGTTACTTTAAGTCGATAGTAATAATGAATGTATCTTCAGAAAATAAATAATAATTAGAGTATGTATTTATATTTTTGCTCTCAACATGTAATTTGGATTGTTCTTTTGTTGTTTTTTCTCTCAAAACACTTTCTCTGAGTTAAAACTTTATTTCTCAATTTATTTAGCTATTTTTATCTACGTGACCATTATATTCTCTTCTATCAGGCACAATGGTCACTCGGGTATTTTTCTCCTTATTGATTATTTAGGTGCTTTTCTACCGACTTGTGAGCGTGAAAATCAATTTAGCAAGTAGGATGGTCTGACTATAAATCCTGTGAGTTTGCAGATAGTGGACCGGTTGCAACTTAGCAAAAAAAATGAAAATCGACAAACCTTAGGGTAGGAGTTACGCCCTCCCCCTATTTTCTTAAACTGCCGATGACGTGGGTGAGTGAGATGGCAGAAAAACAGCGTGGCGGATATTAGCGCCACATGGTTCATGGTCGCGTAGAATGGGAATGTAATAAAAAGTCCTCTCCTTAGGACAGGATGTGAGAAGGAGGCCATTACGTTCAATTTCAGCGGACAGAGATGCTTTCCATCTCAGATCTCGTGCTCAATTGAACTTCCCGTGAAATTTAACACAGAGAAATTCTTCTGTCGTTTCTGTGGAGGGAGAATGAGTACTGCACCAATCGGGTTGACAAGTCGGTACCAGTTACAGAAGCAGATTCTCTGAAGCCAATCACGGAAGAAAGGCCGACGGTTTTGCAGACGGAACAAGCGATCATTCCGTAGATAGCGTTGGGGCGAGACGTGTAGGGCTGCCGTCCCCATAAAGGACGGGCCTCTCTTTCAGACGAAGGGTTCGCGCGTCATTGCTCCGTACCAAACTACATTGTCTCCAGTTAACTCTCCACTCATCGCAAAACTCCGGCGCAGCTATCCATCTGATTTCTCCCTTATTCTTCGGACGTCTGTGCGTATTTTATCATTATAAAACGCGAAATGAAAAGTATTAACAACGTAGGGGTCTATGCAGTTTTTACCATGAGCCTTGTGTTTTATTAAGGGCTCTTTTCTTTATTCCGTACTGTAGCGAAATTAAAATCCCAGTGAAAACCTGACATAGCTTTCATAGCTTTGCGCAGTGACTCTAGTACGCTCGTCGACCACGTCAAGTCGCACTTTCCAGTTCTAAGCACGCGGAGAGCACTTAAAGATCCCTAGATCAATACAGTCTCATGCGAAGTGTGAAGTGAGTGCTGTCATTCGCTATCTCCATGCTGCAGGGTTACGTCTGATTTCATGCATCCCACATAAAGTGAGTGCCATGCGTGACAGGTAAGTGGAGCAATGCTGCAGGAGCTTTGAAGCAGTTCGTAAAGACATTCGTGATGGAGGCAGTCAGGGAAGGAAGTGAATGTCAGTCGATGATCTTATTCAATGTGTGGGTCAGGCGATTCGATAAAATCTTTTATCAAGGGCAGTTCAGGACAAGGGAACAAGTCTGTTGTCATCAGGTGTTGTCCTCCTTCGTGACAGTGCTCGGCTCCACACTGCAGTTGCTACAGAGACTCTCTTGCAACGTTTTAGATAAGATTTATTTGATCACCCACCATGCCGCCCGTACTTAACCCACTTTGCTTTTCATGTCTTTGCTCACATGAACTGCTGTCTATGAGGACAACATTTTAACGCAGACAACTAACTGCGCTCCAGCGTAGAAAATTGGCTGAAAGCACTGGCGGCACGCTTCTATGACGAGACTTTTACCCTATGAAAGCTTTCAAAATCGGAGCGGCGACCGTCTTGAGAAGTAACTGGATGGCCGTAAGGGGCTCAAAATTCCTTTGGTCGGTACTGGTTGACAATCCCGGGGTATGGGCTTGACCCCCAGGGTTTCTGAGCGGAGACTAGTAAGCGCCGCTAGTCCTGTCACCATAAACTCAGGGAATGCTTCAGCAAACACTGTTTGGCGCGGCGGTGGAACGTTGCATGCCGCAACACAGGACACGTCTGCACCAGTTCTATAGAGCTGCACTATGTGTGCAGCGCATACGGCCCAGCAGGACCACCTTACCTGACGGTACTTAATACTGTACACCCTGAAGGGATCAGCCTGACCACGGGTGGTTACAGGACCATCCCAGTACCAAATATCTGTGCTGAGGCTGAGTAACCACCACTTTTGATCAGGCGTCAGCTGCTCATAGTGCGTCAAGCATGTAAGTTCCTCGTTCCTAGGTATTCACTACCGTGTCATACGGTTGCTCGTCCAGCTGTGGAAAGCCTTCTCTTCACTCGTCCACGAACAACGAGGGCGCTTCTAATCCATGTGAAATTTGAACTGTAGTCCCTTGGTGTGGGGCACGAAAAGGCACAAATCCAGGATTTTAACCCACCGCCTCCCCTGTTACCGATGAGGTCCCGATTGATTTTAGATTTACTGCAGTACAGAAGAGATACAACTCCTGGGCATGTTCTTAATACGATGTTTCCTGACATATGAAATGAGCACTAGAACTATGTAGCTGCATTCACGGATGTGTCTAAACGAAGGGATTCTGTTGACTGCTCTGTTGTTTTCCCTGACTGAGTCCTCAAGATTTGGTTGCGTCCCGACATCTTCGATGCCTGGTTATCCGTGATCTGGATGGCGCTCGAGCAGACGAGATGTTTCGTGCCTGCTAAGTTCCTCGTCAGTTCCGACTTCCTGAGTGCCCTTCATTGTCTGCGTCGCTTGTATCCAGTCAATCAAGAAGTCCAGAATACCCAGGACGCCCTTCACCACTTACAAAGGCTGCGAGGTGGAGGTATCTTTCTGCTGGGTCCAAGGCACGTGATTATAAAGGGAACGAAAGGACGGAATTAGCAGCCAAGAAGGCTTGACGTGATTCTCAGGTATCTCAATGTGTCATCTCTTTGCATGCTATTGCCGAGTCTTTGAGGTACCAAGTCACGCGCCAGTGGGGAGACGAGTAGCTCGACACGACTGACAGCAAACTACGTATGGTAAACTTCAAAACTCCGCCATGGCGTACCTTCTTCCAGTCACTCACACAGAATGAGGTCCTTCTCACTCGCATTCGTATTCGCATAGGAACAGCCTTCTGACGCATGGCTTATTGCTCCGGCGAGAGGAGCCTCCAATGTGTGGTGCATGCGGCGTTCGCATTACGGGGAACCATATCTTATTTAGTAGACTGTGTTTTTTATTCAGAAAAGACGGCAGAAGCTCATTTGTCAGCCGAATTGTCCTCTATTTTAAATGACAGTGTCACACATGTGTCGGCACGTCATTTTAAGTTTTGTGCAATCTCCGAGTTTTCCCGTAAAATCTCAGGGCGATAATTTATGAGTTTTCAGGGTGGCTGGATCATCAGTGGGGTTTTGGAAGTGACTGGCCAGCCACATATTCCTGTGAATAGCTTTTAGTCTTGGTCTAGTGTAATTGGGTTTCAATCGACAGTTTTCGAACATCTCCCGATTATCAACTTTGTTTTTCATGTTTTGAGCTACTGTGATTGAGCAGGTGATTATAGTTGAGACTGGAAGAGAGTGAACGCAATTTTATTTCAGATTACCATTTATTTCCTTTATCGCATTTTATACGTTTTGATCACATTCTTTTCTATTAATATGCGTATGGACGTTGATAACTTCTACGCTGAGCGTTTGAAATCCCTAACACAAAGCTGGATGGTGCAGCTAAATGTTGGAATTTTTTTTTTTTTTGTTTTGTTTTCGGTGTGGTTTCCTTTTCTGGATCGCTCGGACATTGAAAACAGAAGTAAGAAATAGCCCCCGCAAGTTCTTTTACAACAACAACCCAAACAATAAATTTCTGTCGCTACCCATCACTCATTTTGTAGCTGTGCAATTGATCCGACGTCATAATATTACTGTCTAACCTTAGGAGTATTTTGAACAAACTTCTTTAATCCAGAGCAGCTCTGTTTCGATTAAAGTGCGCAGTTACTATTTAAAAGGAACAGTTGAGTTAATTAATGGAAGATCACATTTTATGCAACTATTTTAGCTATTCATACAGGTGCAGTCGTTGGCGTCAGTAATTGATTGTTCTCTGGAGGAGAGAAACAAAGGGGTACACCACTAGACGTGTCGATTTCCAAATCTCAGCACAAAACTGTTGTTATATTAGCGCTTCATCTGTGTCTCGGCACTCAACCACATAACAGCAGATTCCGATACGACGATATCGACTGCAACCCGCGAAGGAACGAAAAACATGGCACTTATGATTTTAAAATTACATCTGCATTGCTGCCTGAGAGCAGATGTAAGCTTGTGAAGTCAAATTTCAGTAGAAAGCAACATACATTGCTGCTTGCTGGAAAATTTCTTTTCCAATGCTGCAGTCATAGAGGTATCGAAGATACAATACATGATAAATAAATCAGTAAACTGGTAAGGCTTCTTTGAAGCGTGCCTCAAAGAGCTTTCCACACTACAGTTGCGTAAAACAACAATTTTGCGCAGCTTTTGAATATGAAATCCACGTGTACGGCGATATGAAAGTTATGTGAATTTATACGATATTTACTCTGTCGTTTCAGTTTCTCAAGCGGCTTTTCTTATCTCGTGCCCACAGTCCGTAGATTGTCGTATCCCATAATCGGCTTACACGCGAGGGTCAGCTGCAAAGAACCCAATTTTTTCTGCTCAGAAGCACTGTCGCATTAGCTTCCTTACGACCTACCGTCAAAATTTTTATGGGATATATCAGTCAAAACGATACCTTGTCACCATACCATACACACTTCAAAGCATCGAGCAGATCCATGTGCGTCTCCCGCCGATACGTGGAAGGAATTACATTTAATTACGTATTTCGTTTCACATTACGCACACCTTCGTCATTACGAATAACTTCGTTGCGAAAAGTAGATACACGTCATTGCCTTGGGGGCAGCAGGGCCGTAACGGGGTGATCCTGTACGACTGGCAGAACTTCCTAAGCTGATCACCCTCTGCTGTAAAAGTACCTTTCCGCAATTTTTTACGCATATTTACCAAATTTTATAATTTTGTTTTTTAGGTATAATAAAACTGAAGCTATATAGATAAAAATATCTAAGTGAAGCTAATTAATACAAAATATTGCCCATAAGAAACGAAATATATCGTTGTAGGAAATAAATAACTGTGTGGAAAAGTTTACAGTTTATAGTTTTTCGTTTCAGTATGATCTGCAAAAATGAGTTGATTTTATTTGTGCTTGAAAATGTTTAATAGTGCATAAATCACTGAGTGATAGTATAAAACGGGCTATAATTAAGAGCTGAGAGAATTTCGCTTCGCCGAAACTATGCTATTACTATAGTTTTACATTTCATCTTCTTACTTTGAGCGAAACAAGCTCGTTCATCATGATATTGAAGTCAAGTGTAGTTATTTTTACAACCACACTTTCAGTCAAACTTGATCTTAAGACGCTTTTATCGTCTTAGAATAGCTGAAACTGTATTCACAAGTTGCTACAATTTCTGGTATTGTCATAAATATCGTCACAGCTATTTAGATGTTGGGTAAGTAACTCTAAACTCATCCCAATTGGAATCCGTGTCAGTACTCTTCATCAACCTTTTCCGTTGAACTTGAAAGCTATTTCGTTAACTATCTCTGCTATACGTGGTACCAAAATAAAGTGCACGTTTGTCAAGGTAAGATACATGTCTGTTTTCCATTTCACTTATTATCCTATCAAATACTTCGAAGTCCTCCAGTTCAAGCAGTTTCATTCCAGCACATAGTCGGGAAAAGTTGGAATCTTTCGGTCAAATGTCGTATATATACATGTTGGGTAGTAGGTTGTATCTTTAGGGTATTGCTTGGACTAAATAATACTTTACAAGTGTATGGGAAATGAGTGTGATGACAGTCGCGGACCCAGGGAATGCAGAAGATAGGAACACGTGCGCGAGGAGAATTAACATACATTTCCCAGTCACTTCTTAAACAGGCTTTCTATCTCGTTTTTGTTTCTGGTCAATTTTTGCGCGTCCTCTCTGCCGGCGCTCTTGAGGGACCTATTTCGCCACCCCTTCAGTGCGGCCCAGAGGGCAGAACTTAAGAACAAATTATTCTCAGTATGGAAGCCTCGTCAAATCGGTTGGGAAATACGAATTTTCAATGTCTGACATCGACATGATAGTGAAAGGAGAAATTACTACGACAACGACGGTTATATCAGGATATACATCCGATCTGATATGTCTTAGCTAATGACAATGCATCTATCACGTGTTACAATAATTTCTTCTGTTCGGTCAAAAGGAGGATTGAAACTTGGAATTAAATTCCCGTCGACCACGAGGTAATTGATAGAAAAGAAGATCGACTTGTACAACGATGGGGAAATAAATTGGCAATTCGCTTACCAAAGGCTTCTCACGGAAATTCGCATCAGTCGATTTCGGGATACCGTTGTAAACTAAATCGTGATCGACTGACAGAGATCTGAACTTCCCTTTATTCTGAACAAGTTGAGTGTCTTAATGTTGGAACAACGATGTCCCTCTATTTCGTTGGGTTTTACATCAAGGCAACGTGCGGTCAAAAGCATAGACGACTATATGTACTGTTATAGAAAGAGTTGTGCCAAACTTACATACACTGTTTGCTTATAATAACATCTACATATATACTCCACTCGCCACCAACCGGTGTGTGGCGGAGGGCACAATTTGCGCCAAAGTCATATCAGTTCCACTCGCGGATCGCGCGAGGGAAAAACGATTGTCTGAACGCCTCAGTACGAGCTCTAATTACCCTTATCTTTGAATGGTGATCGTTTGGCGATTTGAAAGTTGGTGGCAATAATATATGGTCTAGATCCTCGGCGGAGATCGGATTTCGAATTTAGTTAGGAGTCCCTTCCGTTTAGCGCGACGTCTATCTGCAAGTGTGTCTCACTTCAAACTTTCTATGAGATTTGCAACGCTCTCGCGATGGATAAATGTACCAATCACGAATCTTGCCGCTATTCTTTGGATTTTCTCAATCTCTTGAATCAGACCCAACTGGTAAGGGTCCCACACAGACGAACAATACTCTAATACTGGACGAACTAACGTGTAGTAAGAAATTTCCTTTGTTGAAGGACTGCATCGCTTCAGGATTCTACCAATAAACCGCGATCTAGAGTTCGCCATACCCGTTACTTGTGAAATCTGATCATTCCATTAGAGATCATTTCGAGTAGTCACACCCAGATACTTGACACATGTTATCGCTTCCAACGACTGGCCATTTATTTTGTACTCGTACATTAATGGGGATTTTCGCCTTGTTATACGCAGTAGGTTACACTTACTAATATTGAGAAATAACTGCCAGTCATTACACCACGCATTTATTTTCAGCAAATCCTCACTGGTTAGTTCACAACTTTCGTATGATAATAATATCCTGTAGACTACAGCATCATCGGCAAACAGTCTAATGCCGCTGTCAATACCATCAACCAGATCGTTTATGTAAATCGTAAAAAGCAGTGGACCTATTACGCTGCCGTGGGGCACATCTGAAGATACCCTTGTTACTGTTGAAGTCACCCCATTGAAGACGACATACTGCTCTCTGTCTGTTAGAAAAATTTCTATCCAACTGCATATGTCATCGGACTGACCGTAAGCGCCCACTTTTTGGAGCAAGTAACAGTGCAGCTGCTCACTGAGGTCCAGTGTGGGCTGTAGTTATCGTATGGCAGTGAAGCTTGGCAGATGTCCTAAAGAGGAACCGATTTACACTGGAACAACTTAGTTCCGGTTTTGGCCACCAGCCTGCCTCTACAGCATCTTGCCAACGTCTCCGGTGCTCATATAGAATAAACTGTGTAAACGATGATTAGTAATAAAATCAACGCTATACCTTTTTCACTTGACCTTTCGTGTCCACGTCCCATTCCTAATCCAATACGTATGGAAAGATTTCTGTTTGTCCTTCTTGCACTCACAGCGCCAGATGTGGACCTGATGGCCAAAATTGGACTAATTTTTTTGCGGCATCAATTAGTTCTGCATTAAAGTACTAGAACAGCTGTAAATTTTGGTTCCAAGTGGTAGCTACACCCAACATTGAACCGCTGTGAGTAGCTACGCTGTAATTATAACCACCCAGTATTTGCCTGCCTCGTTACTCTGTAATATAACAGCCACATTTATAATCAGCTGTGTGTATGTTTAACTAGTCCTTCTCCGTAGGTGAGGGGTCAGAGCAGCTGACTGCCGTGCAGAGAACCAAGATTCGATTCCCAGTAATGACACGGGTTTTTCCTTCTTGGTAGGACTGGTATTGTGTGCAGTTAGCCTCGTGAGGCCAACTGCGGAGCTCCTCGACCGATTCGTAGCGGTTCCAAGGTCAAGAAACACGAGAACAATAAGAAGAGCCGTATGATGATCACTCGTCTATACTGCAGCAAATGACACCATTGGCAGAGGATGACACGGTTGTCAACCGGTTCCGACTGTCCCGCCTAGTGCCAGAACACTATCTTTTCCTTCCTTATATTTAATTATAAAGTGATTATCAAAATACACTAATAAGCCAAAGCATTATGACCACAGTCCATCACACTACTGAATGCCGTCTAGTGGCAATATGGGCACGTGACGCAGCACGGGAAGTACATTGCTACGCAAATATTAAGGACAAGATAGATGAAGTAACGTAACATATTACTCAGAGGAAATGAATGAAAGTGCGTGAGCATGTTGTCAGAGGTGTCCCAGTCGCACAAAGAGAGCTGGATGTTAGATGGCGTGAGGTCAGCGTGACTGTGCCGCCCAAATGCGGCCGGCCTCACAACTTGAGGCTGTTGAAGAAACGGAAAAAGACAGTGTGTGTCAATCAGCAAGCGGTTACGGTGTACTGTGGTGGTGTTCCTCATTACTGCATGAGCGGGAAGGAAGTAAGATTTCGTTTAACGTGCCGTCGATGTCGAGGTCATTACAAACACAGCACATGCTCAGATTGTGTCAGGATGGGAAGGAAATTGGCGATGCTCTTTCAAAAGAACCGTCCTGTCTTTTACCTGGAGTGAGTTAGGGAAATCACAGAAAACCTGAATCTGAATGGCTGGACGTGGGTTTGAACCGTTGTCCTCCAGAATGCGAGTCTAGTGTGCTAGCCACTGCGCCACCTCGCTCACTACGTGGGTGGAGACAATATTTCGATGACCTCACATGGGGAAGAATCATCGGGAAACTGGAAGAAGGGTGAAGTAGGACCAGTGTATGGTTGTTTCTGGTGGACAGGTAGCGTTCAACGCAGGCACTGCTGACATAAGGGGAGGAGGTGCTCGACCATGCTCAACTAAAGCAGCAGGTCACTGCTACATTGTGTAGTTGGCAAAAAGTACTCAACCACATTCAATGCACGTCAGCATCGAACAGGGCAGGTGGAGGAGCTCCTGGGACTAAAGAACATTCGGTGAATCGTTTCACGTGTGGGATGGGTTGCGGAGACGTGTCGCAATAGGTACAGATGCGCCAACGACCATCAAGCAGATGTCAGTCACTGTGGTAAAAGTACGCCCTGTGGCCAGTACGGGAGCACGTTGCAGGACTTGCGTTGCCGTCACTGTTGAGCAACCACCCTATTAACAACCCATTATCGCCGTTTCTACTGCCAAGGAAAACATTATAAATCACGGGGAACTCGTTGTGTATTTCTTTCAGTTATCTTCTGTACTACTCAGTAGGTTCCAGTGAACTATGTTAGTTGGCAGTGACACAACATGCGAAAATTACTTTCGTCCTTGAGTTTTGCGCACCAGAGTATATAAGCGTAGCAGAGAAGAACAGGAATCAATCTAGTGACAATAAGGGCCTCAAACGGGGAAAACAAACGACACAAGTGATTTGGTCAAAAGGAAGATTTTTATGGCCTGGCTCCTGGGAATGATCATCTTGGAAACGGCGAGAATAGGGAGTGTCGTGAACATTCACGGAAAGCTGTGGAAAAACGGTGAAATCACGAGTAGGAGAAAAGCTATTGGATGTCCACGCCTCTTCACAGAAGGTGGAGCTCGAAGGTGTGCCCACTCTGCAAAGCAGGACAGGCGCCATCTGTGATAGATCCGACGACAGAGTAGAATGCTGGTGCACACACAAGTGTCTCGTAGCACAACGTTCCAACACATTTCCCGAAAGGGGCTTCGCAGCTGACTATCCTTACGTATTCTCACACTGAGCCAGTCACATCTTGTTCCATCACCTCGACTGTCGTGTCATTCAGGAGAACGGATGCCCAAAACATGCACCGCGCCATGGAAGCAGGTCTGTGGGGACAGTATTATACTAGGGGCCATTTACCTGGACTGGTTGTTGGTTGGTTGGTTGTTTTCGGGAAGGAGACCAGACAGCGAGGTCATCGGTCTCATCGGATTAGGGAAGGACAGGGAAGGAAGTCGGCCGTGCCCTTAGAAAGGAACCATCCCGGCATTTGCCTGGAGCGATTTAGGGAAATCACGGAAAACCTAAATCAGGATGGCTGGACGCGGGATTGAACCGTCGTCCTCCCGAATGCGAGTCCAGTGTCTAACCACTGCGCCACCTCGCTCGGTTCACCTGGACTGCCATGAGACATCAACTAGTAAACTAAGGCACCACGAAAGCAATGCGCTAAATGGACGTTCTTGCGGCGCACCTGCATCTCATCATGCTTGATGTCTTCCCCGACGGCGATGGCATCTCTGAACAGAACAACTGTTCGCTTCATAAGGTGGTAATAGGGCTGCAGTGGTTGGACAGTGAACTTACGTTGACGTCTTGGCCACTATATTCGCCTGATTTGAAGCCAATGGATCAACTTTGGGATGCTATCAGGCTCCAGCATCGCACCCACAAACCACCGACACGTAACTTACACGGTTCTAGGCGCTTAGTCCGGAACCGCGGGACTGCTACGGTCGCAGGTTCGAATCCTGCCTCGGGCATGGATGTGTGTGATGTCCTTAGGTTAGTTAGGTTTAAGTAGTTCTAAGTTCTAGGGGACTGATGACCACAGATGTTAAGTCCCATAGTGCTCAGAGCCATTTGAACGTAACTTACATGAAATGCATGACCTGCGTTATTTGTGGCGTCGTATACACTGTCTTATCAAAAGTCTCCGGACACCCCTATGTAATAAAGAAACGGCTAGTAAATATCATGACAGACGGACCCGCCAATGTAAAAGAAAAGCAATGCACCCTGGCATTAAGCAGCATATGTGACGCAATGGCTTGTGGACAATAACATTCCCAAAATGAACAGGCCTGCCCAGGATCCGCACCTAAATACAATGGAAAACCTTTGGCATGAATTATAACGTCGACTTCGTACCAGACACCAGTGTTCATCATCATTCCTTCTTTCGTTTCGGCACTTGAGGAAGAGAGGGCACCATTGCTTCACAGACACTGAGACACCTCACTGAAAGTGTCCGTAGCAGAGTGCAAGCCTTCAAGAAGGCGAAGATTGGACACACCCCATATTAATGTCAACTAGTAGGTGTCAGGATACTTTTGACTACACGTTATACCTCTAGAACCTTACCAAAAACTTGTTCAGTCCATAGCACCCAAAATGGCTAGTGTATTTCGTGCCAAAGGTGGACCAATACTCTACCAAGGGGATGGTAATAACGTTGTAGCTCACCATTTTATTAGTACTAACGTAAATTTCCATTACAATTATCATGAACGGAATTATTTTAATGGAAAAAATGAGTATTGGCATGCGTATATTAACTGATGAAATGTCGTTGTTCAGTATATCAGCACATGTCTACATCTACATCAACATTTATACTCCGCAAGCCACCCAGCGGTGTGTGGCGGAGGGCACTTTACGTACCACTGCATTACCTCCCTTTCCTGTTCCAGTCGCGTATGGTTTGCGGGAAGAACGACTGCCGGAAAGCCTCCCTGCGTGCTAGAATCTCTCTAATTATACATTCGTGATCTCCTCGGGAGGTATAAGTAGGGGGAAGCAATATATTCGACACCTCATCCAGCGCACCCTCTCGAAACCTGGACAGCAAGCTACACCGCGATCTACATCTACATCTACATCCATACTCCGCAAGCCACCTGACGGTGTGTGGCGGAGGGTATCTTGAGTACCTCTATCGGTTATCCCTTCTATTCCAGTCTCGTATTGTTCGTGGAAAGAAGGATTGTCGGTATGCCTCTGTGAGGGCTCTAATCTCTCTGATTTTATTCTCATGGTCTCTTCGCGAGATATACGTAGGAGAGAGCAATATATTGCTTGACTCCTCGGTGAAGGTATGTTCTATAAACTTCAACAAAAGCCCGTACCGAGCTATTGAGCGTCTCACCAGCAGAGTCTTCCACTGGATTTTATCTATAATCTCCGTAACGCTTTCCCGACTACTAAATGATCTTGTAACGAAGCGCGCTGCTCTCCGTTGGATCTTCTCTTCTCTTCTATCAACCCTACCTGGTACGGATCCCACACTGCTGGGAAGTATTCAAGCAGTGGGCGAACAAGCGTACTGTAACCTACTTCCTTTGTTTTCCGATTGCATTTCCTTAGGATTCTTCCAATGAATCTCAGTCTGGCATCTGCTTTACCGACGATCAACTTTATATGATCATTCCATTTTAAATCACTCCTAATGCGTACTCCCAGATAATTTATGGAATTAACTGCTTCCAGTTGCTGACCTGCTATATTGTAGCTAAATGATAAGGGATCTTTCTTTCTATGTATTCGCACCACATTACACTTGTCTACATTGAGATTCAATTGCCATTCCCTGCATCATGCGTCAATTCGCTGCAGATCTTCCTGCATTCCAGTACAATTTTCCATTGTTACAACCTCTCGATATACCACAGCGTCATCTGCAAAAAGCCTCAGTGAACTTTCGATGTTATCCACAAGGTCATTTATGTATATTGCGAACAGCAACGATCCTACCACACTCCCCTGTGGCACACCTGAAATCACTCTTACTTCGGATGACTCCGCTCCATTGAGAATGACATGCTGCGTTCTGTTATATAGGAACTCTTCAATCCAATCACACAATTGGTCTGATCGTCCATATGCTCCTACTTTGTTCATTAAACGACTGTGGGGAACTGTTCGCACACCTTGCGGAAGTCAAGAAAAACGGCATCTACCTGGGAACCCGTGTCTATGGCCCTCTGAGTCTCGTGGACGAATAGAGCGAGCTGGGTTTCACACTACCGTCTTTTTCGAAACCCATGCTGATTCCTACAGAGTAGATTTCTAGTCTCCAGAAAAGTCATTGTACTCGAACATAATACGTGTTCCCAAATTCTACAACCGATAGACGTTAGAGATATAGGTCTATAGTTCTGTACATCTGTTCGAAGTCCCTTCTTGAAAACGGGGATGACCTGTGCTCTTTTCCAATCCTTTGGAACGCTACGCTCTTCTAGAGACCTACGGTACACCACTGCAAGAAGGAGGGCAACTTCCTTCGCGTACTCTGTGTAAAATCGAACTGGTATCCCATCAGGTCCAGCAGCCTTTCCTCTTTTGAGCGATTTTAATTGTTTCTCTATCCCTCTGTCGTCTATTTCGATATCTACCATTTTCTCATCTGTGCGACAATCTAGAGAAGGAACTACAGTGCAGTCTTCCTCTGTGAAACAGCTTTGGAAAAAGACATTTAGTATTTCGGCCTTTAGTCTGTCATCCTCTGTTTCAGTACCATTTTGGTCACAGAGTGTCTGGACATTTTGTTTTGATCCACCTACTGCTTTGACAGAAGACCAAAATTTCTTAGGATTTTCTGCCAAGTCAGTACATAGAACTTTACTTTCGAATTCACTGAACGCCTCTCGCATAGCCCTCCTCACACTACATTTCGCTTCGCGTAATTTTTGTTTGTCTGCAAGGCTTTGGCTATGTTTATGTTTGCTGTGAGGTTCCCTTTGCTTCCGCAGCAGTTTTATAACTCGGTTGTTGTACCACGGTGGCTCTTTTCCATCTCTTACGATCTTGCTTGGCACATACTCATCTAACACATATTGTACGACGGTTTTGACTTTGTCACTGATCCTCAACACTATCTGTACTTGAGACAAAACTTTTGTGTTGAGCCGTCAGGTACTCTGAAATCTGCTTTTTGTCAATTTTGCTAAACAGAAAAATCTTCCTACCCTTTTTAATATTTCTATTTACGGCTGAAATCATCGATGCAGTAACCGCTTTATGATCGCTGATTCCCTGTTCCGCGTTAACTGTTTCAAATAGTTCGGGTCTGTTTGTCACCAGAAGGTCTAATATGTTATCGCCACAGTCAGTTCGCTGTTTAACTGCCCAAGGTAGTTTTCAGATAAAGCACTTAAAAAAATTTCACTGGATTCTTTGTCTCTGCCATCCGTTTTGAAAGTTTGAGTCTCCTAGTCTATATCTGGCAAATTAAAATCTCCACCCAGAACTGTTTACATCTGGTTTCAGCCAACTTTCTGTCCCTAGTACTATGTGGGCAATGGGACCGTTTATTAATGAGAGCAGTTCTGGGACCTTTCTATAGACGCTCCTGCAGTTTGCTATTAGCAGGTTAATATTGTTATTCCCTGTTGCATTTTGCCTACTCCTACCTTGCCGCGTCTCAGGAGGCGTCTTTTCGGGCCTAGGGAAGGAATTCTCTAACCTAAAAAACCCACATGTGCAATCCACACCCTTGTAGCCGCTTCCTGCGTGTAGTGCACGCCTGACCTATTCAGGGGGACCCTACATTTCTCCACCCGATAGCGGAGGTCAAGAAATTTGCACCCCAGATCTCCGCAGAATCGTTTGAGCCTCTGGTTTAAGCCTTCCACTCGGCTCCAAACCAGAGGACCGCGATCGGTTCTGGGAACGATAATACAAATAGTTGGCTCAGATGCAGAGCGCCTCCCTTGCAGAATCTGCCACTTGAGTTTGCTGAACATCTCCGTAACGCTATCACGCTTACCAAATAACCCTGTGACGAAACGCGCCGCTCTTCTTTGGATCTTCTCTATCTCCTCTGTCAGCCCGACCTGGTACGGATACACACTGATGAGCAATACTCAGGTGTAGAGCAAACGAGTGTCCTTTATTGATGGACTACATTTTCGAAGGGCTCTCCCAATGAATCTCAACCTGGCACCCGCTTTACTAACAATTAATTTTATATGATCGTTCCACATCAAATCGTTCCGTACGCATACTCCCAGATATTTTACAGAAGTAACGGCTACCAGTGTTTGTTCCGCTATCATATAATCATACAATAAAGGATCCTTCTTTCTATGTATTCGCAATACATTACATTTGTCTATGTTAAGGGTCAGTTGCCACTCTCTGTACCGAGTGCGTATCCGCTGCAGATCTTCCTGCATTTCGCTGCAATTTTCTAATGCTGCAACGTCTCAGTGTACTACTGGACCATCTGCGAAAAGCCATTTATACATATTGTGAAAAGCAATGGTCCCATAACACACCCCTGTGGCACGCCAGAGGTTACTTTACCGTCTGTAGATGTCTCTCCATTGAGAACAACATGGTGTGTTCTGTTTGCTAAAATCTCTTCAATCCAGCCACACAGCTGGTCTGATATTCCGTAGGCTCTTACTTTGTTTATCAGGCGACAGAGCGGAACTGTATCGAACGCCTTCCGGAAGTCAAGGAAAGTGGCATCCACCTGGGAACCTGTATCTAATATTTTCTGGATCTCATGAACAAATAAACCGAGTTGGGCCTCACACGATCGCTGTTTCCGGAATCCATGTTGATTCCTACAGAGTAGCTTCTGGGATTCCAGAAATGACATGATACGCGAGCAAAAAACATGTTCTAAAATTCTACAACAGATCGATATCAAAGATATAGGCCTATAGTTTTGCGCATTTGCTCGACGACCCTTCTTGAAAACTGGAACTACCTGCGCTCTTTTCCAATCATTTGGAACCTTCCTTTCCTCTAGAGACTTGAGGTACACGGCTGTTAGAAGGGGGGCAAGTTCTTTCGCGTACTCTGTGTAGAATCGAATTGGTATCCCATCAGGTCCAGTGGACATCTGTTGAGTGATTTCAGTTGCTTTTCTATTCCTTGGACACTTATTTCGATGTCAGCCATTTTTTCGTTCGTGCGAGGCTTTAGAGAAGGAACTGCAGTGCGGTCTTCCTCTGTGAAACAGCTTTGGAAAAAGGTGTTTAGTATTTCAGCTTTACGCGTGTCATCCTCTGTTTCAATGCCATTATCATCCCAGAGTCCAATGTCAAGTGAAGAACGTGCGAAGTGGACAATTTAGATGCCAATTAAATGTTCAGGAGACTTTTCTGTGGCCCGCAAGTGCTGTCTGGAGAGATATATACTGTCAGGACACCTTCTCGGTAGTATGAAATCACCGTGCTTTGTTTTTTATTTCGACACTATCGTCTAGGAAAATCAAGTACTGTTTCAGCAATGAGAAACTGCTTCCACCAAGAATAGTAACTGGAGACATTACCAGATTTATTAAGATCCGAGGAGGCTATGTAGGCTGTCACCCAACCATCGGGAGGAGAGCACGAAGCTGGCAATAACGTAGGTCCTCGACCTTGCGAGACAGTTCATTCCGTTGTCGCTGTCCTAAGCTGACGACAGCTGCAGCCAGACAAAGATCTAATTTCACTGTTGATAGCGGAAGAACTCTTTTGTGCTCGTGTTCCTTACATGTTATCCGTTCCGTAGTAGCATGATAGCCATGTGGCTAGCAGAAAGGGTCTTAAGTAGCTCGAATAGGCGGATTAGTTCTATTTTTTTATTTTTATTTCTATTTCTTACTTTTTCCCAATAGGACCATATTTAGGATGTATAGCCCCCTAAGGTAAAAATGTGGTACTGATCCCACATGGAGCGAGTTTCTGAAAACCAACCCGGAAAAATTACATTTTGGTGCAATTTTCTAGTCAGAACCATATAACACCGTATTTGAGGCTTGTTATTTAAATGCATAACATTTTACTACCTGGTATATGATTTCAAGAATTATGCATAGAATTTGAGATATTAAATAATTCAGCACAATTTGTTTTCAGCGCTATGAATTACTACATTTTTTAAAAGAGGGAAGTTCAACAGGGGAAGTTGGAGTCGTCTGGCCTACTTAAAAACAAAATACAATTTTTGGAACACTTAGCATACAAACACTTTTGCAACCAAACAAACATCATAAAATGGGATATACATTAACAAAACACAAGATTCAAATTTTAGCAATTCAAGAAACACGGAACATAACACCATGGATTTCGTCGTTTCAAAATTATCGTCTTTAAAAAAAAAACGATAAAAGAATACTTAATAATACTCCACATTTTGGAGCTGGTTTTATAGTCTCCAAAAATATTTTTAAATTCAATAACGGATGTAAAACCCATTAATAATAGACGAATGACAATTTATCTAAATGCGCAAGTAAAGCATGCACATTAAGTAATGCCCATATGCCAGTCAATGTGGATAACTGTAAAACACCTAAATAAGTTAATAGAGCTTGGGAAACGTTAGAAAGAATCATCTCGCAAAATTCTCTTAAATCATTTTAGAATTTTAATCGGAGATTTTATTGCACAATTAGGTAAAGAAAAAAATATATATGGAAACGGTGAGTGGATCTTCTGCGCATAAATGGACGGACCAAAATTGCCAAAGGCTTTGTGAGACATGCACATGTCAACTCAGTTTTAAAATAACCCTTTTAAACAAAAAAAACTTGGTGCGCATCCAATACATTTATTGGGGATTTTCAAATCGAATATGTATCATTTTAATACCCTAACTACAAAGAAATTTCAAATGTACAAGTTAGGAAAGGGGCTAATATTGATTCTGACCATTATTTATCGTGAATGAAAGTAAAACTTCAAATTCAAAAACTCTTCAAAATAAAAAATGTTAACCCAAAATTTGACACTGATAAAATAACCCCAACTCTAACAAGCGAAACTGACAAAGAATAATCCAACAATTGATAAAACCTAAAAGAAAAGTTCATCAAAACAGCACAAAATCTTATTCCATCGAAAGAAACAAAAGCACCCTTGGTAAAAGGCGGATTACGAAACAGCAGTTAAGTCTAGGCACAACGCACTCAATAACTGGAATAATAACAAAACTGAAAACTGTAAGAAAAGAAACATCTAAAATAATCCGACAGACTAAAAATAATTACAAAAATGCCTAACTTGTAGAAGCCGAGAAAGACTTCCAAGAGACCAATACAAGAAACTTTTATAAAAACAAAACTAGCCGGGTACCAACGCAAAGTCCTTGCTTCAGAAATGAAAATGGCAGTTTGGCTCTTAACAACCAGGAAAATTGAGAGATACTTGCGAATTATTTTGAAAAACTATTAAATTGTCCATAACCAGCGAATAAATTGCCACTACAGCAATCCAGTAACTCCACCCCTAACGCTAAAGAACCTGACGAAATCGAAATAACGAAACAAATTAAAAGACTTGAAAACAATAAATCACATGGAGTAGACGGTATAATTGCAGAACTACTTATATCAGCTTGCTCTAACACTATACAAGAGACAACACAGCTAATAGCACATATCTGGCAAACTGAGAAAGTACCTGAGTACTGGAAAACTGCCCTAACACATGCATTGTATAAAAAAGTGGATAGAAACGATGTTAATTATAACCGAGGAATCTCTCTTCTGCCAGTCACGTACAAAAATCTCTCGCAATGTTTACTTGATGGAGTCCAAGAACGGTTAGAACCTAAAGTTGATGACTACTATGCAGGCTTTACACAAAATACATCCTGTCCGTAACAAATTGTTAATTTAAATCTAATCCTTTGGCACCAAAGGGATTCTAGTAACAATATTGCATGTACATTTGAGGATTTTAAAAAGTCCTACGGCTTAGTTAATCGTGAATCTTTTTTCCATATTTTAAAGGAACAGGGGCTAGATAATGAAACTCTAACATCGATTAAAGAAACGTTAACCAACACTAGCTCTAAAGTTAAATTCAAGGGAGAAATTTCTGAACCATTTTATATAAAGACTGGTGGCTCTCCCATTATTGCTTAACTGTGTTTTGGGAAAGGTACTTACAGAATGGCGAGAACAAAAGTCGAGTCAAAATGTAGATCAATCAATCAAATTAGGTAGAAGCAATAGTACAGTAATTTACAGATAATTTGGCAGTTTTAGCTAGGGATGTTACCACAGCTCAAAAGCAAATCGAAATTCTTAAAGAAGTTAAAGAAACTGTGGAAAATGTAGGACTACAAATATCATTTGAAAAAAAAAGGAATATAACACATGCGACAAACAAGCACCAAAGTTTTACAGCACGAAATATGGAAAAATATAAAGGGTTAGTCAATTTAAATAAATTGGGGGAAATCATACAAGAACGGTCTGCAAAAAGCTGCAAACGAAGTTGATGTCAAAAAATGTCAGCTGCATTCAGATTACGCAAAATATTTATAATAAAAAATAACTTTCTAATTCAGTAAACTCATTCATTGGAGCTCTGCCATCAAACCGCAACGTGTTTATGGAGCAGAAAAAGAGAAAGAGAGATAATGAAGAAGTTGAAAAGAAAGAAAGATTATTAAGAAAATATTAGGCCCCAAAATAGCTGATTGAGAAACTTACAGTCTGAGAAGTTAAAAAGAAATAGAAGAATACACAGACATACAATGTGACATGAGAAAACGAAGACTTAAATTTTATGGATACATTAAAAGAATGGTATCCAGTAGGTTGACATAACTATTAGTAGAATTCTACGAAAACGGAAGTAAGGCCAAAACTGAGCCAACGAAATAGATCGCTGCGATAAGGAGGATCTTAAAGTAGCCGGTATAAGTCAGGCAGACGGTACAGATAGAGAAACATTTATACAAAAGATATATGATTGGAAAGTTTGTCAGAGGAAAATCAGAAGACGCACTGGAGCACCGTGGTCTCATGAAAGAAAGATACTTCTTTCTGAATGGATGAAACAGCTTTGCACGCAAAGGAAGGCCACCCATTAAAAGCGACAGTGACTGATTGTACCTCGCGGATCGATACCGTGAATAATAATAATAAATAAAAGAGGGAAGTAGTTGATATTCTTGTCCACCAAATATTAGTATTTCAGTTTCAAAAACAGAAACATATTTTGGGTGGATAAAATACAACTAAAAGAATGTACAGTTTCTGATCAAAAGTATCTGGACGGCTATTAATGGACATTAATACGGACTGTTCAAACCCTTCGCGTTTATGATAGCTTACACTCTGCTAGGGATACTTTCAGTAAGGTGTCTGTATGTCTTTGGAGGTATCGGAGCACCTTCTTCCCTAAGAGCTAAAACCAGAGAAGTAGCGACGACGAACATTGGGTTCTGGAGGGATGTCGACGTCGTAGCTCATCGCAAAGATTTTCCATGTCATTCAGGCCAAGGCCCCGGGCAGGCCAGTTTATTTCAGGAATCTCACTGTCCACAGACAGTTGCCTCACTGGTGCTGCTTTATGACAGTTTGGTCTGTCGCGCCGGCCGCGGTGGCCGAGTGGTTCTAGGCGCTTCAGTCCGGAACCACGCGATTGCTACGGTCGCAGGTTCGAATCCTGCCTCGGGCATGGATGTGTATGATGTCCTTAGGATAGTTAGGTTTAAGTAGTTCTAAGTCTAGGTGCCTTGCTGTGCTAGTACTGCGAACGGCTGAAAGCAAGGGGAAACTAAAGCCGTAATTTTTCCCGAGGGCATGCAGCTTTACTGTATGAATGATGATGGCGTCCTCTTGGGTAAATTATTCCGGAGGTAAAATAGTCCCCCATTCGGATCTCCGGGCGGGGACTACTCAAGAGGATGTCGTTATCAGGAGAAAGAAAACTGGCGTTCTATGGATCGGAGCGTGGAATGTCAGATCCCTTAATAGGGCAGGTAGGTTAGAAAATTTAAAAAGGGAAATGGATAGGTTTAAGCTAGATATAGTGGGAATTAGTGAAGTTCGGTGGCAGGAGGAACAAGACTTCTGGTCAGGTGATTACAGGGTTATAAACACAAAATCAAATAGGGGTAATGCAGGAGTAGGTTTAATAATGAATAGGAAAATAGGAATGCGGGTAAGCTACTACAAACAGCATAGTAAACGCATTATTGTGGCCAAGATAGATATGAAGCCCACACCTACTACAGTAGTACAAGTTTATATGCCAACTGGCTCTGCAGATGACGTAGAAATTGAAGAAATGTATGATGAAATAAAAGAAATTATTCAGATTGTGAAGGGAGACGACAATTTAATAGTCATGGGTGACTGGAATTCGAGTGTAGGAAAAGGGAGAGAAGGAAACATAGTAGGTGAATATGGATTGGGGCTAAGAAATGAAAGAGGAAGCCGCCTGGCAGAATTTTGCACAGAGCACAACATAATCATAACTAACACTTGGTTTAAGAATCATGAAAGAAGGTTGTATACATGGAAGACCCCTGGAGATACTAAAAGGTATCAGATAGATTATATAATGGTAAGACAGAGATTTAGGAACCAGATTTTAAATTGTAAGACATTTCCAGGGCCAGATGTGGACTCTGACCACAATCTATTGGTTACGACCTGTAGATTAAAACTGAAGAAACTGCAAAAAGGTGGGAATTTAAGGAGATGGGACCTGGATAAACTGAAAGAACCAGAGGTTGTACAGAGTTTCAGGGAGAGCATAAGGGAACAATTGACAGGAATGGGGGAAAGAAATACAGTAGAAGAAGAATGGGTAGCTTTGAGGGATGAAGTAGCGAAGGCAGCAGAGGATCAAGTAGGTAAAAAGACGAGGGCTAGTAGAAATCCTTGGGTAACAGAAGAAATATTGAATTTAATTGATGAAAGGAGAAAATATAAAAATGCAGTAAATGAAGCAGGCAAAAAGGAATACAAACGTCTCAAAAATGAGATCGACAGGAAGTGCAAAATGGCTAAGCAGGGATGGCTAGAGGACAAATGTAAGGATGTAGAGGCCTATCTCACTAGGGGTAAGATAGATACTGCCTACAGGAAAATTAAAGAGACCTTTGGAGATAAGAGAACGACTTGTATGAATATCAAGAGCTCTGATGGAAACCCAGTTCTAAGCAAAGAAGGGAAAGCGGAAAGGTGGGAGGAGTATATAGAGGGACTATACAAGGGCGATGTACTTGAGGACAATATTATGGAAATGGAAGAGGATGTAGAGGAAGATGAAATGGGAGATGCGATACTGCGTGAAGAGTTTGACAGAGCAATGAAAGACCTGAGTCGAAACAAGCCCCCCGGAGTAGACAACATTCCATTGGAACTACTGACGGCCTTGGGAGAGCCAGTCCTGACAAAACTCTACCATCTGGTGAGCAAGATGTATCAAACAGGCGAAATACCCTCAGACTTCAAGAAGAATATAATAATTCCAATCCCAAAGAAAGCAGGTGTTGACAGATGTGAAAATTACCGAACTATCAGTTTAATAAGTCACAGCTGCAAAATACTAACACGAATTCTTTACAGACGAAAGGAAAAACTAGTAGAAGCCAACCTCGGGGAAGATCAGTTTGGATTCCGTAGAAACACTGGAACACGTGAGGCAATACTGACCTTACGACTTATCTTAGAAAAAAGATTAAGGAAAGGCAAACCTACGTTTCTAGCATTTGTAGACTTAGAGAAAGCTTTTGACAATGTTGACTGGAATACTCTCTTTCAAATTCTAAAGGTGGCAGGGTAAAATACAGGGAGCGAAAGGCTATTTACAATTTGTACAGAAAGCAGATGGCAGTTATAAGAGTCGAGGGGCATGAAAGGGAAGCAGTGGTTGTTCAATCTGCATATTGAACAAGCAGTAAAGGAAACAAAAGAAAAATTCGGAGTAGGTATTAAAATTCATGGAGAAGAAATAAAATCTTTGAGTTTCGCCGATGACATTGTAATTCTGTCAGAGGCAGCAAAGGACTTGGAAGAGCAGTTGAATGGAATGGACAGTGTCTTGAAAGGAGGATATAAGATGAACATCAACAAAAGCAAAACAAGGATAATGGAATGTAGTCTAATTAAGTCAGGTGATGCTGAGGGAATTAGATTAGGAAATGAGGCACTTAAAGTAGTAAAGGAGTTTTGCTATTTGGGGAGCAAAATAACTGATGATGGTCGAAGTAGAGAGGATATAAAATGTAGGCTGGCAATGGCAAGGAAAGCGTTTCTGAAGAAGAGAAATTTGTTAACATCCAGCATTGATTTAAGTGTCAGGAAGTCATTTCTGAAAGTATTCGTATGGAGTGTAGCCATGTATGGAAGTGAAACATGGACGATAAATAGTTTGGACAAGAAGAGAATAGAAGCTTTCGAAATGTGGTGCTACAGAAGAATGCTGAATATTAGATGGGTAGATCACATAACTAATGAGGAAGTGTTGAATAGGATTGGGGAGAAGAGAAGTTTGTGGCACAACTTGACCAGAAGAAGGGATCGGTTGGTAGGACATGTTCTGAGGCATCAAGGGATCACCAATTTAGTATTGGAGGGCAGCGTGGAGGGTAAAAATCGTAGAGGGAGACCAAGAGATGAATACACTAAGCAGATTCAGAAGGATGTAGGTTGCAGTAGGTACTGGGAGATGAAAAAGCTTGCACAGGATAGAGTAGCATGGAGAGCTGCATCAAACCAGTCTCAGGACTGAAGACCACAACAACAAACAAAGTCTAGGGGACTGATGACCTCAGATGTTAAGTCCCATAGTGCTCAGAGCCGTTTTTGCTCCATCGCCCTGATACAAACAGTCGTCGTCTCCGAACTGTTTCTGTACTATAGGCGATACGCAAGACTATGTGTTCCAGACCTTCCATATTTAGCTTTCTTTTAAGCACAATAAGGGGACCACTGCCTGACCATGAGGAACACTCCCATACTGTAACACCACGCATTTCACGTATCATATTGGAAATTTACGCCCTTCCATCGTATTGCCACGAGGTATAGCATGATTCATAGCTCAGAATCACTTGTTTCCAGTCATCCACCGTTTAGAATCGTTGCATTGCAGCGGCTACAGAAATAGGTGGATTATGAGGTGCCGTTAGACGAATGTGATCAATCATTTTGAACTCGCTACGCACATTCATTAATCTGAGGAGCTACTTAATCGAGAAGTAGCGGCTCCGGCCTTTTAAACTGACTTACGGTCGGGAGAGCAGTGTGCTGCCCACAAGCCCCTCCGTTTCCCCACCCAGTGATGCCAGTGTGTTGAGGAAGACACGGCATCCGGTCGGTACCGTTAGGCCTTCATGGCCTGTTCAGGTGTAGTTTAGTTTCTTTTACGCATAGCCATTGTGCTTTCTGGACTGTTGGTAGCGCTCTGGAATTCACGAGTGTTTCTTTGCACTGATATTATGCGATTTCTTACAACCTACCCCTCTGCATTGATTGACGGTACCTGTCCGACAGTACATGGAGTCAACCTGGTCTTTTGTTAGCTGCAGTTAACCCTTCACACTTCCATTTACAGTAGTCACATTACCAGCAGTTAACTCTGGCAGTTTGAGAAGATTGAAATGTCCCTGAGGCATTTGTTATTCACGTGATAACCCATAACTAATCCACATTCAAAGCCGTTGAGAGCTCCTGACCGACCCATTCTGCCGTTACTGCTTCTCTACAGAGAACATAATACCCTCTGCCTCTTTTGATACTAGTGTGACATCTACTGGACAACTGCACGTTACTTGGGTGTGTCCGGATACTTGTGATCAGATAGTATATCAACAATGCAGATCCTAGTTACACAGAGTGTTTAAAAGCGTGACATATTTTTATAGTTCGTAGTATTGGTTAAAATGGGACTTAACATCTCAGATCATCAGTGCCCTAGAACTTAGAACTACTTAAACCTAACTAACCAATGGACATCACACACATCCATGCCCAAGGCATACATGTATGGATGAAACGACTTGGTGTACTTGCTGAAAATGTAACTGTAACTGGAGATATTACTTTGTACTAAAATTATTAGTAAAGTGTGATCCTTGACCTCTGTAACCGCCAAATGTACATCTAGTGAACGGGGACTCAAGGATGCAACAGTTTGAAAAAATTCGAAAACATAGTGCTGCACTCACCGCTGAGCACCTAGCAAGTCGTTGACGCAACCCGCCCGACTTCGTTCGGTGCACAAGGGTACGCGCGGTTCCGGACTGAAGCGCCTAGAACCACTCGTCCACAACGGTTGGCAGCTAAAACTAGAAGAAATTTCCCATGACGATATGTTCAAACAAAAACAAATTAAATGGCTCTAAGCACTATGGGACTTAACATCTGAGGTCATCAGTCCCCTAGAACTTAGAACTACTTAAACCTAACTAACCTAAGGACATCACACACATACACATCCATGCCCGAGGCAGGATTCGAACCTGCGACCGTAGCGGTCGCGCGGTTCCAGACTGAAGCGCCTAGAACCGCTCGGCCACAGCGGCCGGCAGCTAAAACCAGAAGAAATTTCCCATGACGATATGTTCATATACCAAAATCTCTTTAGACATCGGTCAATTGGTCCTCACATCCTCATCTGTCTGTTAAGTAGAAAACCAGGTGGTTACCATGCATCGTGATATATCCTTCACTGCTTCTTCGCTGTGAATCACGCTCTCTCTTACACTCAATCGGATTGCGTCACATGCGTTAATCACACGCTCCTGTTACATTTTAATGTCCCGTTTGCCAGAAACCCAACGAATTCAGCTCCGGTGAATGGGGAGGTGATGCTGCCGGACTCCTCAACCAATCCATCGTGCGTGGAACACTGCGGTGAGATACTGTCACACTATCCGTTGAGAATCAGAAATGCACCGTCGCACACAAACCATAGTAGTTGTCTTAATACAATGGCAACCACCGTTCTCAACCAATTTACAAACAGACGAGCGCAATGAACTGCTACACAAAGGTAGTCTACACCAACGAATGCTACACATTACTCGTCACTAGTGAATGTGTCTGCTTCCCAACATATATTGGTGTCTAGACGTGCGATTATGCGAACTGTTCATCTACTTTTTACTAGTACTACAACATGAAAGAGTAAAAGACACTTCTCTAAATATCTTGTATTTATTTCAAATAAAACACTCTCCCAGACAATCAGCATAAAAATGAAATGATATCTTGAAGAGCGTCAAAGCTTTTCATGTTTTTAATTAAAGGAGATAACTGCCTTTAAAATCAGTCATTAGTTTATTGCAATATATGAAGTGTGATGGAGGTGAATTATTGTGACATTAAGCGTCGGTAAATGGCTATGATTCTTCTCTTTGCAATCTTGGTACACTTTGTGCGTGACAGGAATTCTTCTGATGCGTTCCTAGCTGGGAAGCCCGGCGAGCAGGTGGACCCAGGCAGTGCGTCCACCGGCGAGCGGCGGTCGCGCGCCTATGTCGGCACGCTTCACAGAGGGCACGCCCCCAGAGGATTAGAAACAGGCGAAGACGCTGCATACATCAACACGCTACCAAGGGAAGCTGTGGACGTGTGCCCGAGGCAGCGGAAACTACAAACTTAGAGCGAAAAATTGTCACGTTTCTAGGTAACACAGACAGAGCGGCGAGTTGAATAGCAACAGCACGACTTGGGTGTCCAAGAAATTCAAGTGGCCCGGGGAATTTTGGCCGTTTCCCGAGAGCAGAATACTTAGGAACGTAGTGGCAATACTCAAAGGGAGAAGTCTTGGTTTATTTGTATACTCTGTCTCACACAGAGTATGGCTCTCTTTTCCAAGCGGAATATGACGGCAAGGAGGGAGGATATTTTGAAATGGACTTCTTCATTGGCAAGAATCTAATGTTCGTTTTGAAAAATAGTACAAACTACGTAATTTGCGGAATGGTGGAGAAAATGGCTGGAGGGGAGCGGCTCTCTCTCTCCAGGTGCGAGGAGCGCACTAGTATTTAGGCATTCCGAGTATTGCTTCTGAGGAGGCAAGAGTTCACTCTTGATTGCTTCCGATAAGTCGCAAGGATTCTCTTATCGCTTGTCATGAAACAATCACTTTGCATTCGTGGCAAACAGCGTAGAGAGCAAATTTTGTCAGATCCAAGCAGGCGAGCTTCACTCACTGTGCGCGTTATCAAGAGCTTAACTCAGTATCACATTTTATTTTACTACATGTCCGATGACGGTAGTATTGTTAGAACAGTTTTGAGCTTTGTTTAATACAGTTTCACATAGCTCTGCACTTGCATATGGACGCATACCGGCGTCTAGTAGTGATAACTTCCAGTAGCAGGTTTCGGTCACTACTTTCAGCGTAGGGCATGTTAGACACTATCAACTACGTCGCCGGCAGAGTCTTGATGCAGCCGCCCGCAATCAGCCGTCTCCACCGCCACGCCGACCATGCTATGAAGATGGTAATACAGAAAACGCCCGCTTTTCCTAGCTGCGCACTCTTCTTTCGCTTTCTTCAATTTCTGTTCAATGTCTTAGATGCTCATAAAGACGCAAGGCACAGTATTCGCCGTTTGCCTGTTAAGAGAGTCATATGTTCAGCGAGCAGCTTGTCTCTCATGAAAGGTTTTTCCACAAAACATGATGTACCAGAACATAACGCTTGATGTAAAGATTCTTGAAAGACACTGCACATTTTCATAACATACTTGTCCCAAAAAGTCACTGCCACACTGATCATCTCGCATGGAGGTACGGAGCCTGTTTTTGATCAATTTCAGTGTTGCAGGTTAGCTTTCTTGCTTCTGTTTGTAATAAAAAGTGACAAGTATATTTTTAGAGCGATTTCAATGATAGAAAAACGATCTTTTATGTTTCATGAATCCTGTTACTTAGAGAAGAAATCGGCTTTCCTTAAAATCTAATACACACAAAACTTCCAGAACTCCGTTAACCATTCTATTGAAAGTATTAGCTGTTTGTAACTGATTCGTTTTGCGTTCAAGCCAGTGAAACTGGGAATTTGCAAAGGAGTGCAGGATTTGAGAGGTCAATGCTGTATTGATTCCTTTCAGATGTAATGCCCAGAGGTGGTGTACGCTTTGTTAGGTGGTGGCCCTATGTTTCCTTTCTCAGGATGTGGCATTTTCACCACAAATGGATGACAGTGAGCAGTGACTTAGTGTGAGATGTCCTGTCAGATGTTCAGAGGCACTACTCATTTAAAAATACACAGCTGTCTGGTTCCTCAGGCTGCCTGTAATGGTGGTACAGGAGAGACATGTGTGGAGTGTGCCACTGCATGCTGTCTCGTCCCGCAACATCAGTGGAACTCCACCGGTACCAGTGGCCACAATGTGTGATGTGTGTCCGACGTCACTCGTTTAAAAAGGGGGGGGGGGAGGGGGGGGCAAATGATGACGGATGATCCCATTGGTAAGGCCACCAGAAGATCCGATGGGTGATGACACCCAGAGACTGACATGAATGGGAGATTTGCCACTCATTACGGCTGTGTGCTCCAAGTGAGAGCTGCTACTCCGTAAAAGATCGTAGATGGCGAGACGAGAATGAAATAAACATTTTTTTTAATTTTAAACTGCTGTGTCGCTGGATCCTTTGTAATGAGGACACCTAGGCTGTTGCTACTCTGTAGAAGACCACTTTGATGGAGGAGTAAGGGCTACTGTGTGTGAATATTTTCTTCAGTAAACTTTCTACCAGTCATAGACAGACTACAGTCCACTGTATCAGTCTTCGCTAGTATATGATGCTGTTATAATAAGGAGATGATAAAAACATTGTCTACGGGGAAGATCACTAGCGTTAAATAAATAAAAATTTACACAGTAAACCTACGTCCACTTCTCTCCACCCTCTGTGCTACCTCGTGAGAGAGCTGAGTACGTCATTTTTTAGCTAGAAGGGCACCTTTACATTGTCGCAGCATCAGTCTTACGCTTTACTTTATCGGCGGTGATTGAACGCCTGAGAGCCTCCCAGAGTCATAACATTATAGGCACGGAAGGTATTAGGCTAAACCTTACGTCGTTGTGGACAAAGCGAGACAAGCGGTTCCTTTAATTACAAGTTTTAAAAGCAAAAATAAAAAAATATATGTGCATTATGATTTAGTATAGCGTGGACGATGAGTTCATTGGACTCGATTCGGACAATGTCAAGGCAGGAAATTCACAAAGGCAGTTTCAAAGCTAACAGTCCCATCTTTTATGTGCTGACAATGGCTTCGTTATCATTTATCCTCTCTAGTGACAGTGATACAATGAGCGCTATCTTGTACTCACGTGTTCCGTGATGTGTGGAAATCAGCGGGCCGAGATCCACTTCTCACAGCCTAGACATAAGCCAAATTCACCGATACCTGCACATCTATGGCTCGTTGTGCAAAGAGCCTATCTACCACACCATAAAAAATATAGGAAATCTTATCAGAGAAAGGAGTAGGAACAATTCCATGTTCTCCGCGGCTTCCTTATCCGGAATAAGAAAAATGCAGAATGAACTGAAAGCTAACTACTAAGATGATTATCTTTGTCTCATTAAACTCAACGCGCATTCATAATAACCTTTCGTTATGTTAGTTCTAATTAAATGGCGACCGATGGCCCACGAATTATTAATAGGGTTGGAAAGCCAATACAACAATAACAATATTGATCATAAATGCAGACTTCTTTCGCGGTATTCATATACATATTTGATGAGATTGGTTTTATCGGCACTGGGAAATGGTGTAAGTCATGTTTATGTGCATAACGTTTCGTGTCATAATGCTGTAAATATCGTGTCCAGGATCAGAATACGAAATATTACACACAAAAATGTGCTTTAGACAGTTTAGACCAGACTATGGGCTAATCCCTATAAAACTAGTGTTACCAAGGAGCAATAGTAATGGAGCAAAATGTTTCGCAAAGTGATGGTACAAACCTCCGAGTTCATATTTGTCTTCCTCAGCGTTCAGCTACTCTGGAACGCTCGAAAAATCCTGAAGAAGATACAACAGAAGGATTGAAACATAAAAAGTTTTAGTAGTCTGCAAAGGAATATGATGCAGCATATCAAAGTCTTACCACTAATGCAATGGGCCACGAAAGCCGACAGACTTGTTCTCCAACAAATGTCGGGTAAAACGTACGTCCACTGATAAGAGGCAAACCTATCCTGCGTCTGTCTGCTGTATGTATTTGTGAAGAAGGATTTCTTAACACGAGGAACTGTGCCGCCCTTCGACTAGCTCGCACAGCAAATGTCACGACAGCCTGTCGGGGTCTGACGCTCCCGCATCATATACCTGTTTTCTATTTTTTAACTTATTTTGCCTGTTTCTTTAGTCGCTAGTACAATGGGTTTGCATTTGCGAGTACGACGGTTCATATTCGCGTCCGATCATCCACATTTAGATTTTCCATGATAGCCTTGCATTGCTCCAGGGAAATGCGAGGATGGTTCCTTTGATATGACACGTTCCCATCCAACAATCCGAGGTTGTGTTCCGTCTCTAGTGACCTCGATGTCGACGGGACTTTAAACACTAAGCTTCATGGATAAATGTTTCAAATGGCTCTGGGACTTAACAGCTGAGGACATCAGCCCACTAGAACATGGAACTACTTCAACCTAACTAACCTAAGGACTTCACACACATCCATGCCCGAGGCAGGATTCGAACCTGCGACCGTGGCGGTCACGCGGTTCCTGACTGAAGCGCCTAGAACCGCTCGGTCACACCGCCCGGCTTTTCTTTGATAAATTTCTCAGCTGACGTAGATGGATATAGACACTTTTTGTCTTGAACTAAAGTTACTCTGATTAGAAATTAAGTGGTAATCAAATTAAAACTTTTCAAGATTCCATTTTTTCAGAACTAAATACTGTTGTGCACCAACGGAGCGAATGGCAGTTTTCTGTGGCAAGGGAAAATATAGATGACGTGGCGTTTTGCTCTAAGATAGGGGTCGGTGATGGAAAGAAAGGCTTGCGGCATATTTTGGGGAACTGACGGGGGTAAGAGGGAAAGCCTTTCAGCGTCTCAGCAATGGAAGTGATACCCACGAAGAAACACATGAACATCAGCATACGGAACTGATAAATGCAGAATTGGAGTTAAACCAGAGTACAGCAGTTAACGTGATTTTGGCTGTAGAGAATGCAGGTTACCTGCGCATCAGGTACACGTGTCGCAAGTTTGCACGAGAGTGAAGGGAAATAGCCGGAAAGCTTGACAAACAGAGCGATATTAATTAGCGGCGAGCTGCTTTTAATTAATTCTTCGAGGTTTTGCCGCTAGCTGCGGGCGGACCCGGGCAAATCCACGCAATTTGTGCCGCGCCTGCCCACTCTCCTCCCCCGCGCCGCCCCCTACCAGCCCCCTCCCCTACTCGCCGCTCCTCTGACTGCGGCCCCGCTGCGACTGCGTCGGCGACCGGTGCGGTGCAGGGGCGCTCTTCTGCCGTAATTACATACATAATTCCGGCAGGCTAATCCTCGGCGACAGAGAGAATACAATAATAAAACCAGCCCGTTAACAACGGCCCAGCTCTGCCCTCGGCCACCGCCGTATTAGCGGCCTCGGCACGATGGCTGTAAGCGAAAACTCGCGAGATAGCGCAAGAAGCCACGGGCTGTTATTACGCGACGTGCAAATAACAGGTGCGAGACTACGAAGCTAATTTCGGTTGACCTTACTGTTTGTGTGTACAAGAAAAGTCACAAATGTTACTGAGTTCAGAAATTAAATCTTCCACCTTATCTTCTATTCACGTATTGTGTAATATTTAAGTTGCTTCCTTTCCTTCCGTATTTTCAGGATACGTCATTCTCCGAACGAACTACCCAGCACTGCCTCGATAATATTACTGCTAAATATCCCCAAAATCCCCCAGAGACATACTAAGCCACACGTCACTGGAATGAGATTTTCACTCTGCAGCAGAGTGTGCGCTGATATGAAACTTCCTGGGATATTAAAACTGTGTGCTGGACCGAGACTCGAACTCGGGACCGTTACCTTTCAAGGGCAAGTGCTCTACCAACTGAGCTACCCAAGCACGACTCACGCCCCGTCCTCACAGCTTTACTTCTGTCAGTACCTCGTTTCCTACCTTCCAAACTTTACAGAAGCTCTCCTGCGAACCCTGCAGAACTAGTACTCCTGAAAGAAAGGATATTGCGGAGACATGGCTTAGCCACAGCGTGGAGGATGTTTCCAGAATGAGATTCTTACTCTGCAGTCGAGTGTGCGCTGATATAAAACTCCCTGGTAGATTCAAATTGTGTGCTGGACCGAGACTCGAACTCGGGACCTTTGCTTTCTTTCAGGAGTGCTAGTTCTGCAGGGTTCACAGCTGTAAAGTTTGGAAGGTAGGAGACGAGGTACTGGCAGAAGTAAAGCTGTGAGGACGGGGCGTGAGTCGTGCTTGGGTAGCTCAGTTGGTAGAGCACTTGCCCGCGAAAAGCAAAGGTCCCGAGTTCGAGTCTCGGTCCATCACACAGTTTTAATCTGCCAGAAAGTTTCACATGTCACTGCTGATCCTATCGTTGTGGTGTCAGAGTTTCCTCCATCACTACAGCCGTGACCTGAAGTTGTATCCGATGGTCCCTATATCATGACGCCAGCAGTAATAGCACTGTGAATCTCCATAAGGATGAAGGAATGGGATCTTCCCCCAGGACGCCGTCAAACTCGTTGACGATGGTTATGTGGGGTAGTGCTGAACTAGGATTCATCGTGGAACACAATGTGACACCGTTTACCAGCAGTCAATGCTTCTCAGTCGTAGCACCAATTGAAACGTAACCATTTGTGTTTTGGTGTTAAATTCAGCGTAGGCATGAGACAGTATTTCCCAAGTATGACTGTTGCCAGTCTCCGACCAATGGTGCGGGGTGGCACCGATTGCTGCAGAGCGGGATGGCACAGACTATTGTAGAGAGTCCTTTACCTGTTCTCCGATGGCACATGCGAATCGATTAAGATTTGCTTGGTGCTCAATACGGTGGTGTTCAGACGTGGTTGGTGGGAACCTTGACAACGAGCTCACCTGCCATAGCTCTACCACGCAGTCCAACATCGAACAAGATTCACATCCGTATGCCTCGCAGTTCTGGATATTGCATGATACGATCAGCCTGCCGCATGAAGACCGATAATAAGGCCCCTTCGAAACAGTGTTCCCTGCTGACACCCTTGTCTCACACAAATATGCAGCATCTCCATGTCTTTCACAATGATCACTTCCGATATGACGCTCTTCGCGCCACTTGTATACTCTGACGTTACCTGGTTACTGAACGCCAACAACAACGACGTACTCTTCTGGCCGTTCTATCAGTCACAGAGAATTGTAACTCCAATCATTTCCATACCCACCGACAATGAGCACACGTACGAAGTTACATTGGCATCCTACCATGTCTTTTGAGTGCTATGCCCTTTCAGGCAGGCAGTTTATATGAGGAGAATAATTTAAGAAACCAACAGTGATGTAGCCCACACTAAAGTAGAGAAGAAGTTCTATAGATCGACCACGGCAACTTAGCCTGGAAGTGTTTACTGATGAAGACGCCGGCCGTGAGAGCCTACATGGGATAAAGTATTAAAGTTGGAACTAGCATAAACATCCCAATAACAGCAGCAGTGCAAGCCAATGGTAAAGCTTCCGGAAAACGCTATGTCGATTGATTGCTGCCAATCTTGATCTATAGTGGCATGGAAAGCTCTAACGGTATCAGTCTGCAAATAGGGTCAGTCATTGTCAAGCACCACTCTCAAACTAGCTGACGACAAAACACCATTAGAGCATGACTGAATTCGAAGATGTCCTGCTATCACTATAACGGCCACCGAAGAATGCTCGAGTGCACTCCTCTCCACTTCCATTCGTACACATCCGACAGATCAGGCACCATGAAGAACCCGCAGTTGTGATACATATTACGTAAATTGAAGGTTGGGGAAAGGGGAAGGACTGGGAGAAAACAAAGGATAGGGAAGTAACTATTGATGTCAGCTGCATCGGTAATTTATGAAGAATCAGTGTCAGTGAGTCAAAATAGGTACGGTACGGAGATCCGAACCTGGGATCTACTGGCATTTGCGTTAATCAGTGCGCCATCCAGGTACAGTGTCTATCCCAACCATATCGCCAAGCCTCCCGCCCAACCCACATTCCCAACTGGCGCCTTATATCTGGAGTCCCCATCTATGTTCTCCATGCTCGCTACGTTGAGATTAACACAGGAGGTCCAAAGTAATTGTCCGTCCATGCTGAAGGTAGGAACTGCATTGCCCTATTTTCCTTTATTGAAGTGGGGGGGGGGGGGGGGGCTGACAGTAGCTTCATATGCCGCTCTTCAGCCTACAGAAGAGTTAAAAACGGAATAAGAAGATAACAAACAATAAAAACAAGCCATAAAGGTTCGTGATGCTAATTAAGGCACACAAAAAGAAGCCAGTTACAACAGTAGACAGACAACAAAAAATCATGGCGACAGTGTGGTTTCTGTTCGCAAGAGGTAAAAAATCACACCTAGCGACAGTATGGTTTCTGCTCGCAACACGAAAAAAAGAAGAGACACAACACAGAACACTCACTTAAACGTTTCACTAGAGAATAGATACGAAGACGATAGACTACATCCTAAGACAGATGGAGGAGGGTGTCAGGACCCAGACAGAAGAGGGGAAAAACGTGGGGACGAGAGGAACAAGCGAAGAGGGGAAACTGATGGAGGGTGAAGACACATAAAAAGGGGGGGGGAGACAGGGCTGATGCGAGAATGAGTGGGAAAGGCAGAGGAGGGGAAAGCCAAAGAATTCAGGAGAGACAATGGAGTCAAAGAGGGGGTAGGCACGGAAAAACATGATGGAAGGGGGATAAAAGGAAGCCTGGGAAAAGGACAGAGGCAGGAAGGGGGAGGTGAGGATCAGAGTTGATAGGACAAATGGAAGGATATAGGACATTATCTGGGAGGGAGAGTTCACGGAAGCCACCTGGGGAAATGAGATGAAGGGTGTAGAGGTGGAGGGTAGGAGGGACACATCAGTGAAGGCACAGCAGTGGGCAGGAATTGGCGAGGTGTAGAGGACTCAGATATGTTCGAGGAAGAGGAGCAGATGAGGGAAAGGACTCAGGTCATAGAGGAAACGGGTGGGGGATGGCAGGCGTATACGGAAGGTGAGGTGGAGTGCATGTCGCTCGAGGATCTGGAGGGACTTATAGAATTTGGAGGGTGTGATGGGACTGGCATAGCAGAGGATGGGACAGATCACAGTCACTGTCCATCAAGCCAATCAGTTATTTGAAGTGGCTCTTTTGGACATTTCAGGTGCACCATGATCTCTGTATATGAAAGCTGACTGGCTGAATGTCTAACTCATCATCACCCAGCCCAAACGGCTGACGATAGCAACTTGAAATTTGGTGAAGGTGTGGATCTTACAATGCAGGCGTCGCTTAGGAAGAGATTTTTCCAAATTCCGATCCTAAGGAGGTGAAATAGAGGATGAAAAGTATTCCTTACAAAATGTTGCTATTAAGGAAATTTTGAAGCAGAACCTACGGAAACTGGTATTTAGTTTTCTGGTCAGAAGTAAAGAAATACCTGTTTCAGAATATTTGAACAGTTCACCCTATCAGAGAGAAATAGTAGGTGAAAGAATTTCTTCAAAATACATCATTATCAAATAACTTTTAAAGCATTTTTAAAGCTACATCTATGAACATGGATATTTGACTCGTTTCAGTGATTCTGGGAATCGAAAAAAATGTTCAAATGTTTGTGAAATCTTATGGGACTTAACTGCTAAGGTCGTCAGTCCCTAAGCTTACACACTACTTAACCTAAATTATCCTAAGGACAGACACACACACACACCCATGCCCGAGGGAGGACTCGAACCTCCGCCGGGACCAGCCACACAGTCCATGACTGCAGCTCCCTTAGACCGCTCGGCCAATCCCGCGCTGCTGGAAACCAAATCCCTATGGGAATGAAACAGGGAATGAGATTCTTTATGAAAATATTTTAATATGATAGCATTTTTAAAGCTAAATCTATGAAAATTTAAATTTGGCTTCTCAGTCAGAAATAAGAAAATCGTGTTTTGCGGCTGATGGAAATTCAACTCCTACGTTCGTGAAATGGTGGATGAAAGTATTTATGGAAATATTTCATTTTGCAAGCATTTTTGAAGCTTATACTACAAAAATTTGGATTTGGATTATTTGTTAGAAGTAAAACCTACGCGTGTCACTGTTTCAGGAAATTCGACCCATGAGGGGGTGAAATGTTTTACGAAAGTATTTCATTGCGACAGCATTTTTAAAGCTAAATCTTTGAAAATTGATGTTTGGCTTCTCGGATGGAGATGAAAATATATATGTTTAACTGGTTTTGGAAATTCAATCCCTAAGGGGATGAAATAGGGTCAGATTGATTCACTGATGCATCACCGTCCAGCCCAAACAGTTAAGTATAGAAACTTGAAGATTGGAGAAAGTGTGGATTTTATACTGTAGGCATTGTTTAAGGACGGATTGTCCGAAATTCCATTCCTAAGGGTGTGACGTAGGGGATGAAAGGCATTATGAAAGTAAGTCGCTATTAAGGGAACTTTGAAGCTAGGACTACGAAAACTAGTATTTAGTTTCTAAGCCATAAAATAAAAAAATATGTGTTTTAGCATTTTTCGAATTTTAGCCACTAAGGGGATAAAATAGTTGGTGAAAGGATTTCTTAAAGTACGTAATTACTAAAGAACTACTAACGGATTTTGAAGACTACATTTATGACAACTGGTAAGTGACATCTCGGTCAGAAATATAGAAGTTTGTGTTTAAGTGTGTCTGGAAATCCAGCTCCTAAGTAAATGCAATTGGGAACTAAAATTTTTAAGAAAATATTTCTTTGCATTAGAAATATTTTAAGGCTGAATTTATGAAATTTGTGTTTCACCTCTCTGTTAGATATAAAAGAATACTTTTTAGTGGATGAAAGTTGCTACGGAAATATATCCAAAAGAATGCCAAAGCAATGTTTAGCAAAATCTTTGGACTCCAGCTACCAGAATTGCTTTTCGACCAGAAGTACATTCGGAAAAGACCATGGTTATATGGCCTTCGTTAGCGTGAAAAGCTAAGAAGGCATTATATTTGTGAACAACATAAAAATTACAGAATAAGGTTTTCGCTATGCAGCGGAATGTGCGCTGATGTGAAACTTACTAGCAGAATAAAACTGTGTGCCGGACTCAGACTCGATCTCGAGACCTTTGACTTTCGCGGAAAAGTGGTCTGCCATCTGAACTTCTAACATTCTGCGTCGTGTCTGTTTGTTCTAAGTCGTGTCTCCCTACCACTTTCGTGCAACGACGCTCTGAGCGTGTTTTTTTAGGAAATCGACTAGTTTGAAACTGGGACCTGTTGCTGGTAAGGAGACGCCAGACCACACATGATATGTAGAGTTCAGAAGAGTTCAGTGCGACTAGCGAAGATATAATCAAATACTTAATGATTTCAGCGTCAGCTCCAAGGCACTCCCTGTAAACGAATCTTAATACTAACTAAATTTATTGGTAGGGGTTCAATGCTTACCTATTTGTAGTTAGCTGGTAAAATAACGTCGAAAACGCAGTTAAGTTTATCATTGGAACTTTTATTCTACTCACAAAACGTTGTTTATAAATTGCACTATTGATAAAAGGAAATATTTTAATACAGGATGATAAAATCCAACTGCGTTCAACAAAAATGTGAACGAATATTCCCAGAATGGGTTTCCAAGTTCTACATTGGATCGAAGAATGACCTATGCCATATCACATCTATAATCTAGATTTAAGTTAAGTTCCATAAAAGAGAAAACTATCAAAATGGTCTACAGTGACCTTAAATTATCTTTAATTACATATCTAACTTGTCGTAAATTACAGTGGCTGATGTGGCTTCTCAATAATTATATAACAGAAAAATCATCGTGTTTCAGATTTTAACTTCTAGTAGCAAATGTGAATACCATGAGCTTTAATTGACGATCGACATTAGTATTATGCAAAAAGGGGATGTAACAGATGAGACTTCTGCAGTTCTGAGCGAAGCCTTATGCACTCAAAAACGCGGCATCGTGTGCGTTCATTACCTTGTCGGTGTTTAGGCAGTGTCAGGGGGTGGCGGGTGGCACAAATCCACACAGCTCGCTGTCTCGGAAGCAACTCTCCCCTATCTTCTCCTTACTACAATTTACCGAAGTTGGTTTTAGAAAAGCTATCTGGCTGTGTTTTCAACTGACCAATCAGGGTCTCAATGTTAACCTACAAAACTTCTGTCTATCCAATGAGAAACTTTATGCTTTTCGTGGTGGGGCAATGTTTTTAATGTTTTCTATGTCACAGAGACGTGAAAAAGTCTCACGCTAAGACTTGCAGCTGGTGTGGCCCTTTTAGTGTTATCGTAAGATCTATACTGTTCTTCTGTAGGGCTCTATCTTTTAACATGGGCTGGGGGTGGGGGTGGTTTTGGCGGTCGGCTGGCGACGTGGGGGTCCCTTCCTTATCGTAGGGCCTCCTAGCCTACACGATTCTGCTCTCGGCTTCTGTTCTCGTTTCTTCCCTCGGAACTGCGTTTGTTTCACGGTGGGAAGGTATGACATGCATTTAGGCGTTTTTGTGTTAGTCTGTGGTATTCTATTTGCTCTCTCGTTGATCGTATTACTTTGGTTAATTTAATGTCAGGATTTATTCTGAACTATGTGACATACTGTCAGAATTGCTCTCATATCAGGGTTTTCATGGAAGGTGTTGGATTAGCCTGACACCTTACATATCACCACCCTTCGAACTTAATTTTTTACTGAAGTTAGGCAAAGATTGAATGGTTGTCTAAGTCAGTCAAACATTATTCCTTTATCTAAACCACATAATTTGATTTCACACATTCACACAATCCTATGAATGTTTAAGCATGAGGTTGGCGAATGTTTTTGCACAAAGGTGGTAGTTTTGAGCAAGATGGATGTGGGCAAGTATTTGATGTACAGCTTTGTTCGTCGTTCCTTGTTGGCTTTGCAATGGTGTGTTGCTGTTGTGGAGGTCCCATAATGGAATGGCGCTATGAGTGCAGAATCTTGTGGTCTTGCGAATCTTCAACTTCTGTTCTTCCTGCTTTTTCTCTGCTTCTTACTTGATTCTTGGTTCTTCTCTGGGCAGGATATGGGAATATTTATTGATAACTAGTCTCTTTGAAGTTTCCCATTAGTAACAGTTTGGTAAATTGTTTGGACGTGTCATATTTACTTTGTGGAAGTTTTCTTCTGTTTCGTTCTGCAGCGTTCTGTTTAATAGCAGTAGTGTGACTTTTACACATATTTTTTGCCAGTGGTGGCTTGCCCAAGCGGTCTTCTCGTCAGGCCGTTTTTTGCTCGCTCTGCTGAGTGGGGGCGTGCCGGGGTTTATGAGTGGCAAAAGTCGGTGTTTGCTTGTCTGTCCCTGCACCGGTCCCATTAGCAGTAGATTTACTGCCGACTTCTGATACAAGTGCCCTTTGTTGGTCTCACTGTCCTTTCCCTTTCTTGACACTTCTCCTTTGTAGGAATCGTGTCTTGCTAATTACGTCCTTTCTTTTCTTGATATTTCTCTCGTTGCAACTTGTGGGTCGTTGCATCTGGTCCTTGCTGGAGTTTTTACAATGGTTCTTACAAAAAGTTTTACTTATATTCATCTAACATATGTCTAATACCTACATTGTTTTACGCCTTTTTAAAAAGCTTTACAAATTTCGGCGCCCTTTCCATGTTACAATTCTAAGATATAGTGAGTCTTATATTCTACAGGAATCCTCAAATTCGTTTTTTATTTTTGTGTAGTGTCGTGGTGTATAGCATTTTAGTATTTCATGCTGTTAGACTATCTACACTTAATCCCTTACCCTTAATCTATGCCACTATTGTTGTTATTATTGTTTTTGTTTTTATTGAAACTACTTTCTTTTTCCCACCTTCCTCTCTCTTCATTCTTCTTTCTCCTGACGATCTTATCTGCAACATAAACTTGAAATATTGTGCTGATTATTTACTTGAAGTTTTGAAATTTTTCATTAATTTCTTCATGGACGTCTAACATGAGTTGAGGCCATTCCCCCTTTTGTGCATATCATTGTAATTCTTCAGCCTCTTTATCTCGCATCATTCTTAATTGTTTGTTTGTAACGGGTATTTCTTCTAATTGTAGCTTTTGCTCAAAGAGAAGTGTGACACTCTCGAAGGTTACGCTACCTTTCCCTGTATCTATCCTCGTCAGTATTCTCCCAATTAATTTCGCCCCAACATGATATTGTTATTTTCCTGTCTTCGTTTTCGTCTGGTCCCTGTGGTTTTGTTTCTTCCTGCTTCTCTTCTCGTGATAAGGTATTTACTGCTCTGTTCAAGGTGCTGCAATTATCCTGGGTCGGTGCGTCATTCTCTTTGGCATGGGCGCTTAGCTGTCAATTCGAACGTTTTTCGGGGTTTGGTGGTCTTACCTCCACCTCTTCTATCTATATTCTCTTTTCTTGCTGCGCTTGTTGACATTGGTTTCTTTGCTAATAATTTGTCGGTCTATTGGTTCTCCAATACCCGTTCCTGTTGTCATTGTTCCCTCTGTAATAGTTGTTGCGTTCCTGGGTGAATTATAGTTATTGCCGTATTCTCTTCGAAGTACATAACCTTTTTTTGTTGAAATCTGTTGTCGTTTCTTGGTGCGAAGTTATCACGTGGTTCGTAATTATTGTTTCTTCGTACTATGTCTTGTGGATTCCACTGCTTTTTACTTTCGTTTTCACGTGCGCTTCGTCTTTTTCTTGCGTCATCTTCCGAAAATATGAACTCTAGTTCCCTTAGAATTCCTTTAAATGCTTCGACGTCATTGCCTCCGCAACCTACTAACGATTGCTGGTATTTCAATGGGAACTTGATCGCGCATAATTTAATCAACTCTCCGTAACTGTATGGTACATATAAGCATTGATTTTTCTTTGCCATTACTTCGAAAAATTTCACGGGACTCTTCTCTCCTGAATTTTCAAAATATGGGTTCTGTAATTATTCGTACTTCACTCTGTTTTGTGCTTCGCTAGACCAATATCGTGAGAGAAACTTCTCTCTGAAATCTTCGTACGATCGTCATGTCGCTGCAACATTCTGCATGGTTTCTGCGACTGTTCCTGACATGTGTGCACATATAAAGTCTAATTTTTGTGCTAGCGTCCAGTGTTCTGGTACTCCTACTCGGAACTGATCAATAAAAGTTCGTGGATGTAATGAGTTTCCTTCTCGAAAGTGTTGAAATTTTCTGACTGTGAGGAAATGATCGTTGTCGTACTTCGTCATAGTTCCATATGAAATTCGCGATTCTTTGCCACTTTTGCTTCTGATCATTTCTCCCGTCGTTCTTTCCGGTTGTGGTAGATCCATTGGATATTGTCCACTGTAACTTTCGCCTACCCTTGCGTAGTATCGTTGGAGTGGTACGCAATAATTTTCTTCCATCGGTTGTGAACGTGTAGCTGAATGCATTGCACTGAACTCTTCGCTACCTGGCTTTCCATTGTCACGTATTGGTTCGGTATCTTCTCTGGCTAACGTTGCCGCTTCATTGCACGATCCAAACTGTCTTGAAACATACATTTGTGGTTCCGCATGTGTTTGTGGTGCCGTTTGTTCATCAAGAGTTTCGAAACGTGTTTGTTACTGTGTAGGCTGTCTGCTTTCACGTATGTTACTTTCCGCCTGTGATTGGAATCGCAAATGCGTAATATCTTCGTTAATTGCTTGTTTTTCCGGTGCTGTTACAGATACGGATGTGGTTGCAGACTCAGTGCTTGTTCGATCCTGTTCACTACGCTCTTCAATAGTTTGCAACAACTCTGTTCGCAATTTCTGAAATTGTTGCTTCGTTTGTGCTTCTATTTTGACTATGCGATTATCATATCTTTTCAGCGCTGCTTTTGTGATACGATTGTGTACCTGCTGCTTGTCTAGTAATTACGTTTATCTGTTTCTCTAGTTTCTTGACTTCTCCCTTGGTGTTGTTACGTAATGTTTTGATCTCGTCCTGAATGTCATTACGCAATGTTTGTACGTTTGTTTGTATCTTGTCAGCGTCTGTTTTCTATTGATTGTGACCTGTTATTAAGTTTCCTATAACTTCTCGAGGTTCTTTTGCCTCGTCTTCAATACGACTTAGGTGTAACTGAATTTTTTTGTTTTGTTCTATAATCTCAGGCATTTGTCTCGTGGTTTCTGCAATTTGTTTCGTCGTTTCTGCATTATGAATTTTAATTTGGTTCGCAATTTCTTTACTTTGTCTTGTCATGGTTTTCGTCATTTGTTGTAATAATTCTGCCAGATTGGTGGGTCCTATTGCGTTTTCTTCCGACATCCTACGCTCTGTACTTTCGCGCAAGTGTTGGTTTGCAACCAATTGCATTGAACTGTGTGGTGAAACGTTTCTGCTCGAATTCCTTGTACTCTGTGGTGAGGGAGCTCTGATTACTTGTACTATGCGTTCTACGTATTCAATACACAAGTTAGAACCCTCATCGACTGTCTCTCTACTTTCCTGCTCCTCTGTCGTATGCTGACCTAGGTTTTCTATGCCTTGGCTTACATTATCCTCGTTATGGTGCGTTATCTGTCCTATTTCTCGTGATACTGCATCGACTGTTGTACTGTCCTCTATTCTCTGTCCGTCTTCGTGCTGGGTCCCTACCTCAATTCGGTCAATGTCTCGATCTGCCATTGCTAATCTTTCTGATTCTCTTATTTTCTGTTTGAAAAGTAATTCACGCACCCTACTTCGCGTTAACATGCGCTCATACGATCTCACGCGTTTCATTAACTTTTTGCACACACGACATGACGCTAATTATACCCAAGACTGACAATCCATTCACTTACTTGTTGGGTCAGAACCAAATTGTCAACGATTTATCCGCCACCTGTGCAGTTGCATTGGAGAGAAAACTTAATTCTAACAATATTAAAATTCATAACTTAATAATGCTATTGTCTCTGCTAGAATGTCTCACTTTCTATTGAATACTTTCTTACTATCTATCGCTGCAGCTACTGTCTCCAAATATTTATGCCTTTAAAAAAAATTTTATTACGAACATTTTTAACAGTATATTTTTCTGACCTAGTTGGGCATGTGGTCGACTTTCAATCATGGTATTTTACCATCCTGGCATGGTCGCCATTATCTAACATTCTGCGTGGTGTCTGTTTGCTCTAAGTCGTGTCTCCCTACGACTTCCATGCAACCGACGCTCTGAGCGTGTTTTTTAGGGAATTGACTAGTTTGAACCTGGGACCTGTTGCTGGTAAGGAGACGCCAGACCACACATGACATGTAGAGTTCAGAAGAGTTCAGTGCGACTAGCGAAGATATAATCAAATACTTAATGATTTCAGCGTCAGCTCCACTGCACTCCCTGTAAAAGAATCTTAATAGTAACTAAATTTAGTGGAAGGGGTTCAAGGCTTTCCTATTTTTAGTTAACTGGTAAAATAACGTCGAAAAAGTAGTTAAGTTTACTATTGGAAATTTTATTCTACTGACAAAGCATTGTTTATAAATTGCACTATTGATAAAAGGAAATATTTTAATACAGGATGATAAAATCCAACTGCGTTCAACAAAAATCTGAACGAATATTCCCAGAATGGGTTTCCAAGTTCTACATTGGATCGAAGGATGACCTATGCCATATCACATCTATGATCTAGATTTAAGTTAAGTTCCATAAAAGAGAAAACTATCAAAGTAGTCTACAGTGACACTAAATTATCTTTAATTACTTATCTAACTTGGTAGGAGACGAGGTACTGGCAGAAGTAAAGCTGTGATTACCGGGCGTGAGTCGTGCTTCGGTAGCTCAGTTGGTAGAGCACTTGCCCGCGAAAGGCAAATGTTCCGAGTTCGAATCTCGGTCGGACACAAAGTTTTAATCTGCCAGGAAGTTTCGTTACTTATCTAACTTGTCGTAAATTACAGTGGCTAATGTGGCTTCTCAATAATTATATAACAGAAAAATCACCACGTTTTAGATTTTAGCTTCTAGTAGCAAATGTGAATACCATGAGCTTTAATTGACGATCGACATTAGAATTATGCAAAAAGGGGATGTAACAGATGAGACTTCTGCAGTTCTGAGTGAAGCCTTATGCACTCAAAAACGCGGCATCGCGTGCGTTCATTACCTTGTCGGTGTTTAGGCAGGGTCAGGGGGCAGCGGGCGGCACACATCCACACAGCTCGCCGTCTCGGAAGCAACTCTCCCGTATCTTCTCCTTACTACAATTTACCGAAGTTGGATTTAGAAAAACTATCTGGCTGTGTTTTCAACTGACCAATTAGGGTCTCAATGTTAACCTACAAATCTTCTGTCTATCCAATGAGAAACGTTATGCTTTTCGTGGTGGGGTAATGTTTTTAATGTTTGCTACGTCACAGAGACGTGAAAAAGTCTCACGCTAAGACTTGCAGCTGGTGTGGCCCTTTTAGTGTTATCGTAAGATCTATACTGTTCTTCTGTAGGGCTCTATCTTTTAACATGGGCTGGGGGGGGGGGGGGGGTGGTTTTGGCGGTCGGCTGGCGACGTGGGTGTCTGTCCCTTATCGTAGAGCCTCCTAGCCTACACGATTCTGCTCTCGGCTTCTGTTCTCGTTTCTTCCCTCGGAACTGCGTCTGTTTCACGGTGGGAAGGTATGACATGCATTTAGGCGTTCTTGTGTTAGTCTTTGGTATTCCATTTGCTCACCGGTTGATCGTATTACTTTGGTTAATTTAATGTTAGGATTTATTCAGAACTATGTGACATACTGTCGGATTTGCTATCATGTCAGGGTTTTCATGGAAGGTGTTGGATTTGCCTGACACCTTACAAGCTACCCACGTAGAACTCAGGCCTCGTCCTCACAGTTTTACTTCTGCCAGTACCGAGTTCGAGTTCCGGTCCAGCACACAGTTTGAATATGCCAGAAAGTTTTAAATAAAAATTAGATTAAATACAAACAACAAAGATATCTGCAACCGTACAGTCTGTGCGAGCGAAACAGCGGGTGCTAAGCTATTGAGGGAATAAAAATCTGTTATACGCAGACTTATTTTAGATTTGAAGGTCGCTCAATTTTCTTCTAACTTTTTCATGGTTAGGTGACCCAGAAATAAGAAATATAGCCTGTTGTATACCAAAGTTGGCGCTCTCACTATGACTGTCTTTGCTGTGTGCAGTGGCGGAACACAGCCAACGAGTGTCAAAAAAAAAAAAAAAAAAAAAAAAAAAACTAGAAGTTAGCAAAAGCACTTGCAACAGCCACCGAAACGTCGGAGAATTTTATGTACCGTACTGATAATCCGACCACGTAACTTGAAGAATTTTATTAACTGTTACAATGGCCGCGGAAGCCCAAATTTACACAAGCAACGGCTGTTTAAAGTTAAAGATAGGCACTTATAGAGTTTCAAGAGAGATTTCAGTCCTACAAATTTTCTAAAATCGGTGAGAGCGAGGAAAGGCAGCCAAAAGACTGTTCAGCATAGAATCTATGAGACAGGATGTATACCATCTGATATTCGGAAAAATCTAGAAGATAACAAGAGTAGGTCAGGGTGAGAACTGTTGCCCAGTAGAATTAGCAGCTCTGCTTCCTAACAATAAGAACCGAGGAGGCAGTGCTTTCACTGTACTTGATAGTGGGAAGCAGACTAGAGAAAAATATAGATACTTTCACAGGCATTTTTGATCAAGAAAAAACATTGGACAATGTAGTATGGTACAAGATATTCGAAATTTAGAAAAAAATAGAATTAAACTGTAAGGAACGACGGATAATATACAACGTGTACGACCACCAAGGGGGCACAACAAGAATAGGAGATCAAGAACTATTGTTTAATCCATGCACGCAGAAAGCAACAGTGCGCAAAAGTAAAGCTATAAAAGTGTAATTAAAATTCATCGTGAAAGGATGTAAATGATAAGACTCTTTGATGACATGAGGAAGAACTGCAGGTTCTGTTGAGTGGAGTGATCAGACTAATGATTATACACTATGGACTGAGAGTAAATTGAAGAAAGACGTAAGTAATGAGGAGCAGCAGAAGCGAGAGTACTGATTATCTTTGACGGACGAAGCAAGGAGGACGTAAATAGCAGACGGGCTCTGGCAAGTGAGCATTCCTGACCAAGAGAAGCCTATTAGTGTCCAATATTGGCCGGCCGCTGAGACCGAGCGGTTCTAGGTGCTTCAGTCTGGAACCGCGCGACCGCTACGGTCGCAGGTTCGAATGTTGCTTCCGGTATGGATGTGTGTGATGTCCTTACGTTAGTTAGGTTTATGTACTTCTAAGTCCTGGGGGACTGATGACCTCCGATGTTAATACCCATAGTGCCCAGAGCCATTTGAACCATTTTGTCCAAGATTGACCTTAATTTGAGGAAGAAATTTCCGAGAAGGTAATTTCTGAGCACAGCATTGTATGGTAGTGCCTCGTGGACTGAGGAGAATCAGGACAAAAGGACAATCGAAGCGTCTGAGATGCGGTACTACAGAGAAGATTACCATAACGATTTTGGGTACAATCCAGCACATATTATTGTATTTCTTTGGGTCCAACCCAAAACGTATTTTCGAAATTACTCTAAAGTTTAGTATTTTGTCCATCTTCGGCAACTGTAGTCGTATGTAACGAAATAATATGCAACCAGGTTTCATATTAGAAATTCACTTCTTGACCAGTTTCGGGCACTTAGTGTCCTTCTTCAAATGGTTAAGCCTATAACTCTATTTGCGAGTATCAATAATAAAGTGCGTGTTGTAGTACAATGCCACAAAAAAAAAACTCCTTCCGAACAGGCCATGAAAGCCCAACGGCACCGACCGGCGGCCGTGTCTCCTCAGACCATAGCCGTCACTGGATGCGGATATTGAGGGGAATGTGGCCAGCACATCGCTCTCCCGGCAGTCTGTCAGTTGCCGACACCGGAAGCACAATGCCATGATCCTAGAAAAAAAAAGAAAGGTGCAGATTGTCAAGAAATAGCGTTCTATCAAACCGAATACAGTCCAAACAAGGCTTAGGTCGTATCCTGGAATTGTATGCTGTCTGGAAAATTCATCAATAGCTCCCACTTTGGGGCAATTTTGCACATGCAGCAAGGTGTGGTCATGCAGTACAGGCTGTCTCTATGATGTTAGCTTGTAAGCTGCCAGATGGGAATTTAGACAGTCCCTGAAAGCAGCACCACTGATGTGGCCACAGAGCGCTCGCACGGCATCTATGCCCAAGGTAGACACTGCTTTGGCAATGCACATTGACCGTGTTGGAGCCATTGTGTGTGCATTCAAAGAGATTCGTGGGCATGACAGAATTGAACCGTCGCATGTTTGTTGTTATCTCCATCAGCATATCTGTCAGTCTGGTTAGTGAATGTTTGAACTCTCTCTCTCTCTCTCTCTCTGTCTCTCTCTCTCTCACACACACACACACATGCGTGTGCATGTGGATGGGTGGGTTGGTAGGTAATGGGTTTCATATACATACTTATTGTAAATTCCAGGGTGTAATATCGACAGTATAAGAAAAAAATTAAGATGATACGTTGCGTCACAGGTAGGCAAGACGAAAAGACAGTTATACATACGCCTTTAAAACCCTGTTCAGAAAAGGAAACACAAAAAACGGAAACGAAAAAATTCGAAGATGGCTCTGGCCGAAAGCTTATGTACAACTGTCTTTTCGTCGGGCCTATCTGCAACTCAACATGGTATCTTTACGATGAATAGCGCAGTGTGTCCCAGCTATCTTGTCCACCCAAAATATCTCTGGAACAATAACAGCTATTGGAAAACGACTTTCACCGGTATCAATGTAGGGCTGGGGCCCATGAATGTACATATTTGGAAACATTCTAAAACGAAAGTATATGTGTTTTTTAACACAAACTTATGTTTTTTTTAAATGGACGCCCTATACTTTTTCTTCAGCAATCCATAGCATGACAAAGCACATACACAATGGCGTTGATTGCATCGCAATATTCCCATTACATCCCGAGATATCAAGACGCGAAGTTGACGCTTGAAACACCCGACATGCGCTGCTAGCGCACGTCCTGAGGCTCAGGCGTGAACCCCATGCTACCCGTAATCGCGATGTGATTGACATGCGTAATCAGACTTCCACGCTTATCAAGAGGTCCGAAACGAATAATACAGTCTGCTGCCATCAACTCTCATAAGCACATAATGGTTTCCCTCTTGCACGTTTTACGTGTGTACATACGCAATATGAACCAGTAGCGATCGGTGTACACCCGTCAGGTTGTCTTATTTATCCTGCACACCCAAAATAAGGTTTTTCTTATGCGTTATACCCTATGACCCATTGTGCCTGTCGCGCAGGGCCTACCTAGTCAAGTGTCCAACGTAGTTCCCACTACTGCCACAGTTACCACTTCGGCTTTTTTATGATTTGCGACCCATGCGAACTCCTGTACTCCACCACCCTCCGAGCATCCCATTTGGTGTTGCTTTTGCGTGCAGTACACCGCTTGCCAGTGTAGTCGTGCATCAGAGTAATCTAGTGACGGCAAGGAGGTAGTACACATTGTGAATAAACGTTGTGTTGTGGAACTTATACTGTACAGTATAATGTACACACATGAAGATATGGTAGAAATGCTGCTTATCTATGGAGAATGTACGTTGACGGGAAATACGTTATGAGATTGCTTGTTTGTTGATAGTACTGTTAGTGAACATTATGATTATTAAGTTAATATGTCTGTTTTTCTACCCTACTCCACATACCTGTAATGTACCCTGTTGTAGGTGGACGAAATGCTGTTCAGGCAGAACGACTGTGCAGAAGGCGATTCCCTGACAAGCCATCGCCTTCGCGCCGGATGTTTGGTCGTCTCACATCTCGTCTACGTGAAACGGGAAGCTTAAATCCAAGACCTCGAACACGCACAGATGAACGTGCTGAAGTTGCTGTGCTCGCTACCATAGCTGTGAATCCTCAAATCAGCACACGTCAAATTGAACGTGAACTTGGTGTGTCGAAATCAAGTGCACAGCGTATTCTTAAACGTCATAAATTTCATCCTTTCCCCTGATCATTTACACCAGGATCTTCATGGAAATGACTTCCGCAATAGGGTAACATTTTGTCGGTGGGCTCAGCAAAAACTTCTGACTAATCCAGATTTTTTTGCAGATGTTCTCTTTACCGACGAGGCATCATTCTCCAACAAAGGAATTGTCAATATGAGGAATATGCATTATTGGTCCGCAGACAATCCAAAATGGCTCCGTCAGGTAGAGCATCAACGTCCGTGGAAAGTTACCATTATCGGACATTTCTTTATAAATGGCATCCAAAATGGCAGACAATACTCCAGATTTATTCGACACAATCTTCCTGTTCTCTTGGACACCGTACCTCTGAACCGGAGAATGGTCATGTGGTATCAGCATGACGGATGCCCTGCACATAACGCCCTACGAGGACGACGACTTCTGAACCTAAGTTCCCTGGTAGGTGGATTGGCCGAGGTGGTCCAGTTAGGTGGCCTGCCCGATCTCCGGACCTTACACCGCTGGATTATTTTCTCTGGGGAGCAGTGAAGGATGCTGTTTACCAACATGAACCAACAATACCACAGCACATGAAGCAACGCATTATTGATGCTTGTACAGCCATCAAAGAGGAAACAGTGGCACGAAGTAGGGCATTCTTCATCCGCAGAGTGACCCTATGTATGCAAGCCAATGGGCATCACTTTGAGCATGAGATGTGAACGCTATGTTTAGTATGTAGTGCTGGTATCACAGTGGAAGTTTCTACACAGGGCCATTTTACCCAGTGATGTTAAGCAACATTTGTTTGCAACAATTTGTCATTTAACGCATTAGATAAACATAACATTGATAATTATGTGATAATAAAACTAATTGGTTAATCATGTTTACATTCATCTTCTATGTCCTACCTGAGCTTCCCAAATCAAAACATTTTTACCTAAACAACGGTAAAACTTTTAGTCCACTTGCTCGTTTCACTAAAACCATCAACATGAATTTTTCTATTACGAGTGAATGATTAACTGTCACTTGCGCTAGATTTACAGTAAAGTAAAGTTTTAACGTTGAACGGCATTACCTTTTTAATAACGGATTAACGATAAGGGAAGTCAACTTTGTGACTAACGTTGCGGTACACAGATATGTTACAGAACCGCATCATCCCTAGCCTATGGGAAAAATACCTGCTGGAATGTACGATGTTAATGCAGGATGGCAGCAGACCGCATTATTCGTTTCGGACCTCTTGATAAGTATGGAAGTGTGATTACGCATGTCAGTCACATCGCGATTACGGGTAGCATGGGGTTCACGCCTGAGCCTCAGGACGTGCGCTAGCAGCGCATGTCGGGTGTTTCAAGCGTCAACTTCGCGTCTTAATATCTCGGGATGTAATGGGAATATTGCGATGCAATCAACGCCATTGTGTATGTGCTTTGTCATGCTATGGATTGCTGAAGAAAAAGTATAGGGCGTCCATTTAAAAAAAACATAAGTTTGTGTTAAAAAACACATATACTTTCGTTTTAGAATGTTTCCAAATATGTACATTCATGGGCCCCAGCCCTAAATTGATACCGGTGAAAGTCGTTTTCCAATAGCTGTTATTGTTCCAGAGATATTTTGGGTGGACAAGATAGCTGGGACACCCTATATATATATATATATATATATATATATATATATATATATATATATATATATATGTGTGTGTGTGTGTGTGTGTGTGTGTGTGGGCAGGTAGCTGTGTGCGTGTGTGTATATGTGTGTGTGATTGTGCGCGTGCATGTTTATACGGTTTTTAGAAAGTTGTGATATTCGTATTGTTGAATATTTTCATACTTGTAACATTATTCTCAAAAGCATAACTTTCATGGGCCAAAACCTTTATAAGTAAACGAAAGATCCTGGAGTGTTACATTGTGGTTTTTTCAATGTCTCTGATTTTCGAACAATCCAAGTTCTATCCCAGATTGCAATTTGTCCATTACGCTTGTGACTCATTGTGAATAAAAATCCAACATTCAGTCTAAATGCTGTAATTATGATTAGAAACGTAAGAACATTCGTACAAACGTTGCGTTAACACGGGCCACGGACGTTGAAGCATTTTATGCAGCCCTAACCTAGATCTCAAGTCTAGCGAACATTTCACCAGCAACGCACATTCATTTCGCTTGCTCGCTGCAAAATCCGCAGAGAAAGGACGCGTCTTGTCGACGAGGAACTGCCAGAAGCAGAACGGACGATTGGACTGAGTGCAATGGAAAGGGAAGCTTTGGCAGAATTCAATTACAAGCCTGTGAAGCTCGGGTGGCGCTGCATTAGCGCAGCTGCGGGGGTGCCAGGGGGTGGTGGTGGAGGGGGTGGGGGTTAAGGGGGGTGGGAGGGGCCCACGCCGACCAATTACCGCCCGCGGGGCTGCCCTGCTGTCAGCTGCCCGCCGTACACTGCATCCCGCGGTTTTCGTGTTCACTGTATGCGTCCCTTCTGCTACGACCGTACCCCGCATAACGTTGTCAGACATGTCCGGCGATATTTTACTGGCGGGTGGGGTGCAACTGAGAAGACTATCAACACATCCCACCACCCGTCGAGATTTTCGGCTCTGTGCCTCTGTTTTCATTACAACAAATATTTGACAGCTCTGAGGACAGAAAACCCGGTTTCCACGTCGCCCTGGAGGAAGTGTTCGAAATATAACAGTTTCTGGGCTGAAACCCGCAGTAGGTCAGAGTTGTTAGAGCTTCCCCAACCAGAATGCCACGCTTCCTTGCAGTTCGCCTACTGCTTGCAGGTGTATCATATCTGCTGGGGACAAAGTTCCTTGAGAGACGGACATTCTTAGGGCATTGTCATGCTAAGAGTGTGTGTTTTGCTAACTCATCATTCGTGAATTTTCAAGGAGCCAGTAGCAGTCGAGTTTAATTGAAGTGAGGGAGCGGGTCCCGTTGCAGGTGGTAGTATACAGAATCTTGAGTAGGACAAATGATGATGATGTTATAGTGTGGGCACACAACATTGTATTTACACCAACGTCAAAATTTTAGTTACGATAAAAATGGCACCATTTTGCATATTAACAACATTTGAAATGTAAAAAGAACAGCATTAAAAACACGCATACGTGCGAACACACACATACACACACACACACACACACACACACACACACAGCACACATACACACACACACACACACACAATCACAGGGGAGAGAGAGAGTGAGAGGGAGGGAGAGAAAGAGAGACGGAAAAATCTCGTATTCACACAGTTCCGAAACTTGCGATTAAACGCATTGCAAAGAATGAAAGTAGGAGAATTGATGACTGTAGATAGCTGATCACTGTAGTGAACTGAATGAGCCAGCCATTCGGCAAAATCTCCAGTCTTAAAACTCACGCGGGAGTCCAGACGCTGTAGAAAATTTCAGAGCATTAGTACACTCTTCTCGTCATCGGCCACAACAGAGGGTAGATTTGTCTTAGATCTACATTTAAATATACGGGATTACTCTGAAATTCACACTTAAATGTTTGGCAGTGGGTTCATAGTACCACTTTCAGACTAGACTGTTCCTCGACCGTTCTACTCTCGAATAGCATGTCGGAAAAATGAACACCTAAACCTCTGCGTGCGAGCTCTGACTTCTCTTATTTTATTACGGTGGTCATTTCTCCCACTTAGGTGGCTGTCAAAACAACATTTGGGCAGTCAGAGGAGAATTTTGATGATTAAACTTCAGCGAGAAGGTTACGCAGCAACAAGAAACGCCTTTGTTTGAATGATTATCACCCAGAATCGCGTTTCATATCCATGACATTATCCCCTCCAATTCGCCTTAATACAAAACGAGATGCTTTGCTTTGGAGCTTTTGATGTTACCCGTCAGTCCTATTTGGCAAGGATTCCACTCAGCTTAACTTTAGAGGAGGGTGGACAACATAGTAAAAGCAGTCCCTTTAGAAGATTTATTATATCTTCCACGTATTCTGTCAGTAAAACTCAGTCTTCGGTTCTCCTTCGGCACAACGTTATCGATGTGATGGTTCCAATTTGAGTTCCTTGTAAATGTAATCGCTATTTAATTAGTTGAATATGTAGCCTTCACATTTGTGTTATTTGTCGTGGAACCGATACTTAACGGGATTTTTTTTTTTTTTTTTTTTTTTTTTTTACAAATGATGTGGAGGACCTCACACTTTTTATTGTTCAGGAGAAACTGGCACTTAAGACACCACGCAGATACTTGAAGACCTCCCTCGAATGAATACATAGGATATATTCACAATTGCGAAAATGGACAACCATCAGCTATATAATGGAGTGACGACAGTGAAAATTTCTGCCGGACCGGGCCTCGAACCCGGATTTCCCGCTTATCGCTCGCAGAAATGTCATTGCCGTCATTCCAGTATACAGCTGCTGGTTGTCCATCTCTAGAAGAGATCTCCACCCCCTCGTACTTTTACAGGTTTATGGTGTCAATTCCCTCCATCAGTACTTCCAACATTAATCGATTTCATGACACGTTGTGTTGCGGGGACCCTATGCGATATTAGAGAGGTGTGCCATTTTCTTTGGCTCTTCAGTGTATTTCATGTATTTCGAACAGGGTGTAGCGCCTCGGTGTCTGTTGCTTTCGACGTGCATGCATGTCCGAAGGAACACTGCGTCGTAATCCGGTACTTTTGATTATGCATGATAAAGTGATTAAGTGATATAGAACAGCAATATGAAAGTAGCATATTTCAGAATATTTAGAAAGTCATCTTAATTGCCATGTAGATTCGCGTCTATGAAGGATGCATATCCTGTAAAACTAAATGTAAAATAACGGTATATAAAATATAAATTTTGCGACAATGTCAAAAATAATGGAAAGTTTTAACCGAATATGTTATTGATATACTGAAATAATACAAACTAAATACTCTAGTTCTACATAGGACAAGAAACATTAACGAAGAAAGAATTAAAATGATGAAAAAGAAATTGAATTCTTCACTCAGAAGTTAAGTTCACATAAAAGTCCCTGTATTCTACATCAAGATATTTACACATATCAAGAAGTTCATATTTATTTCTGTCGATAGAGGAAGAAGCTCTTTGTACAACAAAGGAAACCTCATAACTGTTGTAGGGATGATACCTTCACGTTGATTACCTCTTTTGTTTTTATTAAGACAATGTGGTACTCAAGGTTGTATGGCATTAATGCTAAGCTTCTCATACACTAAATTTAAACATCTGCACTGATCTTCAACCTCGTAACTGTAGTAACTTCCAAGTTGGGATCACACTTCAAAATTCTTTTAAAGACATTGAAAGCTACAAAGTCTTTCTGGCTCATTTGTTTTATAACGTAAGATATGCTTAAGCGGCCTTCAGATGTCACATAACTTCATTCGTAGCTAATCATAACATCTATTACTCTTCCTTTTTTATCGATTAATGTAGAAGTACCATTGCAGGGACAGGATGATAGGACCGGTTAAGACATAAGGGGTTGACTTCCATGGTACTAGAGGGAACTGTAGAGGGCAAAAAATATAGGGGAAGACACAGACTGGAATACATCCAGCAAATAATTGAGGACGTAGGTTGCAAGTGCTACTCTGTGATGAAGAGGTTAGCAAAGGAGATTAATTTGTGGCAGGCCGCATCAAGCGAGTCAGAAGACTGATGACGGAAAAAAGAAAAAAACTTATTAAACAAATGGGGCTTCACAACCTCTATGCTCGTAGCCTTCCAGAATTTTTTCCTGGGAACCTCTGAATCTTCACTTTTCTTCGTTACGATATGAAAGGAAAAGGCCGTCTGAACATAATCGTGACTGTTGGCTTGAGATGAGTTTCCTGTGCTGACTACAGCAATGACGTGGACCCTTGGCTGACAGTAACCTCGACACTGCTTGGTCGCACTCTATCCGGTAAACACAAGCATTGTAGCCGCAGTTCGAACGGGATGTGTCTGAACATCCTATCCACACCTCTAACGTAGGTTCGAGTGATTCCATATCTGCAAGAATATGAAAAAGTAGTTTGCTTCCCAGGGTTCTGACTCTGGTAAAGAAATTGAAGATGCTGTTACGGGAGGGCTGCAGTCTCCGGCGTCAGTAATTTGTGCGAAGGGAATTTAAGCGATTAACGTTCGTTTCAGATTTGATTCTTAGCGTTTAGTTACGTTGTCGGTTTTATCACAAAATTCAGCTGCCCTCGACGTTAGTCTATCTAACGGCAGTATACGTTTCCTCGCCTTGCCGCTGCTGTCCAGTAAGGCGTGTAGTTTTGACAGCATTCTTGATTGTAGACCGGTTAGTGATTCTTCTATTCTGGTGCTAGTGATTCCTATCTCGTTCCAGGTGCTCTAAACACAGTATTCTGGGAACGTAGTGCAGACCGCCGGTTCAGGCCCTGGCGTATTGTTCCATCGTTGCATTGGTTTATCGGACGTCAGGTAGCTTCAGCAAGATTATCATTAGTCATTCGTTAGACTGACACTGGTCTCAGTTACTAACTTGTGAAGTGAATGCTGCTGTTGGTTGCCTATCTCATCGTTTGCGAATGTGTTTGTTGCCGTACCTCCTCAGAGGCTTCTTGGCTCTTGTAAGACATGTGTGTTCTAAAAGGATTTCTGATGGCCAGTAGCTCAGTGTAACGTTCCTTCAGTCCACGCCTTCTGCGGGTATAATCTGCCTCAGTACCCTTTATGGGACTTACGTTCTGGTCCTTGTGTTTTACTCATATAATTATATTATTTATTACAATACCTTGTAATGCCTACATTAAAGGTTATATATGTGTAGTTAATAGATCTGGTCGCCTTCTGGAATAATCCTAGCAGTGTAGTGTTCAGTGGGTGTTAAGGGTTGTGTTACAAAGTTTACCATCATCTTATTTCACCCGTTTGGTGATCAGTTGCTTTTTTTTTAATTTACCTTTGCTACAGTATTTGCTATGTCACAGTAGGTTTCTAAATTTATTATATTATTGTCGTTTCTGGCGTGTAAGTTCTTCAGCCGTGATTGCGGTCACTTGCGTTAAAATTCTAATTTGGTATTTGTATTTACGTAGTAAGCCTTAAAACCTTATTTACTGCCATTCCTAGCGTCTGATGCCTTCTGCTGTGTTTGTGGCAACTTGCCTATAATATTTCAATACCTGTAATTAGTAAGATGCAGCGAGTTTCAAACAATTCTTAATTTATTGCCATTCCTGGAGTGTAAGGCCTTCTGTCCAGATCACAGTGGCTTGCTTTTAAAACGTTATTTGCTGTATCTGTATTTAATGGTAAATTGATAAACTGTAATTAATTGAAAACACTATTATTTATACAGTTGTTTTTCCCTTCATTAATAACGTGTGGAAATTTTTTTATTTTATTGTTGAGTCTTGAATTACTGGTTTAAAATAATTTGTGTGTAACTGTAAAAGGCAACCAATAGTCACTGATTACGGTCCCGTCCACAATCGTAACCGAATCTTGCCTTCCCTTGTCTACCAGGTTTCAACTGGTATCAGACGTGGTTACGATTATAATATCACCAATTCAGTTACTGTTGGACTGATTTGTTAAAGTCTGTTAGTGTTGTACGAGCTCTGCCTTTGATATTGTGTTCTGTTCGAGGTGATCAACTCTGTAATGGCGGTCAGGCAGTGCCCCAGGATCGGCCTTTTAAGGAAGGACCACCTCACTTATAAGCTGGCAATAAGACGCCAGCCTATTGAGGGTGGTGTTCCATACTTAGCAGCCTGCTTGAGTGCTACTGTTCGTCAGCTGGTTGACGTCACGCCGGATATTGTGGATGAGACAAGGGCAGCCATTGAGATTTTGTTTAAAGCTGTTAAGAGTCTTGAGGACAACATGGATTTTTAGAGGGCACTCAACCTAGTGGCAGTCAGTTGATACATTTAACCAACCGATTTTAGGGTATTAAAGTTAGACGATCGTGATAAAGAATCAACCACTGAATTGGGGTCCATGGTTAATAAATTGCAGTTTAAGGTCACATGTTTGAAATTGAAGGGAAGAGGGTGGGGGAGCATTCCGGGCGGTGCGCTAGCGAGCCCGGGAATAACGCCCTTATGGCCTCCGAGGGGTTAGCCAGGGCATTCGCTAAGTTGCCTAATCCCCTGAATTAGCTGCAGACCGACTCGAACAAATTGAAAGGTTGTTATGGTTGTTGGTTTGCTTTGAGCAACATGCTGATGCATTTGGTGTTTCGCATTAGGTAATTTTGTCTCTGTTGTATCCTATAACTAGAGGCGAATTGACGACTCTGGTATCCGGGACCATGGCAGAAGGGTTCTCATTGCAGCAGTTGAGGAAGCTTGTGATCAGCGAAAGATTGACCACGGGATCTCGTAAACAGCTCGAGTATCGCTACATTTGGCAGATGCAGCAAGATAGGGAGGGATTGCATCAACACGTGGAGAGAATTAAGGCGGCCAGTTTGGCCTTGTTATTCGACTTGCTAGAACAGGAGTTAGTTGCAATGGTCCTGAGGGGAATGGGAGTGGTGGATAAGTCACGTTTTTCGTGGCCGTCCCTCCACTTGGGAAGAACTTAGTGTCGCCGCTGTAGCGATATCCGCGATGCTGCTCTCGGACGACAGACACCGTGAAGTTAAAGTTCAGCCCATGGGCGTCACCGAGGGGACCTCCGGATTACCAATATCAGCTGAGCCCGCTAAAGGGGAATCGCGGTATTGTTTCAGGTGCAGTCGAACAATCCATTTAGTTCGTACTTGCGCTCAGCCGCGGACACCCAGAGTCAATAAACGAAGCCCGGCTGGGCAGTGACCCCGGGGTCGAGCTTTTTATCCTGGTATGCCCGTGTCACTACTCGATCATCACCCCCACTGCCTTATATTTGCTCTCGAGTAGGTGGCGAACCTATTTGTGCCCTTTTGGATTCTGGTAGCACGTTTTTATTGTTGAACTTTCGATGGTTTCTTGAAATTGGTCATCCTGCGAGACTTAGGCCGGTCCCTTCGTCGGTGCAGAGACGTTGGGTTGCCAACGGGCAGGTGTTGCCTCTGCATTGTTGTGTCCGAGGGAGTACTTCGGTTGGGGATTTCTTGTGACCCTTGTCTTTGGCCTTGGTTAAGGAGCTGCCGGTCGATTTGATTTTGGGATGTGATTTTATCGGTAAAACTGGTCTTGTGTTGGATTATTCGGGGTACACCTTTTTCTTTAAGTTCGCTTCTGGTCAGAAATTTGGGTTCTGTGAGTGCACTAAAGGTAATGTGCATCGAGATGTGGGAACGCTGGTTGTTGACGCTAAGGTTAGTAAGATTGATCTCACCCATCTTTCTTCCCAGCAGGAGTCTGAACTACGGGGTTTGTTGGAGAGCTTTCCAGAGCTTCCCTGTTACAGACTGGGGGTTACTAATGTTCTGACTACCATATTCGTCTGTCTGACTATATTCCCGTCAGACAGTCCCCATATCGTCTCTCACCACCTAAGATGAAGATACTAAGGGAAAGGTCTCCAGAATGTTTCAGCAGGGAGTTATTAGGCCTTCTACATCTGATTATGCCTCCCCTATATTCCCCGTCCCGAAGGATAGGGGGCGAGGCTACCGACCTTTTGTTGACTACCGTCGCCTAAATAAGAAGGTTGTCCTCGAATTGGTTCCTTTACCTGATCTTCATAACTATTTTACTTCGTTTTCCAGGGCTTGACCTGAATCAAGCCTATTATCGGATTTCCTTAGCCAGAGAATATTAGCACATTACAGCATTTTGTACTGATTGGAATCTGTTTGAGTTTAATAGGGCCCCCTTGGTTTGGTTGCTGGCGCAGCCGTCCTTTCTCGTTTGCTGGATAATATTCTTGGAGACTTGAAATTAACCTGTGTTTACAATTACCTGGGCGATCTGGTAATTTATAGTCGTTCGTTTCAAGAGCATTTGGAAAATATCCAGCAAGTTTATGTTACGTTTCAGGGGGCCGGTTTGACTGTTACATTCGATAACGTGACATTAGCCAGGCAGCAGGTATGCTTCTTAGGTCACCTACTATCAGGTGAGGGTATTCGCATTGATGAGGAGCGGACTAACGCCTTGAAAGCCCTTCCGCCCCCCACTGATAAGTGAGGGATTACCAAGTTCACAGGAATGGCGAATTATTTTTGGCGTTTTGCCCATAATTTTGTTCAGCTGGTGGCTCTTTTAAATGAGCTGCGCCGAAAAGGGGTCCGCTTTGAGTGGGGACCTGCTCAAGAGGCCGCATTTGAGCGCATTAAGGCGGCTGTAGCCAGTCCTCCAGTTCTTGGAGTGCCTGATTTTAATAAGAAAATTATTGTTCAAACCAGCGCATCTAATGCCGGAATTTCAACAGTCTTCCTCCAGGGTTTTGAGGGTCAAAGGCAGCCAGTAGCATACGCGTCTCGTCGTTTAACCAGTGCCGAGCTTAAATATTCTGTTTAGGAATGTGAAGCATTGGTTGTCTTGTTCGGGCTGGATAAGTACCGGTTATATCCCGAAGAGTATTTCATCTAGAGACTAACAGTCAAGTCTTAAGCTGGGTGCTAGCCAGGCCACGTAAAACTGACCGTATCGCGAGGTGGGCGGTGCGCATTTCAGCGTTTCAGTTCGAGGTTAAGCACATTAATGGCACCGAGAATGTGCTCGGGGACTTCCTCAGCCGTATGTTTACTGAACAACCATCTAGTGAGCCCTCTCTAGATGGTTGTTCAGTAAACATACGGCATTCCCAAGAAGCTTGGGAAGGCAATCTTAACTGTGTCGTGTTAGTGACATTGCCGACCATCAGGATCAGAACCCCACTTGGGGTTAAGAAACGGCTTTCGGCGGGGGAACATTGGGATAAATACATTATCAGGAAAGGCATTTTGTGTAAAAGGGTAGGACGTACCAAGGAGATTAAGATCAGTCTACCAGGCACCCTAGTACGCCCCGTTTTCTATTATTTTCAAACCTCGTTGATTGGCATTTAGGAACCTATAAGAACTTGCAGAAGATTAAGGAGCACCTGACTTGGCCGTCTATTGACCGAGGTGTTAGGGAAATGTCTTCTCGGTGTCAGCTGTACCGTGTGGCCAAACCGAAAACTGCTCTTCAACAGGGTTCCGCAGTTCTGAGTTTGAAACTTGCCCCATGGACAAACTCTATATCGATTATGTGGGGCACTTACCTTGCATAAAAGGAGGCCATCGATACGTATTAGTTATTATCGACGCGTTTTCGAGGTTTACGTGGCTCCGAGTCGGAATGTGACTGCTGCCACCACCATTGCGCATTTAACTAACGTATTTAGTGTTTGTGGAGCTCCTAAACAAATCGTTGGTGACAGTGCGCTGGCCTTTCTTTTGCCTCCCTTCAAGGCCTTCTGTTTTCAAAGCAGTGTTAAGCACGTAACTACCACCCCGTATTATCCGCAGGGGACCTTTGCGGAAAGGGTCAATCGTAACCTTAAATATGCACTGATTATCTTTCATGAGAAGTCTCCCAGTAAGTGGGATTCTAGTCTGCCTTGGCTTACCTTTGTCTTCAATACCGCCAGCCACGAGGTTTGAGAGTTACTCCTGTTTCCTTGATGTATGCTTATCCTGTTAATTCCCCTTCCTAACATATGGCGGATGATCAAATTCCTGCGGAGATCACCCCTCATGTCGTCAAAGAAAACTGGAATCGTGCGAGGCGCAATATTCTCAGGGCCCACAAAAGACAAGCTGGTCGAACTTTCATGGGTAAGCTGTGAGATCAGGTGTATGTCCGTAGTTTTCCGAGAAGGTAGGTGAGTGTTGGCAACCTTGGTAAGTTTACTCCCCGTTTTCTGGGTCCGTGCACGATTATGCGGATTTGAGATCGAGTTAATCTTCTGGTTACGGACAACCGCAAAGGTAAGCCATACCGGGTCCACCTACATCAAATTAAGTTTGCTTAGGCCGCTAGTTGGGACTGTCCCCGGGTATGTCCTTGAGAGTTGAGGTTGAGCCTTTCTGCGGCTTGCGTTGGTACTGTTTGTAGGTTTCCGCTATCTGTTGGAGGCCAGACGGGTATCGTTTGGCTGGCGTGGTTGCGGTTGTTTGTCTTCTTCTTGTGTTGACTGCCGCCACTCGGTTTTGCAAGCGTGTGCTGTCCGCTAGTGGCACCACCGGCGGTTATCGATATGTAGTAACTGTTGCCCTATCTTTGAGGCGACGTCGTTGTTTTTTCGGGTCGCGTGAGGGGGCGAGTTCGGTTGGGGATTCAGGAGGAGCCAGGTCCGCGCAGTGCCAGAACACACCGGGACCGCTGGCAGCACCCATGGACTGCCGGATGGAAGGGCTGCGGTCACGAGGGTGCACGACTTCGTCGTAAACCGGATCCTGCAAGCTTTAAGATGAGTGCATTTCAATCCAAGTAGAGAAACAATCATAGTGATATCTCGCGATTCTGCAGTGACTTGGGTTCGGTAGCTGCTCATAGTGTCGCCGAGGCGAAGAGCAGCGAGTGGAGTGCTTGGGGAAGGTCGATCTTTCCTCGACTTCTTATTACTATTTACTGCGTTCAACTTGTTACAATTTCTTAAGTTCAACCAGCGGTAATTTTTCTAGCCTGGTGGCCACTAAAGCCCAAGTTACCTGCCCTGGGGTTAGTGTGTGTAATGGCAGTGTACGTTTCCTCGCCTTACCGCTGTTGTCCAGTAAGGCGTGTAGTTTTGACAGCTTTCTTGATTGTAGGCTGGTTGGTGACTCTTCAATTTTGGTGGTAGTGATTCCTTTCTCGTTCCAGGTGCTCTAAACACAGTATTCTGGGAACGTAGTGCAGACCGCCGGTTCCGGCTTTGGCGTATTGTTCCCTCGTTGCATTGGTTTATCGGACGTCAGGTAACTGCAGCAAGATTATCGTTAGTCATTCGTTAGACTGCCACTAGTCGGAGTTAATAACTTGTGAAGTGAATGCAACTCTTGGTTGCCTATCTCATCCCTCGCGTAAGTGTCTGTTACCGCACCTCCTTAGAGGACGATTCCTGGAGCACCATCTGTGGCTTCTTGGTTCGTGTAAGACATGTGTGTTCTAAAAGGAGGTCTGATGGCCAGCATTTCATTGTTACGCTCCTTCAGTCCACGCCTTCTGCGGGTATAATCTGCCTTAGTACCCTTTATGGGACTTATGTCCTGCTATAGTTAATAGTTCTGGTCGCGTTCTGGAATAAACCTAGCAGTGTAGTGTTCAGTGGATGTTAAGGGTTTTTACAAATTTTACCATCATCTTATTTCACCCGTTTGGTGATCAGTTGCTTTTATTTTTATTTTTTTAATTAACCCTTGCTACTGAATTTGCTGTGTCACGGTAGGTTTCTAAATTTTTTATACTATTTCTGTTTCTGGCGAGTAAGACCATCAGCCGTGATTGTGGTCACTTGATTTAAAATTATAATTTGGTATTTGTATTTACGCAGTAAACCTTTAACATTTTATTTATTGCCATACCTTGGGTCTGATGCCTTCTGCTGTGTTTGTGTCGATTTGCCTTTAATATTTCAGTACCTGTATTTAGTAAGTTGCAGCGAGTTATAAACAATTCTTAATTTATTGACATTCCTGGCGTGTAAGGCCTTCTGCCCAGATCACAGTGGCTTGCTTTTGAAACGTTATTTGCTGTATCTGCATTTAATGGTAATTTGCTAAACTGTAACTCATTGATGTGTGTGATGTCCTTAGGTTAGTTAAGTTTACGTAGTTCTAAGTTCTAGGGGACTGATGACCTTAGAAGTTAAGTCCCATAGTGCTCTGAGCCATTTGAACCATTTTGTAACTCATTGAAAACACTATTATTTACACAGCTGTTTTTCCCTTCATTAATTATGTGTGATATTTTTTAATTTATTGTTGAGTCTTGAATTACTGGTTTAAAATAAATTGTGTGTAACTGTAAATAGCAACCAATAGTAACTGATTACGGTCCCGTCCACAATCTTAACTGAATCCTGCCTTTCCTTGACCACTAGGTTTCGGCTGGATTCTTTTGTGCTCCATCCCCTCGAAAAAAATCATACTTCTGACCACTGAAGTAATCTGTAATATTACTACAGTAGATTGTTGACACATAGCTGATTATAATTTTATTAATAAGGAACAGATTGCTGATCTTAAAGATCTCATACCTCATCGTTTCCAACTTTCGCAAACCGCATGATGGAGCTCACCACAGTTTGCGTCCACTCTCTAGTCAGACCAGTAACAGAACTGCAAGAAATGGAGGAGCGCCCCTAACGGTCATTCTGCTTTTCCCTGAGAGTGAGTGTGAGAGGGATCCATCAATTTTCGAAGACTCTTCTGCTACAGGTGTATCTTTGCCAGTTTCCCACAAGAGTTTGGATGGCACCAAAATCTAAGAAAGCATACATCTGCGTCCTATAGCTGTTTTGTAGACGAACACACAGTTGAAACAAACTCTCATTCTATAATTTATAGCAACACACTAAGGATCTACATAATGAAAAAATTAAATAAAGGAACTCAGTAGCGTCCATCCCTTTTCCATTGGCTCCCTGTCCCATACTACACTTATAAGAATGACTAATGCGTCACATAAATTACTGTTACAGTGCACAATGTGACACAGTAATGAGGCGGAACCTCTACTTCCGTCTCAATGTTTCTCATTTCGTTAGGAGATATGATAAGTGCTTACTAATAAAAAATGATTCAAATGGCTGTAAGCACTTTGGAACTTAGCATCTGAGGTCATCAGTCTCCTAGACTTAGAACTACTTCAACCTAACTAACCTAAGGACATCACAAACATCCGTGTCCGAGACTGGGTTCGAACCTGCGACCGTAGCAGGTGCGTGGTTCCGGACCGAAGCGCATAGAACCGTTCGGCCACAGCTGCCGGCGCTTACTAATCATTGGTGGTTTTACCAATAATTCAAATATATGGTTTTAAGGTATTTCTAATAAATTATCTGTGACCACACCAGAATTTTATTAGTCTGCTAACGGAGGACACTTTCAGGATAACTCTCGTCTGTAACAAACGCTGGAACTGAGAAGGTAGTGTTTGCACAACAGCAACACTCTTATTTAGGCCAGCAGCGTTTTATGTAAGGAACTGTTTCTAGCCATTTAAGTCATAAATACGCAGACACAAAATTGCTCAGCAAAGGCGCACGTGATAATCATCGAAAAGGCACTTTACAATACGTCAAAAGAAGCTCATCTCATACCAGGTCAATTAGGACGTTCTACAGACATGCAATGCAGACATCCTATTAGATAAATATGAGTGTAGTTTCGAAACATGTTAACTGACTGTTGGTGTCTTTAAATGTGGCCCACAGGTCAACGCCATTTACTGATGTTTAATACGGGTATGGGACTCCTTTCGCTTCTATTCGCTATTGGCGTGGACAGAACGTTTTAATGAGTATCAACGAATATGTCGCTCAAAAAAGAACTCATGTGATATCAGGTATTTATGTGGTCTTTAGCATTTTGGCTCATCCCTGATCTTCACAACATTGTGTAAATATTCCATCGAGCTCACATTAGCACTCGAAACAATTACCAGTAAGTCCTACGTTTATTCACAAATAGGGTTTTTGTGCCTTCATTCAGAACTATAAATATTGTTACTGTACCTATAACACTTCTCTGACTGTGTCTCTTCACGTATTTCATAATAGTAGGACACACAGTATAGAAATCATATACAAACACTACGTATATCAATGTTTTACGTATAGATTATCGCAATTTCGAAAGCGGTGACTCCTTACGCGTGGATATACTCAGTGAGTGGAGTAACAATAGTGAGTGAAGGAAGATGGTTGTGCACGTAATGGTCTGATCATATGGCACTACCGTTGGTACGGCCGTACTTGTTTCTCTACTTATGCAGTTACAGTATGTGCAGAAAATTCATAGTGATCTTAAAGAAAAAGTTGTTATCTTCAGTTTTCATAGCGAGACGTCAGCGTAGTGTTTTGTGTTACTTTAAATGAGTCATGCTGTATAACCATTACGGTATTTTACAACAGTATTAGATGATTCTACGGTTAAAACAATAGTAAAGACCCTGTGTTGCAGCTCCTGTTACATTTCAGACCACTGCCTGACTAATTCATTAATTAGGGTGAGATAAGTGTTCCTGCCCTGACAGATTACCACATCGGACGTGCTAACAGCCTCAATTGTTCTTCGCTAACCATTGCATGTAGAGAGTGCGCTGACCAACTCGTAATGAGAAGGTCCAGAGCAGGGAAAATTCCCTGATCCACCATGAAGAAGTTTGCGTACCTTGTAAATTTGCCACAATGTCCCAACTGGTCTACTTCCCTGCCATCAGTGGCTCCAACACGCATACAATCGAGTGTGGCTCATGGAATGGCAAGTAGGAAATACCAACGCTATTTTTAATGAAACTTTCGAAAAACATGACATCACCTTGTCCTTTAATCTTATATACATTGTAATTTCGAAAGATTCTGTGTGTGTGTGTGTGTGTGTGTGTGTGTGTGTGTGTGTGTGTGTGTGTGTTCGCATGTTTGTTGCTCTTTCAAGCTGAAACAGATGGACAGATCTGTATGAAATTTGGAATGGAGATATCCCGTACCCTGAATTAACAAATGGATTACCTTACATATACCTATCTAACAAAGGTGTGGAAGTGCGGGTAAAATAGAAGTGTACATCAAGACACACGAATACAGATACTTTATTCATCTAGAATTGATAATGTGAGCATTCAGCGACAAGCAACAAGCTTCCCGCACAATATCAGATCCTTCTTACTAAACTGTTATACCTGACGAACCCCCACAAAATGATCAGGAAAGTTTATCATTTACACCTACTACGTTTTCACTGTTCATGAGGTGAAACTGCTTCATTGGGCATGACGTTGAAATTTATTACTTTTATGCTACTAACTATACAGGTATTCGCAACAAATTTCGCAGACAGTATTCACAAAAAACCACGGAATCTACCAGCAAAATTATATCATCGTATGACTCATAGTTCAGGAGATATGACATCATAGCACCGAGATGTTGAGAAACTACTTCATCTTGTATGACTCTTACATTTATTACTTTTTTGCTACTAACCCTGTTGGCAACAAATTTCGCAGACAATATCCACATATGTCACTGAATATATCTACAAAAATATATTATCATACAACAAATAGTTTAGGAAACATGATGTAGGAATACTGACAGCGAGGAAAACTGCTACAACGTGCTTAATGTTTAAATTTATTAATTCCTTATAATTAATCCTATTCACTCCACATATCGCAAACAGTAGCCACGTATATCATTGTATGTACCTGGAAAATTTTATCATGGTACAAATCATAATCCAGGAGACATGACACCATAAATATCTAGCTGTGTAAAAATGAAACTACATGGAGAAATTCCCCGGTAGACGGGTGAAATACGTGTACAGATACATGTGGAACATGTTACATATATATGAATACATTTAACATACATTGTGCATGGGGAAGGCATACAACGTGTGTGTGACAAAAGCTTTGGGTAAGAAGCTCAACCTATGCCAATGGAACAATTTCAACATTCGTTATGATCTGAAAAGGCAACGGCCTTGCCGCAGTGGATACACCGGTTCCCGTGAGATCACCGAAGTTAAGCGCTGTCGGGCGTGGCCGGCACTTGGATGGGCGACCATCCAGCCGCCATGTGCTGTTGCCATTTTTCGGGGTGCACTCAACCTCGTGATGCCAACTGAGGAACTACTCGGCCGAATAGTAGCGGCTCCGGTCAAAGAAAATCGTCATAATGGCCGGGAGAGCAGTGTGCTGAACACACGCCCCTCCTATCCGCATCCTCACCTGAGGATGACACGGCGGTCAAATGGTCCCGATGGGCCACTTGTGACCTGAAGACAGAGTGCTTTATGATCTGAAAATAAGTACGGCAGAGGTAAGAACCACCAGCCTTCGACTGGGGTGGCGGTGACAACTTGGAGAGAGAAAATGCCAAGGTGGAAATAGAAGACGCTGAGAGGTAAGGAGGAGATGGACACAGATAGACGAGGAGTAGAATATGGACGTAGAGAGGAGGGAGGAGGGAATGAACATAGAGATGGGGACGAGTTGGACAGAGAGAGGAGGTGGTGCAGATGGGCAGACAGAAGAGCAGGAAGAAATCGACAGAGAGGGGTGGTGGAGCTATTGGACAGAGACGGGACATAGAAGTGATGGAGAGAGGGAGGGTAGAACAAGGAGATGGACGCGGTGAGGGGAAGGAGGCGATACGGTGATAAAAGGATATTAGCTTTTATAAATAACTCTGTTACCATCGGCAAAGCTGTGCTGTGCAGCTAGTTAAGAAATAAAGAAAATGAAGTGTCTCTTGATCAAGTTTAGAAGTAATACCTCAATATTGTACAATGAAATAACAAAAATCATGGCATAGCGATATCCACATAGGCTACACAGATGGCGGTAATATCACGAACTGGAGGTGTAAGAGGTTCAGTGCATTGGCGGAGCCGTCATTGGAATCAGATGATTCGTGTGAAAAGACTTCCAGTGTGGTTATGGCCGCACGACGGGAATCAACAGACTTTGTACGTGGTGTGGTATTTTTAACTAGACACATGGGACATTCCTTTTCTGGGGAGAAGTCAATTTTCCGAGGTCCACAGTCCCGCAGTTTCAAGAGTGTACCGAGAATACCAAATTTCAGGTATTACCTCTACGTAGTGGACGACTGCTTCGCTTAATGACAGTGAGCAGTCGCGTTACAGTGCAGCGAAATTTTCCATTAATGGGCTATGCCATCAGATGACCGACGCGAGTGGCTTTGCTTACTACACAACGCTTCTCCTCGGCTCGTGACCATGTAGGTTCCACCCTCGACGACTAGAAAACCGTGGCCTGGTAAGGTGTGTCCCGGGTTAAGTTCGTAAGAGCAAATGGTACAGTTCGAGTGTGGCGCAGACCCCACGAAACTGTTTAGCCAAGCTGTTATCAAAGCGCTGTGGAAGCTGGTGGTGGCTCCATAATGCTATGGGTTGTGTTTATATGGAATGGTTCAAAAAATGGCTCTGAGCACTATGGGACTTAACATCTATGGTCATCAGTCCCCTATAACTTAGAACTACTTAAACCTAACTAACCTAAGGACATCACACAACACCCAGTCATCACGAGGCAGAGAAAATCCCTGACCCCGCCGGGAATCGAACCCGGGAACCCGGGCGCGGGAAGCGAGAACGCTACCGCACTACCACGAGCTGCGGACTTATATGGAATGGACAGGGTCCTCTGGTCCAACTGAACCGATCATTGACTGGAAATGTTTGTGTTCGGCTACTTGCAGACCTTTGGCAGCCATTCAGGTAATTCATTTTCCCAAACAAAGATTGAGTTTTTATGGATGACAATGGTCCATGTCATTGGGCCACAGCTTTCGCGACTGATTTGGAGAACATTTTGCACAATTCGAGTGAATTAATGCCCACCCACATCACGCAATATGAATCCTATCTAACATTTATGAGGCACAATAGAGATGTTAATTCTTCCATAAAATCCAGCGCCGGCAACGCTTTCGCAATTATGTTTGGCTGTAGATATTTCTGTAGGGGACTTCCAAAGACTTGTTGAGTTCATACCAAGTCGAGTTGCTGCACTACGCGAGGCAAGAAGAGGTTCGATTCGATACGATATTAGGCGGTATTCCATGCCTTTTGTGACCTCAGTGTAAGTACGCTGAATCTGTTTCTCTCCTATCGAGCGGCGCTGAAAATTCATAAAATTATTCCCACACGTCTTTAATAACCGACAGAAGTCACACATTCACGAGTTCTCTAATAAACGTTCGCCGAAGCATTAAGCATTTCTGACTCACTAAATCGGTTTTACATGAAAAGATATTCAGTCCACTGCACATACGTGGCGCCGCTCAAAAGAAAAAAAATGGGCCCCAGACTATATATGACCCCCGTTGTCAGGGCATACAGGGAGAGGTAGTCAGGTTGGTTTCCCACCCTTGTCTGGGGTTACTCTTCGGTCTGGAATGTCATTGATGTAGTACAGGGTGACAAGTGTTGAACTTTAAAACCGTCAAAACTTCCGAACAGATTGCTTTAGGACGTTCAAACTGCGTAATTGGCCTCGGAGCATGATGGGAATTAGTATGCGCATGCGCACGCGGTTTGTTGTTGTCAGCCATTTGCCCGTGAAAGTTAGGTACAACGTGCCTGAGCGTATAGCGCTTGTGAAGGCCTACTATGCGAGCAATAAAAGCCCAACTGCAGCTCAAAGGAAGTTTGCGACCGAGTTCAAGCTGAAGACAACCGGTCCAAGTGTGCTAACCATCAAGAATTTCATTCGCAAGATTGAGAGAACGGGTAGTGTTCGTGATGACAGTGTTGGCAATGCCGGTCGTCCAAAAAAGGTTGAAAACGTTTGAAAACATCGAGATTACACGTGCGGTGTTTCAAACCAGCCCCAGGAAATCGATCAGACGAACTGCATAACGGTTACTAATTAACCGGGAGAGACTGCAAGAAATTGTTGTTGAAGACCCGAATCTCTTTCCATACAAATTTCAACCCATGAGCCCTCAAGCCCCAGGACTATGGAAAAGCAGTTGTGTTTCGCCAGTAGTACTGTCCACAGAACTAACGAACAGGAATCTAATGTGAATATGGTTTGGTTTAGCGCCGTAACCCACTTTCATTTGGATTGATACGTCAATAAGCAAAATTGGTGCATTTGGGGGGACTGAGAATCCACATTTCGGTATCGAGAAGTCTATTCATCCTCAACGCGTGACTGTGTGGTGGGCAATGTCCAGTCAAGGAATAATCGGTGCGATATTCCTTGACGGCACGGTGACTACCAAACAGTACATGAATGTTTTGGAAGATGATTTCATCCCCATTATCCAAAGTGACCCTGATTTCGACAAGATGTGGTTCATCCAAGATAGAGCAGCACCCCCATTGATGCAGGGGAGTGTTTCATGTCCTGGAGGAAACACGTTGGGGACCGTCTTCTGGTTCTGGAGTATCCAGAGGCCACTGGCATGGGCGTCGATTGGCCACTATATTATCCGGATCTGAACACGTGCGACTCCTTTCTGTGGTGCTATACTAAAGACAAGCGGTACAGAAATACCCTCAAAACTATTGCTGAGCTGAAAGCAGCCAATTAGGAGATCATCGACAGCATCGATGTTCCGAAATTTCAGCAGGTCATGTAGAATTTTGTCATGCCTCTGCACCACATCATCGCCAATTATGGCAGGCATATTGAACATGTCATAACCTAAATCCGAATATATGTAGTGACGTGTGCATGTTTTCACGCCGTAGTTTGTAACTAATTTACAATAATTACAATAATTGTCACCTTTCAGTGAAGAGTCCCGCTTCGAAAGTGAGTCACGATGATCAGTGAAGACGTGTCTAGAGATACCCCAGAGAGTGGTGCATTTCTAACCTGACTGTCGTCCACCATATGGCCCGACAGCCAAAAGTGATGGCTTGGGATGCCATTTCATTACATGGCAGGAGCACTTTGGTTGCCATCCACGGCACCTTTAGACCATAGCGGTACGTCGACGATATTCTACGCCCGGTTTTATTGTTCTTCTCGGAAAACCGCCCTTGGCTCACATTTTATCAGGATGATTGGCTCCCACCCACGGCAAGAGTTCCTTCTGTTTGCTTCTGTGCTACACAAACCCTGTCTGACTCGTCAAGGTTTCCAGATCTCCCCAATTTAAGCAGATTTGTAGTATAATGGACAGGTGTAAAACCCCACGCATCACTTATCTGGTTTTGGTGTGTGTTCACCCCAGGTAATTAACTAATAGATCAACAGAGAGTGCAAAACTGCCGCAATGTCGGATAATGCAAAGAAAGTAATAAGGCCCTGTGACTCCTTATTGAACTGCGGTGGCAGTGTTGACATTAATTGATTCAGAATTGATCCCTTTAATTAGAAAGGGGTGCACATTGATGTTATATTCAGCTATTGAACACCAGAGGCAAATGTTTAACATAAAATTAATTAATAAAGTGACTTGGGATTTCAACTACTTGATTGAAAACAGATGCAGTCGATTAGCACAGATTTATTTTACCTCACGATCTTCAGTCACCACATTACTTGACTCTCCTGACAGGCAGTGGTAATAAATTGCGTTTGCGTGGAGTGAAGCACGATAAATCAAAAGTAATTCCTATCGACTGACCCAGGCGTAATGCGAAGTGCGAGAAGAATTCTACAATACATGGCCCATGAAACCCTCATGGAAACTTTGCCGATGTGATCCAACAAATTAATAAGTGGCCGGAGCGGGCGCAATATCACCGAGTACAGCATGGTGGAGCAGCGTCATTGTGCAGACGTCGGCCGACCTCATGGTGCTGCAAGGCTGCGCTCGTCTATTCACTCCTAGCTATCTTGCTCAGCACATAGCTGAACCAAAACTTCCTATCTCCAAGTGCAATCGTTCCATTTGCTAAGTCCTAAACTGCAGAGATGCTCACTCTTTCTCAGGCAAGCTGACTAAAGAACGCCACGTCCGCACTCTAGGCAAGCTGGGAATGGAAGACCACTACGGAGACTTCTCGCAGTCCACTCTTCGCCTCGGTTTCCCCTCTAGCAAAATCACTTACGCCAATTGCAGCGCAAGTCGCGTTAATTAGGTGTCGCTCCCAGTGCCAACGAATGCCTGCTCTTGGAAGTAAGCAAATTCCCAAAAAATTTCCCTTCCTCTCAACTTCTGCTATTTAGCTCCTCCCACGCCATCCATCAAGGTTAGCATCTGCACAAACACCAAGTTTTCCGGAATTCTGACTCGCAGGAGAGTACTCTTAATTCCTCGGTCCTACATTCCCATCGGAGGCCGGCGTATTTCATTCTGTCGCTCTTCACCTGATTTACTTCAGACTCTGTGAATTCAGCGTGAAGTTGCTATAGTCACGAACACGCATATTTTGACCTCTGTTGACCGCTCCACCATAGCTTTAGACGGCTTTCTCGCATGTTTCACTGAAAACGGGATGACGGACTTTTATCAACAGGCGTACAAGTTCTCCGTCTGCTTCCCGGTACACCAGCATGGGGTCAACCAGCCCCCCTCACTGTCACTCATCTTAAGCCAGCTGGAGGCCGCACCCCGTTACTGCTTTCTCAGGAGTTTGAGCCGCCCTAAGCTGCCTATTGTCGCTTCCCTTTGGCGCTCCCCAGCCGTACACCGTGGTCAACTCGAATACTTCCCTTGGGTAAACTAGCATCCAGTAAATCGACGCTTTTCCACAAAGTTTTCATGTTGTGTGAATTACTTTAAAACCATCACCCGACATTAATTATTCCAATACGTCCATACTATACCCTCTACAAGATGAATTGTTCCTTGTCAGTCATTTTTGTTGAGCCCTACTGTTCGCTCAACGTGAGTTAGGTGATCTTAAATGACTTCATGTAAGGGGCATAGTTCTTGCCATCTTACACAGGTCCCTCAAACCATCTCGTGATTAGGACGATACAACGCATCTTTTGGGCAAAATTTGGCGTCATATCCCTCAGGAAGACATCCATCAACTCTGTCAATTAATCCCGAACTGAATAACTACTTGCGTAGAGGTCAGAGGTGCAGCAGTGCGTTATTGACTTGCTTACTTTGAGAAGCTCTTTCTTTTGAATAACCATAAATTTTTCTGAAGTAGTAATATACTTTTTGTCTGTGCATGTACATCACATCCAGCGATGTCCATCCCATTCGAATAATTTTTCTTGTCCTTATATGTAGGCAACAGGGGTGTGTGACTTCACATGCTGATACATCGTGAGCCAAAGATCCATCGGCAAAGAAGTGGGGTCGTTTGCTAAAAGTAAAGACATAAGCTTAGTCCTACAGGATTTGACTTGTCTCCTGTCGTCTGTGACATTTGTTGTCTGAACATGCGTGTTCGCATTGCAGCTTTATCCGAGGTGGAAAAGTACTGCTGTGGTGTGCGATATGCAAGTCCTGTAAGAATATTCTGCGAATGTTTAGGATGTACATTGGGCACCATTGTGTGGTACTAAGGCTCAGTAGAGGCTTTCTATTGCTAATATCTTTGTCAGCACCCAGCAGGTGGCTTCTGCGGTGGTGGACCTCGTATCAACCTCATAAGAGACTTTAAACAACGCATCCACTACTGTGAGCCGCACAGAATTTGTGAAAGGCCGTGAGAATTCCGAGAGTATCGTGACTCTTGGCTGTCATGGTGCTAGTCTAGGTTCTACGTTTGGTGGCGCGACTGTTTGACGTACAGTGCACCTGATACATGCAAGGGACGGACGCTGGTTTTCTCTATAGACATGCTGCGACGCTCTGTGTCCTTCATGTGGACCGTTCGCCAGTGACCCCAATGTAGACGCTGTTATACTTGAAATCTCCCTGATTGGAGAATGAACACGTATAGGTATTGGGATCTGTGATCAGTAGCATAACTCTACCAATAATCGTAAATGGGTCTTCAATTGAAAGAAGGTCTGTAGCAGAGACGTTGTGGAGGCCAGCCATAACGAAACTACTGCAGCATTTGCTGAATCGTTGAGTCCTGTCTTTTGGCATAGACTATCTCGATAGCTGCTATGGAAGAGTTTTGCACAGTGTCGATGACTGACTAGTCGATCTGTCCTATAGTCAAACGTTGGGTTTCAATCAATGAGTAGGATGCAAATGTGTCGGAATTATGAGTTTTAGTTAAAAACATGTAGTGAAGTTCGTGGTTTGAACTAATTGGGATCAAGGCCCATCGTTGTAGACACTTTAGTTCCCGCTGTGGTAGCCTACTGCACTCGCTGTCCGAATTTTGCCAGTAGTGGCTTGCGATGAGTCATTAGATGGATAAGTGCTCCATAGAGATACATGTTGAATTTTGTGATGCTGTGCTTGACAGCGAAGTCCCGGGCTATAGTGGAGCGGCGCAACAGCGCATAGCGGAGTTGCGCGTCGGGCAGCTGCCGCACTGCTGCTTCGCGCCCTGGTATACAATAGTTGGGCACTGGGGCAGTGAGGTCCGAGGAAGCCCGCACGCTCGCTTCACTGCATGGACAGCAAACGCGCAAGCCGGCTGATCTGCAATTTTTCTCAAACTGGTTTAAACGAGCCCATGGCTAAGGCATGTGAGGCCTGTAAGCGACCCCAAGGAGTGGGTTCGGGGAGAGCAAAAACCGAAGAACTACTTTTTAAACTCGTTGTCTTCACTCGCAAAATCAAGCTCAAAAGTTAAAAAAAAAACGATTTCCACAATGGAACAGGTGAAATCACGGAACATAGCAACAGGTGTGTAAAGTATTTGGCTAACAAGAAGTTAAAATAGACGGAAACTGCTGTTATTTTTAGCTGCCTTACCCTCGTAAGACACTTTAATTGCACCCTTGTAGAACAATTATTAATGACAATAACTCAATCTTAAATCGCACTACGATCGCAGCGAGCACAAGAAAAGGTACAATACGTGAAATATTGGCAATCAGCAAACCAAACCTTAACAGCCGGAAACTAAGCAATTGCCCTTGCGTATGTTTACATATACGGAACTTCACGTGCCTTGTGCAAAGAAAACTCTCGAACAATGCCTTCTCTCTTTAGCTGAAGTACCTTGTCGCTTTCGATTGAAAGTATAGCAAGTCTATTAAGACGGTCCTGCACCATGGTATATCTTAGATAGTTCTTAATAAATTTCAGTTTTGAAGAACTTTTTTTGTAGACCCTACGGTGACAGGTGTCGTTAGCAAAATGCGGTGAGCTGTGGTGATACTGGCATACGATTCTTTGAGTGGGTCTAAGTACTTAAGTGTGTTCAAACCTGTCTTTACTATAGGAGTAATCGGGTAACGCAGCAGTTTTACTTCTGAAACAAGGTCAGATGAATGTACTTCAGCTAGATCCCCGTGTTCCAAATAACTCGCTAGTTTCTAAGAACTCATTTCAATTTTATCATTTTGCGTGTCATGGAGTGTGGACGGATGGAGAAGAAATCTGTATTCAGAATAATTAGTCAGCTCTTTGAACTTTAATCTCGTGCCACTCAAAGCTTAATCGACGAACACCAAGAAGTATTCGATTCTAAATCTTTCTTCAGTTTTAGGGTCTCGTAAGCGACATTGTTTGGATCATCTTCACTCTCTTCGAAAAATTGTTTGCGCTTCTTTTGGCGACGAGCTGAAAACTTTGCGTCCCATCCTATGTCTGCCATCAATACTTTCGCAGTTGACGTAACGGATGTGAACCGTGTCTCCTGTAGTTTTTGAGGATGACAGTCAATCCACTTATATCTGGCAGGGGGACGTCTAACTGCATATCTTCAGCCTGAAGAACTTCACTGACCCACTGACGGCATGTAAGAGCTCGTGCCGTATGATAAGAGCCAATACAATTTCGAAGCAGCTGATGCTATGATTTACTGAAGACAGTGCATCAGATCTGACAGATGAATCCTTTGTTGTTTTGGGAACCTTTTCGAGCGCTTCATAACCTTTTCCCAGCTGTTAACTGATAGGTTTGACGATCTCAACACTAGACCCCCATATAACATCTGCATGTGTCCTTAAGGTTAGTTTGGAACGGATCTCAGTCAGAATGTAAATTGAAGGTGGAGAGAGGAAGAAGAGAAAGGAAAGGGGAGGGATCACTGCTGTCAGCTGCACTGGGACACAACGCGGAATCAGCGGCGACGAGTGTAAACGTGTACCGGACTGGGATTCCAGCCCGAGATCTCCTGCTTACTAGTCAAGTGTGTTAACCACTGCTCCATCTCTTACGCAGTATTACGACAACTGCGTGGATTATCCCGGAACGCCTCATGGCAGATTCACTCTACCACCGAGAGCCACCAATCCGCAGTCCTTGTCGACTTCCTCCGTGTTCGCTCTCTGAGATTCCCACCGGAGGTATGAAGCATTTGTGCATCCGCACTGAAGAAGGTGGATCCATTGCCCCGCTAGGCCAATCACATGGTGTGAATGCATGGTGTCTGTTCTTTCGGGCATGTCAGAAAGAACAGACGCAACAGACAGAACAGACCACGCATTCATATATACGTCCGACCTCCTGTGGCACTCTGAGAGACCGAATAAGGAGGAAATGGACAGGGACTGCGGGTAGATGGCACTCGATGAGAGTGTGAATCCGCCGAAAGGCGTACCGAGATAGTCCGCGCAGTAGTGAGAACGTTGTGACCTGGATAGTGCCGTGCTTACAGCACCTGCTTTGCAAGCAGCATATTCCGGGTTTCAATCCCAGGTGGGTACAAATTTTTCAGTCCTCACCATTGATTCCGAGCAACATCCTAATACAGCTGACAGCACTGATGCTCTCCCTTTCCTTTCCTTTCTTGCCCTCTCTATCTTCAATTTACGATAAACATGTTTGCTTCACGCAGTGGCATTATAATCGTGGGCAGTGACCAACAATGGTTTGTTTTGCCATCGCTGCTCCGGTCGTACTATAACTGCAGCCTAAGGCCTCTTGTTCTATCTGAGAGTAATTTATCAGGATGGGTGACAGTGTTTTTGATGCATATGCGATCGGCTGTTCTAAAATTTTTGCCTTATTTTCAGACAGTATTGCTCCTTAGTGCACTCTTATAGAGCATAGCTTGGATTTGTCTGCATTGTACAGCCCATTGAGGATTCTATTGATCTAATTACATAACTAAAAATCCCTGACACCCTTATTGGAATCTTGCTAAGAGATTTCAATGGAAAAATTGGGAAAGAAAGAAAATATCTCACTGTTGTAGGTAAATGGCCAGCCCATGAACTGACAAACAAGAATGGTCAGAGACTAGTTGAACTTTGCGTAGATCATGGACTTATTCTCGAAACTACAAGGTTTAAGAGAATTCGCATAAGTTAAGGGGAGACGGAACGATTCACCTCCTCCATGTTAATTTTAGCAAATAGAAAGAACATTTTTTTCTAAAACCATTAAACATATTGCTCTGAGATTTGGACTACACGTTCAGTGAATATTTCTCTACAAAGTTATAATGCCATTTTAAGAAATATTTGTTGGATTTGCTTTACAATTTTTTAAACAGATGATTATTTTTTCTCTAAAGTTTTACACGTTTCCTTCTGTAACTCTTAAATTATAGAATATTTTTTTTACAATTTGTCATAAAAATGAAGGAAAAGAAGTAAAAAATATTGTGTAAAAAGCTCATTGATATACTGTTAGCAGTTTTTGAGAAAATGTTGCTCAAAGATGAAAATTTTAAAGTTACGGGCAATGGCTTCCATAGTTTTTTTAATACATTCCTGCCCCATACAATGGATTATCAGCATCCTGTTCTTTTTCCGGTGTTAGTTTTCTCTTGACTGGTCTTTTCATCCCTTTTGCTGCTTGTTGTAGGCTTTGTTTCTTCTTCCTGCACCTCTTAGTCTTTCTTCATCAATTAGGCGCATTGTGGAAATGGTGTTGCGTCCAGGTTGGAACCTAAACGCTTCAGCACATCACATTTGATAATGTTTCCTTCATTGCATGTTGCTACTGCATCATACGCTCCAAAATACAATGTTTTATCTGTACAAACACTCTTTTGGGAATCCTAATCCAAATTAAATTATTTACACTTTCATTTGGATTTTGTGTTTTCCCGTGTTAACACTTTTCCAATAAACTTGAATTTGATAAATCTCTGAATATGGGCTTAATTACGTCAATTACGGCATTTGGCAAACTGTTTTTCGGGCATATTCTTTTCCTGATTGGTACTTACGCCACGAGTCATCACCTGTGGGGCACAGTGCATGAGTGGGTGCTCATTTGTTGATGCAGTATGAAAAAATAATGCCCATACTGCTCTCCTCATATGCTCCATGCTTCTTGTATTTTGCCTAATTGCACACCCATAATACCTCTGCAACCTATCAGTTGCTTCATCTGCCAGTCTTCCTCTTCCTCCAAGGGTCTTACCATCACTAAGCTTCTCAGATCTGCTTTAGTTTGCGCAAGCGAGCCCCCATGCGCTACTGCACATGTCCAAGGCACTCCTGTTTTTTAATGTGAATTTCATTGAGTTCCTCCATAGCTTTATATCCCTTAGAATAACCATCTCCTAGATAGTGTATCGTACATTATACCACTCCTGTGGTCTGGAAAAAATTGCTTTCACTTCCTGTACTGTCATCGCTCCACTCGTGCATTGAAAATTTGCTTCACAACTTTCACTATGTTCTTTCTTGGTATTGCCTTTACATCTACGATGTTTTGAGAGAGTAGCAACATCAGTTACTTTGCACCTGTCTCCACTGGTAGTTGTCACAACTCCATTTAGAGATTTATGACTTCTACGTTGCCATGATCCATCTAAAGCAACAGAAATATTCTACAATTCCCGTTCTCTGTCACAACTTCTTCAACTGCTTTCTTCATTGTTCCTTGAGCAATATCTTCAGCAGATGATTCCACCAATTCATTATAAAATCCAAACATGGTTGGTGGTTTTGGCAATTTCATAATTCCGCATAACATTGTCCCTGCAGCACTGCCCTTGTCAGTGGAACGCAAGCCATACACCAGCCTACCATTTATATTATACACCTTCTTTCCACTACGAGGAATACTGTTAGAATTAGAAAACGAAACTTCAGCATCACATTTGTTACACTTCAGTAACATTTTACATGCCAAACTAATGTGTGAAGTTATTTCGAATTCCAGTCCTCCTTCTTTGCAAAATTGGCATAATATGTTATGTTTCAAAATATTAGAGGGCAAGGAAATGTTAATTTATTTTCAATTCCAGTCCTCCTTCTTTGCAAACTTGGCATAATATGTTATGTTTCAAAATATTAGAGAGCAAGGAAATGTTAATTATTTCATTCACATCATTACTGTGACTTTCACAGTTCTCAAATTTTTCTTTGCTGTCACAAAGTTTCTTGCTGGAAGGAGTTCTATCACATTCATTTGGACTAGTCGGTGAAGCAGTCTGAGCAGCATCTTCCTCCGAAACAACAAAAGATTTCTTCTTCCACTCATTGTGCATTTTCTTAAGCACTCGATTGCTGGAACGGGGCATATTCATATCCACAAACCAAATACGTAAAACAGGTACGAGCAAAATTCGTGAAATACGCAAAATTGGACAGCTACACAACACAAAGCAAACTCCACAAGTCAACACACACGGTATAGCGTTTATGTTTACCGATATGAACAGTCACTTGTCACAGAGGTAAAGCTATACAACGTTGGAAAACAAAACACTGTCTAATTCCGTGAAGATACCCTACCTGCAGCCAGCGAGCGGCGCTGTGAGAGGTGACACACCAAGTCGCTACAACCGTTTACTCGGCGCGTCAACTTTGCAGCGATAAAAAACACAGAATTCACTTACATGGGTGAAACTTGATTTGTTTTATCCAAAATACCCCAAATAATTTTATAATGAAAAAACCCAAAAACTTTAATTTTGTCATTTTCATCGTTCCGGCTCCACTTAATGACCTGGAAATGCCCTAATGTTAAAATTGGGGACCGTCAAATACACTACGTCGCAATGGATAAAAAATACCTCAAGGGAATCTATAACGTGAAAGTCCATCGTGGGGTGGACATAGATTCAGATCATTAAATTTCAAAAATAAAAATTAAGTTAACCTCAAGAGAGAAAAACTAACCATCAAAATTCACTTGGAGGAGAAAATATGATCCCAGCTATTTAATAAATAATGTCTAATATTCAAAGAGATCCAAAACACTTCCAAGTTACGAAATGGGAACGATTATTGATAAACTGAAAAACATTGCCGAAGTGATTGCTCCTGTCAGAAAACGAAAGAAACATGCCTGGTGGAATGAAAAATGTGATAAAGCAATACAGAAAATGCACTAACCATGACTGAATGACCACGAAAAGAAAACTGAAAAATCTCGAGAAGAGCTAAACATTGCCAGAAGACAAACAGCCAAGGAAATCAAAAGAATCAAAAGAGACCATCAAAAAGAAACCCTACACTTCATAGAAGAATCATTCAAACAACATAAAACAAGAGACTATTATAGGACAATCACAAAATATCAAACAAAGTATACCCCACTCGACACTAATGATGAAAAATAAAAATGGGAAACTAGCGCACAATAATCATGCTAATGCCAAAATTCTAGATGATCACTTCAAAGAATTACTAAATGCCCAGGAACCAAAATAGTATCTAGATTTCGAACCACATCCAAAAACCAAAACACATCAAGAGAAGATTACACCACCAGATCTGAGTGAAGTGACCGAAGCAACTAGGTGGCCTAAGAACTACAAAGCAGCTGGGGAGACTCAACTGGTCGCAGAACTGTGGAAGAACGCAAATAAACAAACACTTCAGAAACTCCATAAGCACATAGTAGACAACTGGAATTCTGAAAAAATTCCAGAAGAGTGGAATACAGCGATAATACACCCGATACAAAAAATGGTGATACATCGGATCCAAACAACTATCGGGGGATTTCGCTGCCTGATGTCACATACAAGAATTATCTTTACAAGAATTCAGGAACAACTCGACCAAGAACTTGGAAAATATCAGGGATGATTCCGTGCTGGAAGAAGCTGTCCATATCAAATTATCAGCCTTAAGTGGACCATGAAACATCAAAGAGTGAGAAACAAGAACTTGGTCACCACTTTTGTTGACTTCAAGAAAGCATATGACAGTATCCATCGTGATTCATTACTTCAAATCCTCGAGGAATTTGGATTGCCCCTGAAACTCCTTAATCTCATTGGACACACCGTTAACAATACTAAATCAAATGTTAAATTCAGAGGGGAAGTCTCTGAATAATTTGAAATCCGGACGGGACTTAGACAGGGGAATGGTCTCTCACCACTACAATTTAACTACGCACTGAAGAAAGTTTTGCGAGAGTGGGATAAGAAATGCCAACTAAACACCAAGATTGGCAGAAATATCAAACTCAATTGGCTGGCGTTTGCTGATGATCTAGCGCTGCTAGATAATAGCGTAGAAGAGGCTAAACACCAAATTGAAGAACTCGAAAAAATAGCAGCAATTGTAGGACTACGGATCTCGTCTGAAAAGACAGAAACGATACCATCCTTCAAGGTTGAAACACTAGCCATTACATTGAACGATAACAAACGAATTAAAACTGTAAATAAACTCAAATATTTAGGGGAGGTTATAAGTTCGAATTCAAACGAGAAAATGCCAGTAGGAAGCAGAACAACTAAACTGAAACGAGCGCAACGCATCACCTGGCTAACATACAAGAAGAAATGTCTCTCGAAAAATACAAAACTCAGACACTACCACTCTGCTATTAAACCTGAAACAACCTATGATAGGTAAACACTGCTCAAGATGAACACCAAATCAACCGCAGACAAACTACAGAAGACAGACACAAGAATCCTTAGAACAATTAAAAACAAAAAGTACCACGTAGGGGTACAGTGGCGACTATTACCTAACGAAGCTGTATACCACGAAACTGAGTCAGTAACTGACACAATGCGGAAAAGGAGGGTTGTTTTTTTCTGCCACATTTCCAGACTACCAGAAACCAGGCTACTGAAACAACTGTTCACCTACTTTTGGAAAAGTAATACCGAGAATAACTGGTTCAAAGAAGTTCAACACGATTTAGACGAGTTAGGCTTGACAAATCGAAGGCCGAGGAGAGAAAAAGATCCTGAAACTCATTTATAAACTATAAAGTAAAGACATTTACGCGCAAAAAGTACACGATAATTGATGAAGAATGGGCAGCCAGGTCGGAAAACAGGAAGAAGTTTTGGGAGCAGATTAGGAAAGATAAATCTGCAGCTAGTATTAAGACGTAAATGTATATGGATTGAATAAAGTGCTCCAATGTGGGCGTAAAATATGTAAATAAATAAATAGTTTTAAGAAAAAAGTGTCTTGCCATACATTATATGAATATAAAAATATCAGTATAAAAACAAAATAATCATGTAAAGTAAATAAATATAATAATATAATAAATAATATATATATATATATTATAAATATAAATAAATAATATAATAAATTATATTTAAATGCAAAAATACAGGGAGATTCAGTACCATGGTGTATTGCTGCTAAGGCAAATACCTCCGTCTCCTCACTTCTTGCAGGTCTACGTCTGTTACTGCTGCGCCTTCCCAAGCTGCTTGTTCCCCGAAGTAACTGTTTAGCACACATGAACGTAATGGCTGCCGTAACTTTTCTCCTATGATATCTCACGGTATACGTCATTACTGCTTCAGTGGAATCGTATCAGGTTGCGCCGAGCATCGAGAACGTGTAACAGCGCGTCGGGAAGCCCGTCGGCCCCTGATACTCGCGATGTCAAACCTCGTTCTCTGCACCTTTAGAAGGCGCATTGGGTTGTGTAGAGCGTGTGGTATCTGCCCCTGAAACTTCGAAGGGATTTAGATCACAAACTAAACGTGAAACGAACGTGATTTAAACTGATTTGTACAGAACAAGTTTAAATGATTCCAGTGCTTGAGAGAAACCACTTTTTTCCCATTTAAAAAATTCTATCTCTTTATTGCAACTCTTTGGAATAACAACACAATAAACTATGTTGATAGCTTCGCAGAAAGTGTAACGTGTCTTACGTCGACCAACCGCAATAACGTTTCCAATCAGGTATTAGTTTGTAAGTTGCAGAGTCAAACACTTTTATTGAAACACAAATGCAATATAAAATATGAGTAAATAAACAAATATTACAGAACTTCTGAAATAACTGAAAGGGGGACGTTTAGGGACACGTATTTAATATGGATGGACTCCAACCTACGACACTGAAAACAACAGGTCTGAAGTGGTCAGTAGACATGAAGAAAAAAACTGCATGAGCAGATGTAAAAGTACCGAAAGAAAAGAAAAAAACCATGTGTAAGTACAGAAATTGGTACGTGAACCCTAGTTGGCCCATCCGAAGGTAAAAAAAAAAGAAGTGATTAACTAGTGTAAGATCAGAAAAAGAGTCATCGGCACCTACAAAACTGGACCAAGAAATTCAATGTGGTATGCACCCATCTGCTACATGCTGGGAGAGAAAATCCTATCGCGTAGTTATTCCTCCAAACTGTCATCTCCAGAAGCTCCTAAATTGCATGTTACACCTTAAAGCGCGTGTAATATCTACGGCCTACTCTGAGCAAAGTTATTGTTCTTTCAAACATCAACGTTAACTGATACTTAGAAAAGTCACCTCCACTCACCGTATGATGAAACAGTACGAGATTAAAAAAAACGACCTTCGTCACCTGCAAAATTTCTCCGATCGGTTGTTATTAATGTGGCGGAAGCTCAAAGTAAAAGAACTGCCCCTTTATTTTAGAAGTCTTTCATCTTGAAGCGTGTCCCTCCACCTCCCTATTATTCTCCCTCAGGCCTCTACTTTTCTTTTCCACCTTTTTTCCCCCCCTTTCCTTCCCTTTTTGGCGCCGCCGGACCTAATTGAATTTGTGTGCCGCTGAAAGCGCGCCGGTTATTAGCGGCCCGACGTCCGCTGCAGCAGCGACGTCTGCGCCCGCTGCCCTGCCGCGTGGGCGCCAGCTGATCAAAGTGGCGCCAGCCCTGAGCCGCCGCCGGCTTCATAGGCCTCGCTGGCCGCCTCCCGCGGGTCGCGCGCGCCGTGTGTCTGCGCAAATGAGCCGCGACGCGACAGCTGTCGCCCCGGGACCGCCTCGCAGGCAGCCACCCCTCGTAACTTGGGCAATATTAGCTCGTTAAATCTTTCTAAATGACGTCCCCGTCCATTTACTTTCCTTTTAATATCTTGCGGTATTATATCCAATCAGAAAAAAACATTTCAGATGGATTAATGCAACACTAGTGCACGGCGACGATCGTTACGATCCTCTCACCTTCTTCCTTTCACTTTTCCTTCGAAGACCACTACTTTTCCGTTATACACTGACGACAAAAGTTTGCACAGTACATAACTGGAAAAAAAAATTATTACTCCTTGAAATACGGCATCAATTTTGATCCGATGACGGTATTTATTTATTTATTCATTTCCCAAGTAAACACCTGCTGATTCTTATAATATAGCAGGTCGTACATTGTGTGATTTTACATGTTGTATCGTACAAATTCATTTTTATTATTGGTACATTTTTTCGTTGAAAATTTTACTGAAGGGTTGTAAGTAGGCTGTTTAGGTTTTTATACTGGTAACGCCACGTAGCGCTCTGTATGAAAATCACTGGCTGTGCTGTCTGCAGTCTGTGGCTGGTTGACATTGTTGTAATATTCCCTATTGTAATGTTGGGCAGCTACATGTGAACAGCGCATAGCGTTGCGCAGTTGGAGGTGAGTCGCCAACAGTGGTGGATGTGGGGCGAGAGATGGCGGAGTTTTGAGAGCGGATGATCTGGACGTGTGTCCATCAGAAACAGTAAATTTGTAGCACTGGAGCCGGCCGGGGTGGCCGCGCGGTTCTAGGCGCTTCCGTCCGGAACCGCGCTGCTGCTACGGTCGCAGGTTCGAATCCTGTCTCGGGCATGGATGTGTGTGATGTCCTTAGGTTAGTTAGGTTTAAGTAGTTCTAAGTTCTAGGGGACTGATGACCACAGAAGTTAAGTCCCATAGTGCTCAGAGCCATTTTGTAACACTGGATGTCATAAACTGATATATATATTATGACTTGAACACTACTAAGGTAAATACATTGTTTGTTCTCGATCAAAATCTTTCATTTGCTAACTATGCCTATCAGGAGCTAGTGCCTTCAGTAGTTAGAATCTTTTATTTAGCTGGCAGTATTGGCGCTCGCTGTTTTGCCGTAGTTCGAGTAACGAAGATTTTTGTGAGGTAAGTGATTCATGAAAGGTATAGGTTATTGTTAGTCAGGGCCATTCTTTTGTAGGGATTACTGAAAGTCAGACTGCGTTGTGCTAAAAATATTGTGTGTCAGTTTAATGATGATCTAAATAAGTAAAGCGAGAAATGTCTGTGCACGTTCAGTTTTGCTCAGCTGTTTGAAAATCAAATGACGTAAGAGGTTTATCAGCACCGTAGTTCATTAATTTTTCTTAGGGGATGTTTCGGGATAAATAAGAAAAAACGTATATTTACACACATCCAAAAATGTTTTGCATCACCTAGCTTCCGAAAGTTCCAGAACCTGTACAGAAAATGGGAATAGAGATCAACATAAACATCATTTCTGTCCTTTTTATTGCTGATGAAAACCACACGTTGCATGTAGTACCACCATACAGCGAGACCTTCAGAGGTGGTGGTCCAGATTGCTGTACACACCGGTACCTCTAATACCCAGAAGCACGCCTTCTTGAATTGATGCATGCCTATATTCGTCGTGGCATACTATCCAAAAGTTCATCAAGGCACTGTTGGTCCACATCGTCCCACTCCTCAACGACGATTCGGCATAGATCTTTCAGAGTGATTGGAGGGCCACGTCGTCTATAAACAGTCCTTTTCAATCTATCTCAGGCATGTTCGATAGGGTTCATGTCACGCGAACATGCTGGCCACTCCAGTCGAGCGACGTCGTGATCCTGAAGGAAGTCATTCACAAGACGTGCAAGATGGGGGCGTGAATTGTCGTCCATGAAGACGAATGCCTCGCCAATACGCTGCTGATATGGTTGCACTATCGGTCGGACGATGGCATTCATGTATAGTACAGCCGTTATGGCGCCTTCCAAGACCGCAAGCGGCGTACGTCAGCCCTACACAATGCCACCCCATAACAGCAGGGAACTTCAACCTTGCTGCAGTGGCTGGACAGTGTGTCTAAGGCGTTCAGCCTGAACGGGTTGCCTCCAAACACGTCTTCGACGATTATCTGGTTGAACGCATATGCGACACTCATCGGTGAAGTGAAAGTGATGACAATCCTGAGCGGTCCATTCGGCATGTTGTTGGACCCATCTGTACCGCGCCGCATGGTGTCGTAGTTGAAGAGATGGACCTCGCCGTGGACGGCGGGAGTGTAGTTGGGCACCATGCAGCCTATTGCGCACAGTTTGAGTCGTAACACGACGTTCTGTGGCTGCACGAAAAGCATTATTCAACATGGAGGCGTTGCGGTCAGGATTCCTCCGAGCCATAATCTGTAGGTAGCGTTCATCCACTGCAATAGTAGTTCAGAATGGTTCAAATGGCTCTGAGCACTATGGGACTTAAGTTCTTTGATCAGTCCCCTAGAACTTAGAACTACTTAAACCTAACTAACCTAAGAACATCACACACATCCATGCCCGAGGCAGGATTCGAACCTGCGACCGTAGCGGTCGCGCGGTTCCAGACTGTATCGCCTAGAACCGCATGGCCACTGCGGCCGGCACAGTAGTGGTCCTTGTGGGGCCTGTGCAAGGTATGTCATCAACAGTTCCTATCTCTCTGTATCTCCTCCATGTCCGAAGAACATCGCTTTGCTTCACTCCGAGACGCCTGGACACTTCCGTTGGTGAGAGCCCTTCCTGGCACAAAGTCTCAATGCGGACGCTATCGAACCGCGGTATTGACCGTCTAGGCATAGTTGAACTACAGACAACACGAGCCGTGTACCTCCTTCCTGGTGGAACGGCTGAAACTGATCGGCTGTCAAACCCCTCCGTCTATTAGGCACTGCTCATGCATGGTTGTTTACATTTTTGCACGGGTTCAGTGACGTCTCTGAACAGTCAAAGGGACTGTGGCTGTGATACAATATCCATAGTCAACATCTATCTTCAGGAGTTCTGGGAACCTGGGTGATGCTAAACATTTTTTGATGTGTGTAAACGACAAGTACAACTTTGTTTAAACTATTTGCTACCTTAGATAAAAATAATAAATAAGTTACATAATAGTTCGTGAATGTATTTAAAATTAAAGTTAACAGTGTATTTAATGGAAGAAACAAGAGATGTCAACGTTACTTTGATATAATATAACAGTTCTTCCCTTTATACCTTCCGCATGTACGGCAGCATATCTTACATATGTTTTCTTGACAGTGGTAATACTCAATTAAATGTATTGATTAGTTAGTTTATAACGTGTTTCCGAACTAGAGGTAGCTGTGGAGACTGAGAGTTTAAAATATCATAGTCACCTGCTTCAAGTGCAAGGGCTCGATAAAACTTCGAAATAGCCACACCTGACGCAGCGAAAGAAGAAGAAATGTCACATCTTCAGATTGTATTACATGCTATGAAATGGTGTAACAAACAGCTGCACAGATAGTTACAGTTTCTTGTTGATTCGACTTAATGTTGTCGAACCTTCGGTTACCTTTGCTATGTTTGTACGTTTCTTGTTTTCAATTCCTGTGCGTGATACAGCATGCGATTCGGTGTCTGTGTTTGTCACTGTGTCATTTACTATGTACTGCTGATCTGTTCGATGTGGAGCCTCTCTTAGTCTAGCGTATGGTCTCTCATGTTTGTATGCTGCATGTAGTGCTCGTGATACTTCGTTTGCGAAGTTGTTTACAGACTTCCAGTGATCTAGTCTGCGTATTAACTGTTCTATGTCCTGGTTTTCTAAAGTCGGTCTTCTATGTGCTGGGGCATCACAGATGAGCAATATGCGTCCATGTGTGCCATTCTCACCACAGCACAAGTGTGCGTCTGTTTCAGGCCAGACCTGCGGAGATGCACAGGATACGGGCCATGGCCCTTCAGAAGGTGCACCACGACGAGTGTTGTGTTTACGTACTTTAAATTCATCCGCTCTCGTATACTGGGGAAGAAAGAGTAGGCTCATCTCGTCTTCCCTTAGTTGTTGTGTCCCATTCTGTCAGCTATTAATCAGTTTTCCAATTTTTTAATTTCCGTTTGTCGATTACGTTTTGTCCAGTTATTTCTCTTATTTTGTCGGGTCTTCTCCTCTTCAGCCAGTAGTCAGCTGCTCTATGGTGAATTGTGATATCTATAGCGCTTCAATCGAGGTCTTACCGGAAGCTCCCGAGATTCTTAGTGAAACACTCCTCTGGCTGCGCCTCACAATAGTTTCATGGGTACTTTAGTATAATCGATGTGCCCAGGCACTAGCCGCAAAACAAGTTATTGACTCAAAGAGTGCTGTGTATTTATGTCCTCATTGTCTGAACGGGTGGTCTGTATCTTATAGTGTTTAATCTTGCAAGTTTATGCATGAGTTTCGTCGCATTGTTAACTGTCAGTCTGGCGTAACGGTATATGCCGTCTGGGGCATACTACATCTACTGAAAACGATTTCAGCGTCGTCTGCCAACAGATACCGTAGTGGCATGGCAACAAGAGCACCATCTGTGTCTACCCTTCAATAGAGAATACTCAAATCCAGAAGCTTCAGTGTGGTGCAAACGTGTGAAGCAAGTAGGTAACTGTGACACGGAGTCGAATTATTGCTTCCTTCAGCCAAGTGAGTGAGGCTGAAACGGATCAGATTGTGGCCATCCGAGTGGCAGGATTGTTCTTTCGGAGAATTGCCACACGAGTTGCAAGTGCTGTGTCAGCTCCGCACGATGCTGGTTACCAGTGTCACGTGAACATTCTCAAACCCTTACTCGAGGTTCTGGAAGTACAGGGAGCACAGCTGACCGCCAGGATCGTCGTATTGTAAGGGCAGCAGTGGCTGACCGTAAGGCTATCACAGAAAAGATAAGAGAGCTTGTGAGCCCAGATGTGTCAACACGGACTGTTGCGAACTGGGTATTAGCAGTGGGACTACGGACATGCTCACCTCTAGCCTTTCTTTCACTCACGCCACGGAATCGACGTGTAAGACTTTAGTGATGTCGTCAGGGTATCACTTGGAAGATGGAATGATGCGCCATTGTTCTTCAAAGATGAAAGCAGATTCTGCCTGCTCTTAAGTGATTGTCGTCTGCGCGTATGACATAGACGTGATGAGCACTGTCTCGTAGAATGCATTCGTCCGAGACACCAAGACACACTGGCCACACCTCAGGACTTACAGTCTGGGGTGCGAAAAAGTAAAACTATTGTTCACTTTTGGTGTTTCTGGTGGGGACGCTAACCGAGGCTTGGCACGCGAAGATTGTTGTTAGTTGCTTTCTTCTGCCGTTCTTGTAACAGGAAGGTGGTGTTTTTTTCCATAAGGATAATGCTCAGCCACATACTGATTGTGAAACTCATCGCGCTCCGTGCTCTGCAAGACGCGCAGGAACTTACCTGGCCACAACAACCACCGTACTGGTCTCCAATAGAGCACGTATGGGGGGATATGATGGGACGAGTAGTGATTCGAGCGACCCGTCAACCTACAATCTCTTACAGAACTATGTGAACAGATCAAGCAAGCGTGGAACGTGGAATAACGTATCCAAGGACATTATTCACCATCTGTACGACTGAGTGGATGTCAGAGTCAGCACCTGCATTTCCGCCCGTGGAGGCTACACATGTTTTAATTTGGATGTTTCAGCATGCGTCGATACCTGGTACCTCTGAACCGCGTACGCTATTTGTCTGTAAATATAATCATTTCATGTACTCCGCATGATGGGTTGCAAAAATAATTCTTGAGTGAACGGGGTTCCTCTAAAAGGGCGTACAATTTTTTTCCGGAAGTGTATTTAACCTTTTACATACTGTAACGATAAGAAATGTGAAATAACGGATCAAAATTTTTACTTTAATAGTTGACGAAATGTTATTGAGTTACTAGCAAATTATTTCATTTCAGAAATGACACAGTCATTAAAATACGTAAAAATTCAGAGAACTTTTATGTCTCGACAGTATTATGCAGGCGGAGTATATTAGCGGACTGAGAAGTCGTTACCTAGATACCTAGATACTCATTGTAATCGAGTACAGCTATCAGTGCCCCCACTTCAGTCTTCGTTCAGGCTTTCCGGGCTCTGGATACAATGCATAGTTCATTTCCATGATTATTGGAAAGAAAATGAAACACTCGATTTTTCATCCATATTCGGCGACGTACTAGCACATAGCTGAAGAGATACAGATTGAACTTTGTCTTTGTTGTCTGTTTCTTCCTCATTAGCTCTTAGTTCAGATCCTGTAATATTTTGTGAAGTACTACAAGACGCCTGAAGAGTTTTTGCGTTATTATTCCGAGGAGTACTACGTATCATGTCATCGTTACTGTCATCACTAAATCAGATGGTGCATCAATTTCATCTGAAAAATTTTCTAGTTGAGTACGAATTTTTTCTTCTGTAGAACCTCTTCTGTAATAGGTAGCCATAGGCCGAAACAAAACAAAATCTTACTAAGTTCACTAATGTTTTACAAGTCACGCATTATTTCTTTTGTTTTTTTATGAAATGAAATGACAAGTTGTTGTCAGCAAGGATATGTTTTTCTTTACGAAATGTCCTGAAAGCATAACAAGATGTAAACATCAAAGCAAAGCAACCAAAAGTAAATGTAACCTCAACTTGAGAAGTCACTGCCTTTAACCTGACGGGGCTCCAAAATTTCAGTCATATTTTGCGTTTTAGTTTAATGTTACAGATGTACTGTATTGATATTTTATCTAAATTAACCTTATTATGTATAACAGTAGCTACAAATAAATCATCATTCACCTCAGTTCGGATGTGAACCCCACTTTTATTTACTTAACCTTGCATCGTTGTTTCACACACCATGCAGTCATTCGCAGTTCAGCTGTTCACATTTCATGCTGATGTACATGTTTCGGAATGGCGTAAAGGCAGTACTAACATTCAGTGTAGAAAGCACAAACTGTATCTAATGAGACCTTTCCGTCACTATAGGTGTGACGAGATTTTAGTTACATAATTCCACACAGAATCTGGTGGAGTCCTAAGCGTTAATATGTTGTCTAGTACACTCTAACTTCGCCTTCCCCATCATTTGATTGGTTGCCAGCTCACGACCTGTATCTGTTAGAAGCTATATTCTTCATTTCTGCGTAATCAGAGACTTCTGCTTTAATTATATCTTCTTTTCAAAATATCAGTCGCTCTATTCACCGTGCTATCTTCCCTTGCAATGTTCTTTCAAGGACATTTAAAAGAGCTAATTGTGTCGTTTTTTGCAGCCAATCCACGAGTGCCTTCTTTACTCTGTTTTGCCCCTAAATGTGCTTTATTCGCAAATTCTTTGTAGGACTTCCTCGTCGATGGTTTTATCTGTCTTCTTTGTTTTTAACATGCGTCACAAACACCATACCTGAAATGCTTCAAGAGAATTCATTTGATTTTTACCTAATCTCCAAATGCCTTTTTCGCCTCAGTTCAGTACTTACGTTGTTTGAACAGAGCATACGCTGAGATAGATGTCAATAAAACACACCATATTTATCTAGATCTACATACGAAAAGCCACCTCATGGTGTACGGCCGAGGTACTTATGTTATCACTTCCAGTTGTAGCTTCTCCTGTGCTGTCTCTGATAACGATGTTTACTCTGCTATCGGTTTTGGTCTTAAACCATCTTCAATGGCAGAAAACTCATCGCAGATTTAACATGTGTCTTAACATACTTTGACATACATTACTTCTGAAAACTATAATTACCAATACACAAATAAATGGAAAATCGTAGCAAGACTACAATTACAAGATTATATTGTAATCTTGGTATGACTTTCCATTTATATTGACACTTGTGGTTTTCAAAAGTAACGTGTATCAAAGCATATATGACGTTTGTTAAATCGGCTTTAAGTTTACTGCCACTGAGTATGGTTTAAGACCGAAACCGGTAGCAGAACAAACATCATTATCACAGACAGCACAGTGTAATGCATTGTGTAAAAGTCGTACTTGCTGTTGACCAGCGTCTAAGCAAGATATCAGTTCTCCTTTTGTATTAACGAACGGTGCACTGGTGGGGCTACGTGTGAGCACGAACTTGTATTATTTTACCATGAGCGTCATTTCGCGAGGCATGTGTCGCTTGACTATCCATGGAACCATCACCGAAAGCTCGTTGTACAACATTGTCTAGAGGTTCTGCTTCTGGATTTCTAGAATACCTCAATTATGATATACTAAAGGTCCTCAAAACTGCTGTGAATCTCCTCTACCTCTTCTGTTAATTTCACCTGCTAAGCATCGTAGATTGACGAACGATACTCAACGATCGGTCGAAGTGTGTTAGGTAATCTTCCTCCATATTAGATTAATTGCATTTGCTTGGCATTTCTCTAATCGGTCTCATTTTGGAATTCTAGCAACTAATTTGATGGGGTCATTCCATTTTATTTGCAAGTTGCGACTTTCTTTAGTGACTGATTGCAAAAAGGATACTAAATCAGTAACAGATCTTTCCCCTTCCTCACACAGAGTTCAAATGGCTCTGAGCACTATGGGACTTAACATCTGAGGTCATCAGTACCCTAGAACTTAGAACCTAACTAACCTAAGGACATCACACACATCCATGCCCGAGGCAGGATTCGAACCTGAGACCATAGCCGTCGCGCGGTTCCAGACTGAAGTGCCTAGAACCGCTAGGCCACAACGGCCGGTCCACACAGAATCCGTTACAGTTATTTATTTTGTGTGTCAGTTATCATACTCTACATCAATAATTGATGTTGCGCAATTCTTCGATCATCTAGATATAACTCGACTTAGAAATTCATTATGACGTTCTCCCATGTTTGCGACTTATTTTTAGACTCCACACGTCACGTAAAACACAATTATTTCTTTTTATTCACCCGGAAATGTTTCTACAACTATCTGTCATAGGGTCAATTTTTTTTCCTGTAAACTATAGAACGACGTTCATGGTCGTTAATCTGTTTTAGACCTAAAAGTTGAAAGATGTACCCTTTGTTTAGTTTCTTTTGAGTTCTCACTTGCAATTTACATTGCTATTGAATATTCATTTTTACAGATTTGCTTTTTTGTGCCCGTCTTGGTCGTTTTGATAGCGTAACGTCTGTAAAGTGCTTAGAAGAAATTTATGAATTTTTAATTACTTTTTCATTGGTATGGTTATGTACAAGTTTACTGTAGATACATTTCTGTTCTGCAGTGAATTTGTGGTGGATATATTCGCTCTCACCTTTATTTCACACTTACGAGGTGCGTTCAATAAGTAATGCATGTTGGTTTTAAGCAGGATTCTAATACACCATATTATTCCGCATTCCTTTGGCTACAAAACCCTTTTTATCACAATAATGTCCATTCTACGTTTACTATAAAAACAGTCTTGATCAGGATTTATTTATTAATGTGACCGATTTCGACCACTACTGTGGTCATCTTCAGACCATTGAGTAGGAACCTCTTTCTGCTGGAGAATCACTACTGTGAGTAGTGATTCTCCAGCAGAAAGAGGTTCCTACTCAATGGTTTGAAGATGACCACAATAGTAGTCAAAACCGGTCACCTTAATAAATCAATCGTGATCAACACTGTTTTTATAGTAAATATTTGTAACACATTGATCACTGTCACTCCCATAATGTATTCAAAAGTAATCCATTCTATGTGACGGGGTCACTCCATCTTACTGGAAGATCCTGTTTGTCCGCGTGGTACCACTCTACTAGTCGATGTCAGAATTAACGTCTTGCTGCATCAGTAACGTCCGCACCATTAACCTTCCCGAGGAACACATTCTTCACTGGTCAAAACAAATAGAAGTCGGAAGGTGCGAGATTGGAGCTGCAGGGTGGATGAGGAAGTACAGTCCAATGAGGCTATGTGCGTTCCTGTCGCGTGCGCAGACTTACGTGAGGCCTTGCGTTGTCATGGACGGAGAGCAGTTCGTTTGCATTTTTTGACGACGAACGCCCTGAAGTCGGTTCTTCATTATCCTTAAGGACAGCATAATACACTTCAGAGTTGATCGTTGCGCTGGGAGGCAAAGCATCAAACAGAATAAACCCTTCAGAGTCCCAGTTTACCGTCGCTATAACTCTACCGGCTGAGAGCACGGATTTCAAATTTTTCTTCGGAGGAGAGGTGGTAAGGTGCACCTCTATGGATTGCTGTTTTGTTTCCGGTTCGAAATGATGAAACCACATTTCATCGTCTGTGAGGTTGTTTGACAAAGAACTGTCACATTCAGCCTCGTAACGTGCAAGCCGTTCCGCATAGATGGTCCTTCGCTGCTATTTATGGTCTTCTTCTAGGTGGTGAGTACCCCTACTAGTTGACGAGTATGTCACCACTACCAACAGAGACAAGAGAGGAAAGAGGAGCGATGCAATATTCCTTCAGATCTGCATTCATACCGTTCTTCTTAACAACACAGGCACTGGAATATATGTTTATCTGCAGATTGTAGGCAGTGACTTTCAGTTGAAATGTCCTCCCCTGTAGGTGACTTAGATAATGTGCATACGTGTACAGATTGTGACGCAGGAACGACGACATATAGAAGTGTCGGTCTGGCTGTGGATCCTGCACCGATAGCCGAAGTGAACGCTAGCTGCCTTCGGCAGGGTAGCCACTACGACGTCTTGTTTATGTCCATGCCGCGTGTAACCTCCCCGTGAGAATATGTCAATAAAAATGTAAATGTGAATGAAGCCATACATCGTTAAATTGAAATGAAGCCAAGCGTAAACTTCCCACAAAATTAAAGAATAATAATGGCCCAAATGTAAACTGTCCACAAACATTAACGAATGAACATTGCTCGTAAAACCCACAATAATGTTAATTAAATAATGAAGCATGAACTGAATGTAACATCTGAACAGAAATAATTAAACCTGATAAATCATATAAGGGCAGCAACGCTGACCTTCGACCCTGTGAAATAATTAAACCTGATAAATTCTTACCTCAGTAAAAACTGCATGTATATCTGCTCTTATATTTCGGCACAGCTCCGTGCAATGCTGGCCTATATTTAATTTTGATTCTTGGAGGAAAGGCATAGGAAATATTATTTAACTTGAAATGAATCTTTCTCTTTAAATGAGCTACTTTATAAAAGGTTATTATTGGGGCATCGTTTATTGAACAAATTAATTACAATTAGCATACGTTATTAGCTGAGCGCAATGCTGCTTCATTTACCTTCTACTATAATACACATCGTCCACCACAATCCCGACCAGATTCGGAAGAACAGCACGCCGTCGACGCATGCCGACGCCCGCTCAGTACAACCGTCCACTCGCTACAAGCAACTGCTCCAGACTGACTACTACTGCAGACAGAGTGCAACTCGCAACTGTTCCTGCCGACTCGCTACACACAACTGCCGACTGACTACTACTGCAGACAGTGCCACTCGCAACTGAACACTCGCGCGGTCAAGCGCAGACTAGCCACGATAAATAACTCTCTGGTCAGAGATTCTGTCATGCCTCGCCATCGCCGGTAATGAATACATACGTGCTTCATAACCCTGCACTGGGGGGGGGGGGGGGGGGGGGGCAAAAATTTGGCAGCGATGGTGAGTCATTTGGACTTGCCATGAGCAACAAATTTTTTCTTATCTAACTAACTTTACAATCACAGAATATACAGATATATAGGTGTAGAACATGAAGTAAATATAGTCCACATGCACTGAGTACAGAACATATCAGGTAATGACAAAATATATATACAATAAGTACAGAACATGTTCACAAATGGCAAAAGTGCATATGCATTGTAGTTAAGTGCAAATCACAAAAATGTATATACAATGAGTAGAAATCATGTTTACAAATGACAAAAGTGCACATGCACTGTAGTTCAGAACATATTTACAAATCACAAAAATGTATAGGCCATAAATATAAATCTTTCATCTTCTTCTGCTTTTATGGCCTCATTGGACCACTTCAGTCAATCATTTCTGGTCCTCTTCTTTGGTATTTTCCCTTTCCGAGTGGCCCAGTATCTCTTCATTCGCTCTGATGCTTTTCGTCGTTCCTTATCTGTAAATACCCTTTTCATTGTATGTCGTATGTCAATTTTTGGTTTAAATCTTATTTCTGTGTCCCTCAACTTCTTTAAATTTGGCGTTTTGTTCTGCAAATCATCCAGAGTTATTTCCAGTTCTTCCATATCCTCTCTTATTTCCTTAAGCCATCCTCCTTGTTGTTTCAAATTCCAGAGTTTCTCAATAATTTTCATTGATAATCTGGTTTCTGGTGTGCTCAGAATGTGACCACAAAAAGAGATCCTTTTCGTTCGTATAGTATCAGTGATGGGCTCGAGTTCTCTGTATACCACTTCATTTGGAACTATCCGCCATTGCCCAGCTTTTTGATATTTCTTATTTATGCATGTTCTAGCAATTCTTCTCTCTACTTTTAAAATTTTGTCAATTCTGTTTTTCTGGGTGACTTTAAAAAGAGTTTCACTTCTGTATGTAACCTCTGGTTGAACCACCGTCTTGTAATGTTTTAATTTTGTTTTAATTGATAGACGTTTTTTATTGTACGTAGACCCTGTTAGTTTTTGAGCTTTTATCATTTTATTAGTTCTTGCTCGCCATGCAGGTTTCTCGTCCGATTTATGTGTTATAATTTCACCCAGGTATTTAAATTGTTTCACTATTTTCATTTCCCTATTGTTCACTGTGATGTGATCTATTACAAGTGGATCCGTTACCATTATTTCAGTCTTTTCAAATGATATCTGGAGTCCTAATTTTTGTGCTATATTTTGTAAGCTTGTTATTTGTTTCGTGGCTTCCTGAATATTATTAGCTAGTAATGCTAGGTCATCAGCAAATCCCAAGCAATTTAGGTTTATTTTATCTTTCTTAGTTCCAATTTTAATATTCATAGGATTTTCCTTGTACCATTCTCTCATTACATATTCAAGAGCACAATTGAATAGCAATGGTGATAAACAATCTCCCTGTCTCAACCCTGTTTTAATCGTAAATGGTTCAGATATTTCTCCTCTAAATTTTACTTTGGATTTGGTGTTTGTTAAGGTTAACTGTATCATTTTTATTAATTTAGGATGAAGTCCAAAATTCCTTAATATTTTCATCATTGAAGATCTATGGATGAAATCATACGCCTTTTTGAAATCTACAGAGGTTATGACTAGTTGTTTTTGCCTTCTTTTGTAGACATCCATAACTAACTTCAAGGTGATTATCTGTTCTGGGCAGCTTCTCCAGGATCTAAATCCTCCTTGATATTCTCCCAGTTCCAGTTCTAGTTGATCTTTACAGCGGTTGTATAGTATTCTTGACATGATCTTATACGTGCAGTCCAAAAGGGAAATTCCTCTATAGTTGTCTGGATTTGATTTTTCTCCTTTCTTATGTAATGGATGTATTATAGCAGTAGTCCAATTTTCTGGTAATTTCTCTTCATTCCAGATTTTTACTATGCATTGGTGTAATGCTATCTTTACTGGTTCTGCTGCATATTTCCAAAGTTCAGCAAACGTTTGATCTTCTCCACTTGCTTTGTAGTTTTTGAGTTCTTTCAAAGCTCTGTAGACCTCATTAATTGTAGGTGGATTTATATTTTCTGCTGGTGTTTTAATTGGGGTTTCTGTGTTTATCTGAAGAAGTTCTGGGGGATCTTCACAATTTAGTAACTTGTTAAATGTTTCTGCTAGAATTTCTGTATTTTTACTATTGCTATGGGCTAGGTTATTATCTTTATCTTTTAACATTAATGTTGGAGGATCATATCTTTGTAATTGTCTGCCAAATATTTTGTAATAGTCTCTTGAGTTTGTTTTTTCACTATTTGTTTCTATCATTAGAAGTATATCTTTTTGGTACTGACGTTTAACTCTCCTTATTATTTTTTGTGTTGTCTTCCTTTCTTTTGTGAGTTCCATATACGATTTTTCTGTTTTTTCATTTTGATGCCTTAACCAGGCTTGGTGTCGATCCAACACTGCTTCATCACATTCATCGTTCCACCACTGGTGTTTTTTCCTTGGATTTATAGGGGCAACTTGTTCAGCTATTTGTTTCAATTTGGGAATTATTTCTTCCAGATCATCTGTTATTTTTATATCCCTGGTTTGTGCTTCATAATCCTCATTTTGTATCAGTTTATGAGGGTCATAGGTTCTCTTCTTCTTCTGGTGGGATTTTTTCTTTGCTAATGGGGTTAATTTAATTTTAATTTTTATCATGTAATGATCTGATCCGGTATCTGTCCCTCTCAGTACTTTCACATTGTAAATTTCCTTGTGGTAATTCTTATCCATGCAGACATGGTCCAGTTGCCATTCTCCTTTTTTCCAGTCTGGATGTTTCCAAGTTTTTAGTTTACTTGGTCTTCTCTTAAAATACGTCGACTTTGAGATCATGTCATGGTTTCTGTAAAATTCCACTAGTCTTATGCCATTTTTGTTTGTTCTTCTTTGTGCTGTCCATTTCCCTATTATGTCTCTGTATCTCTTTTCCCTTCCTAACTGGGCATTGAAGTCTCCAATTAAAATTTTGATGTGATTTTTATTAATGTTATTCGTCGTTTGATCTAAGAGCACCCAAAATTTTTCTATCTCTTCTCTGTGTTCTCTTTTACTATAAATCATGATAACAAAAATGATTTTTTTACTATGTCACAAGAATTAGGATAGGAAAGGGAAGGATTGCATCATGGTTGTAGCACTTTAGGTTGCACACAGCTGCACTGAAAGTCCATATCTTTCTACAGAAGCACAACACCAAGTGAGGCAATCTAAAGTTCTTTTCCCAGAACTATTAATCAGCGTACCCAAGACACTGAAATGCCGTAGTAATATTCCATGATATCATTATGGTAGTATATTAGGTACACCAAACAGTGGGACTATAATAGCATCTTCATTGCTCATGGTGGTGGACAGCATGTCGTGTCAACACCACGTTCTTGTCTGTTACAACAACGTAGAATTAGTGCAAATACCAAATACAGTGCTCCATGATCATGAGGATATACAGGACAAACGGATATTGCAGTAATTCCAGGTAATTAGGTTAGAAGGTGGGGGGACATTAAATCACATACTAGTCTTCATTGAGAATTACACTAGTAATGGGTGGCACTCATTGCCCAGTTATTGAACATTTCTCTACCATATAAGTACTATTACAGAATAATGTTCATGAGTAACTTTACAGAGAACATTGGCACTCATTGCCTAATTGTAAAGCATCAGAAGTCATTTACAGAGAACATTGGCACTCATTGCCTAATTTACAAACCATCAGAAGTCATCATAGTATTACAGAATAATGTTTACATAATAATAATCATGAATTGTTTATACAGAGAACATTGGCACCCATTGCTTAATTACAAACCATCGGAAGTTATTTACAGAGAACATTGGCACTCTTTGCCTAATTGCAAACCGTCAGAAGTCATTTACAGAGAACATTGGCTCTCATTGCTTAATTACAAACCATCGGAAGTTATTTACAGAGAACATTGGCACTCTTTGCCTAATTGCAAACCGTCAGAAGTCATTTACAGAGAACATTGGCACTCATTGCCTAATTGCAAACCATCAGAAGTCATTTACAGAGAACATTGGCACTCATTGACTAATTACAAACCATCAGAAGTCATCATAGTATTACAGAATAATGTTTACATAATAATAATCATGAATTGTTTTTACAGAGAACATTGGCACTCATTGCCTAATTGAAAGTCATCAGAAGTCATTTACAGAAAACATTAGCACTCATTGTCTAATTACAAACCATCAGAAGTCATCATAGTTTTACAGAGTAATGTTTACATAATAATATTCATGAATTGTTTTTACAGAGAACATTGGCACTCATTGCCTAATTGCAAACCATCAGAAGTCATTTACAGAGAACATTAGCACTCATTGTCTAATTACAAACCATCATAAGTCATCATAGTACTACAGAATAATGTTTCCATAGTAATATTCATGAATTGTTTTTACAGAGAACATTGGCACTCATTGCCTAATTGCAAACCATCGGAAGTCATCATAGTATTTCAGAATAGTGTTTACATAATAATATTCATAAATTGTTTTTACAGAGAACGTTGGCACTCATTGCCTAATTGCAAACCATCAGAAGTCTTCATAGTATTACAGAATAATGCACATAATTAGTCTAATTAAAGTAATCATTGTCATTCATTTTTTTTGCTAGCAATGCCTTGCGTTAGGTAATTACTGGGGAATGAAAATATTTGCTTTTAAATTATTGCTGCAAATGAAGATGAGTAACGTCATTCGCCTTGAGTCAGCTGTAGCAAGATTATGAAACAAGTAGAGTATATGTAATCACGCTCATAAATGACATGGGTTTAATGAACAACTGCTTATAGCACATTAATTTCATAAATAATTTCTCCTGCAAAATATTCAAAAATGGATTATTAAACTGAAAGAAGAAACGCATTTTATGCTGAAAAGTAGTGAACTTCGAATTAACAGGTAGTGAAATGTGTATAAAAAATATGTGTGTTCCCTAGCTGTCCTTTCCAAAACCTTCAGTCATCCTACTATGCAATATAACACATACTGTCAAAACGAACTGCAACAAATACTTAAATAACTATATAGCACAAATACATAAACTTCAACATCATCCTCATCTGTAAAGAAAAAGCTTCATTATCCATCACTTCATTATCCATATTATCATAACTCCATTATTATCATCACCTGTAAAGAAAAACTTCATTATTCATAGTAGCATATTCTTCATCATTATTCATCATCATTCATTATCATCTGCAAAAAAGTCACTTCATTATTCATTATACAATTATTCCTTATTTCTATCATCTTTCATCACTAAAACTAAGATGTGAAATTCTGTCTGACAGCCTGCATCAATCGCTTCGTATTCTGAAAGAAAAAATTAGTTAAGACTGCTATTTTACGATGTGTATAGTGTATTCTTGTTAATGCTTGTTAATCCTGATCCATTTACTCTTCCTCATAAGGTTGTTGCATCTTCTTTCGTTTATTCCGTAGGTGAAATTCCATTTCTGTTTAATTTATTTCCTTTAGACGTTATTTTTTTCTGAAAATGGTGAACAAAGATCAATGTCTTGCATTTAAATCATATAACCATTAAATAAAAACTGGTTTATAGTAACATAATAGAGCATACAGCATACCATGACAGAAAACGTAATATGTCAAAAAAAATAGACAGTGTTCAGAGGTAAAAACGTACACAGAATATCACAATGCAGCAGCAAAAAAAAGTAAAGTAGTCACGATGTTGAGATATCATAAGGCAAAAATGTCAAAGTCAACTGGTGTTTGCTATATCTTAACTAATTCATAGTGCATACAAACAAAACAGGAAAACAATCGTACATACATAAAAAATGATGACAAGAAATGTGACTTTCTTTGTGTTCAGCTTGTATGTTGTGTAGTTAATAGAGGCGAGAATTAAAGACTTTAATGGAGAGAGAATTTAATAAAATTAATATGTCACTAGGCAAAATTGCATAATTATTCATAAGATACGTAAGCTTATCTGGAAAAATATGCACGGTCTGATGTGTAACGACAAGAAGAGCAACCTGCTAACCTTACCTTGCCGGGCACTTGCCAAGAAAAATACGACAATCATCAGTAAGTAGTCATATGAATATAATTGCATTAGTGGTCATAGAAATTCGGAAATCGCACTACAGCATGTTAAACCATAAAGTATCTTCATTCAATAAAAGGTTTAATATTCGATATGTGGTGGTTTCCTTTGGATTTTCTGGTTCTCAAAGTTTCGACGTGTACAACATTGGGGTGAGGAATGCTGCGAATCCGATATGGACCTGCGTATAGAAGTTCAAATTTATAGCACGTACCTTTTATTTTGTTGGATAAATAGTGTGTCCGTACTAATATCTTCTGTCCAACGTGAAAGTCACGGCGTATACAAACCTGTTTTTGTTGTCTTCTCCGTCACTCTGTGGCACGTTTGATGTTGTTCAGCGCAATGTCAATTATTTCATGGTGTCGTAGTCGACGAGATGTAGGAAAGTTTACTAATTCTTTAATTTTGTTATGTGGTTCAAAGTTTTTCAGTATAACAGACGGAGATAGCATAGTGGATTCATTTGGTATGGAATAAATTACATCTTGGAATGAGAGTATGTGTGTGTCCCAATCAATATGTCTTTTATGGCAGTATATTCTACACAGTTTACCAATTTCTTTCATTAATCGTTTAATCGTTCACAAGGGTTCGAAGAAGCATGGTACCTGGATATAAAGATTGGAGAAATGTTTCTAGCTCGTAACATACGTGTCCATATAGCAGATCGAAACTGTGATCCATTGTCAGAAATTACTTTCAACACATGCCCTACATGAAACAGAAAATGTTTTACAAATCCTTTCGATACAGTTTTAGCAGTAGCTTTGCGTAACGGAGTGAAGGTAATAAATTTTGAGGTGAGCTCAACAGCGACAAAGATGTAGCAAAAACCTCTATTAGTTCTGGGAATCGGACCAAAAATGTCTACAGCGACCATATGTCTTAATTTAACAGGTACAATGGAATGTAATGGAGGAATATGAGAAGTTGTGTCCGACTTAGCTTTCTGGCAGATTTTACATGACGCTAAAACTCGTCGTATACGTTTCTCCATGTTCGTAAAATAACAGTTCTGTCTCAGTATAAGAAAACATTTTCTAGCTCCGTAATGTGCGTAACTTAAATGAGTATACCAGATTAATTTGTTAACAAGCTCATCAGGAATGCGTGATAACCAATTGTTGCTGTCAGGATGAGAGCGGCGAAACAGAATGTCATTGCGTACAGTGTAATCGTTTCTAATCGTAACATTATTCCTATCTTGCCAGAGGTGTTTAATCTTTCTCCACACGTTGTTTTTATTCTGCTCTTGTGCTATGTCCTGTAATGACGACGAAATAAAATTTTCAAATGCAACTTGTTGAATGTACATGACACTGAAATTTACTTTGCAGAAGTTGGTTGCGATGTCTTGCAGATTGTTGCTGAGAGAACGGGATAGTGCGTCTGCTACAACATTTTGTGTGCCGGGAATGTGAACTATTGTAAAATTAAATTCCTGTAGATAAAGTTTCCATCTGCTTAATCTGTCGTGTGTAAATTTAGCCGAAAGTAAAAATTGTATTGCTCTATGGTCTGTGTAGACGGTGGTGTCTTCCATAAAGAAAATGCCTAAATCTCATAAAAGCCCAAACAACACATAATGTTTCCAGTTCTGTAACAGAATAATTTCGTTCAGCAGGTGACAGAATGCGACTTGCAAATGCGATGTTTTTAATTATTGTAGAACCTTCTTCTTCAATTTCCTGAAAAATATGTACGCCTAAAGCGGTGTTAGAACTGTCGGTGGCAATAGAAATTTTTCTGGTAAAATCTGGGTGCGATAAAAGTGGTGCATTCAACAAAGCATGTTTCAAATAACATTCTCGTGAACAAGATTCTGCGTGTCAAAATTATTGCTTGCTTTACTGGAATATACAACCTGAACTGTATTTAATCAAATTTTACCTGGCGTGTTATTATTTTCGGGAGGATGCTGTGGCATTTCGACTATTTGAACTGTTCTCTTATTTCTTCCAGACGTATTACGCTCAGGATGATACCTATTGTCTGGTTCATTCATGATAATATGTTGTTGGTGATGTTCTTGCTGCTGATAAGATCGACTGTTATTAAATGTACGCTGAAAATTGTACTCATTAATTTTACGTCTGTCGTGATAGTCATTTCTATACGGTGCATTGCGATAGGAATTGAAATAGTGTGTTTTCTGTACGTAGTTATTTCCTTGTTGCTTTGCGTTACTATTTGTTGGAGCTGAGACTATACGTGCACGCGGCGAAACATTAAAGTTTGGTTGACCTTGTGTATTACATTGTTGGTTAGGTATGCTAACCGGCTGGCTTTGATGCTGTTGCGGAGAAAAACGTCTATTGTTACCAAAATGTGGTTTCTCTTGCTGATAATTTTTTTTACACATACTGATGATTATAATTTTTGCCTGTTATTAAAGTTCTGGTGGTTGTCGTTCCTGGAGCGCCTAATAAAAAATTGTCACTTTCGGTAAAAACTTGTCATATCGGGTTTTCTTTACACTTTTCTTAATACTAGGTAGAGCAATAGTTAAAGAGCTGTTTTGATAGATATAAACTAAAGATGAAACAGCACTACTACAGCTCGGGGTCCTGTGCACGCTACGGCACATACTCACTAAAGCGTAATGAATCCCCTGAGGTCAATTACGCGCCGCAAATAAATTTCAGCTTTTGCGTTACAGGCAATGGTGATAAAAATTCACAAACAAATTGCTGTATACACGCTAATTGTAGTTTCTGTATTACAGGTAATGGCGGTGAAAGTACAAAAATAAATCGTCGTATCCAGTTCAAAGCATGTACCTGTGCTCTGTCATTATTAAGTTCCTTAGATTTTCTTACGGATAAAAATTGCTCGTAATCTACGTTCTCGTCACTGAATTTGAGAACACGTTCAGGTTTGTGTGAGAATCTGTTTGTCTGTGTCATTTCGGATTTCAAGTTGCGTAGCTTTTCAGATTTTAAGTCGCATAGCTTTTCGGATTTTAAGTCACGTAGTCTCTGTAAATTGCTTAAGTTACACTGGCTGTGTGAGTGCGACAAACGTTCAGAATGTGCCGCACGCTGTGACGCGTTAGCAACTGAAACATTTTTCATTTCTGTTAGTTTAATACATTCGTCAATTTGGCTGATCTGTTGTTCAAATTTCTTATCGTTTTCCGTATCCAGCGTGTGTGACAGTTTTGATGACTTTAAATTAAACTCGTCGTGTACCTGTGCTTTGTCATTTTCAAATACTTTAGATTTTCTTACGGATAGGAATTGCTCGTGATCAACGTTGTCGTCTCTGAACGTGTGAACAGCTTCATGATTGCATAAGAATCTATTTGTCTCTGTCACGTCGTATTCTAAGTCACGTAGTTTCTGTAAATTGCCTAAATGACACTGGCTATGTGAATGCGACAAAAGTTCGGAATGTGGCGTATTCTGTGACGTATTAGTGACCGAAACATTTTTCATTTCTGTCACTTTAATACGTTCGTCAATTTGGTTGTTCTGTTGTTCAAATTTCGCGTCTATCTTTGCATCCATTGTGCGCGAAAGTTCTGCTGTCATTAACTTAAACTCGTCGCGTAATTGTGTTGCCTTCTCAAAGCATTGTTTACCTACTGCACTAATTTCGTCTCTAAGTGATTCTGTTGCAGCTGTTTGCATATCCCTTAATTCTTGAGCAACAGATCTAATTTGCTCACTACTTTTCCTAGCACAAGCCTCAATTTCTTCACTTAATTGTTCCTTAGTATCGTGACACTGCGCGGCATCGGCTCTAATCTGTTCACTAAGCTGTCTGGAATTGTTGTCTAATTTTTCATTTAACTGTCTGGAATTGTCTAATTTTTCATTAAGCTGTTGTTTGAGATTTTCGTTATTTTCATTAAATTGTTTGAAGTTTTCACTATTTTGTTTGTGATTGTCATCTTGTTCTTTCTTCTGTTGTTTGAAATTGCTGTCTATTTTTTCATTAAGTTGTTTAAAAAATGCCATAACTTGATCCAATCCAATATTACCTACTCTATTCTCTGTGCTGTTTGATGGCGTACCCGCAATTGTCACGTTTTCTGTAGCCATTTGGTTATTCTGTGATTCTTGAAAATGTTTGCCAGTCGGATGTGCACTGTTAGTTACTACACCGGAATTAAATGAATCTGTCGTACTCTGATTACATTGTTCATTTTCATTAAAAAAATGTCTGTTCATTACGTAAATTTTGCAAACCGGGTGTTTCAAGCTGGGCAGCGTTCATTGCAACAGAACGCCCCGCGTCGTCAATTGTCGTCAAATTAACAGATGACACAATTGAGTTCGCCTGTTCATCAATAGGATCAAAATCATTATTAGTGGTTTGAACGCACTGATTGTCAGTAAATGGAGGATTGTCATCATTACACTGTGTGTCACTAGTACTATCGTTCAAATTATTAGAATCGGCTATTTCATTCATTGCACATCGCGATGTACTGTTAACAGTTTTTCGCGGCATTTTTACACACATCACAATTATTCACAAATGAAACAAAGACAATGCAAAAAGCAACAAACACAAATACAACAAACAGCAACGAATTGCCGATGATCTGTGAAAGAAAGTGACAAGATTAGTAAATGCGTTGCGCCAATTGCTAATTATATTTAAGTAAATAAGAGCAGATATCTGACTACTTATCAGAAGATTCACAAAGAAATACGATCCTGGTCCGGATGTCGCCAAGTGTAACCTCCCCGTGAGAATAGGTCAATGAAAATGTAAATGTGAATGAAGCCATATATCGTTAAATTGAAATGAAGCCAAGCGTAAACTTCCCACAAAATTAAAGAATAATAATGGCCCAAATGTAAACTGTCCACAAACATTAACGAATGAACATTGCTCGTAAAACCCACAATAATGTTAATTAAATAATGAAGCATGAACTGAATGTAACATCTGAACAGAAATAATTAAACCTGATAAATCATATAAGGGCAGCAACGCTGACCTTCGACCCTGTGAAACAATTAAACCTGATAAATTCTTACCTCAGTAAAAACTGCATGTATATCTGCTCTCATATTTCGGCACAGCTCCGTGCAATGCTGGCCTATATTTAATTTTGATTCTTGGAGGAAATGCATAGGAAATATTATTTAACTTGAAATGAATCTTTCTCTTTAAATGAGTTACTTTATAAAAGGTTATTATTGGGGCACCATTTTTTGAACAAATTAATTACAATCAACATACGTTATTAGCTGAGCGTAATGCTGCTTCATTTACCTTCTACTATAATACACATTGTCCACCACAATCCCGACCAGATTCGGAAGAACAGCACGCCGTCGACGCATGCCGACGCCCGCTCAGTACAACCGTCCACTCGCTACATGCAACGGCTCCAGACTGACTACTACTGCAGACAGAGTGCAACTCGCAACTGTTCCTGCCGACTCGCTACACACAACTGCCGACTGACTACTACTGCAGACAGAGTGCCACTCGCAACTGAACACTCGCGCGGTCAAGCACAGACTAGCCACGATAAATAACTCTCTGGTCAGAGATTCTGTCATGCCTCGCCATTGCTGGTAATGAATACATACGTGTTTCACGCGTCAGCGCAAGCGCGATATTGTTGGGTTTACAGCCGGCTCCGTGCAATTTGCTTCTTTCCACACACCATGACATATTCACAACCTTTACGTTCACATCGATTACCACGAATTAATAGGGATTCACCTCTCCATCGTGAGCAGCACGGTCTACGTGAAACTGGGGTGGACGATGCTGTTTGTGAAACGATTTTCAGAAGGACAAGCGACCTTCAGACATTTGCATGGACAGGTTGCCCTGTGAAAGTGGAACATGCAAGTCTCGCCCAGAGGACGGACTGTGTGTTCAAGTTGTCGTTTGAGGTGCCAGCAGAGATGGTGATCGCAGCGTTGAGACCCTATGGCACCGAGATAAGCCATACATAGGAAAAACGGGCTCTATTTACCACATAGTTAGTTCTGAAGGGGATGCGCCAGGTGCGCATTGACCTTACTAAACCTGTCCCGTCCTAACTGAACATCGGCAGTTGCCGTGCCATCATAATTTACTTGGCCAGTCGTCACTGAGCAGCCTCCGATGCGGCGGCAGGGCACTACAGATGGACATTCTGCACTGCCGGATCAATGCAAGGAGAGAACAGTCCCGGAGAAGAGGTTGGCCACACTATGTCCCTGATCCCCAGTCATTGTCAGATTTCAAAACTCATATCTAAAAACAACGGACTCCAAAGCGACGTAAGAAACGTCGACGGGCTTCATTTGAAACCTGCAGAACTGAAATGCCTGGGCTAGCAGGACAGAGCGGATGAGGTTATATTTGTGGAAAGGGCCAAAATAAGTTACTGTCAGCTGGACTGAACATTTAAACTTTATTTCTTAAAACAGACAATGACACAAACAAGAATCAAAAACTCTCGAGGTTTTAACGAAAGACCTCGCTTGATTTAATTTAGATCGGCTGAAGGCCATTCCGAAAATCCCAAGGCACAAGACCTAGGCAAGGAATTGAAGTACAGGAGTTCTTTTGGAGGTTTTACGTCTTTAGAAAAAAAAAATTTTGCCTTCAATATAAATAGGCCGAAAGCCTTAGCTTAAATTTTCCCCATAGAACTCGGCTGAAGGCCTCACATTAATCAAGAACAGTGTTACGGCTTAAGGCTGAAACAAATATTTTCAAGTTTTAACCGAAATAGGCTGAAAACTCAGCTGAAGGCCGCATATCAACAAAACAACTTAACGGCTTAAGGCGTAGGAAGAAGAGCTTTAAATTTGAAAAGACTGAAGGCCTTATCTTAAAATAATTCGTGAAAAGCTCGGCTGAAGGCCTCATTCTGCAGAATAACAATTTTATGATTCAAAGCCAAGACAGGAATTTTTAATTTTAATGTGAGAGATATTAAAACTCAGCTGAATGCCACATGCTAAACCCAAACAATCTTACGGCTCAAAGGCCAGACAAAGAAATTTCAAATTTTTAATTTAATATGGAAAACTCGGATGAAGGCTACATACAAACCAGAAAATATTTCTTACAGCATATGGCCTAGACAAAATTTTTCAACTTTTGATTCGAAAAGGCTGAAAACTCGGCTGAAGGCCACATACCAACTCGACACAAATTTATGGCTTAAGGCCTTGGCACTAAGAATTTTCAGTTTAAGTTTGAAATGCTGAATCTCGGCTGAAGGCCACATACCAAACAAGAAAAAATTTCTTTACGTCTTAACGTCTAACAAGAAAAGCCTTGCAATTTTAATAAGCTAAAACTCTGCTGAAGGCCACACGGAGTACATAAGACTAAAAGGGAAATCACTATGTAAAACACATGGAGCGGCGAAGGTTCCAAGGGTCGGCCAGAGAAGGTAACACTAACGCACGTTTAGATGAGACAGGCACCCAGGCCAGCAACTTCTTAATCGGAAGGCAGCCAAACCGAAACCCAGCTGACGAACCAACCAACAAGATCAGTTCTGCTCCGCCCGACCAGCAAAACGACAACAAGATGTCAATAGCACAACGTTCTGGATACTGGTACCCAATCCAGCCAAGTCAGAATTAACGTCAAAACTACCAACAGAACCTCAGCTGTCGAACTACACGCCGTGCTGGACAGCATCAACACGACGAGGAAAATACACTGCCGAAAACTACGTCAACGCCCATGGCAGGTAACTGGAACGTCCAGCCACAAGGAAAGAAGATACTGCTGGTACACTTCATTCATGAAGGAATGAATTAAATTAACTTAAACACGACACAGGAAGACGGCTGTAATTCTAGCCGACTTCAATGCACACCCGTTGGTGCTTCCGGGAATCTCCCAGAAAGGGACAACCAGGACCAAATGAAGAGATGTGATAGCAGTTGAGGCTTGATAGTAGGCTAAGTGAGCACTCAATTTTAGTGTCCAGGATCGGTGGGCGACGAACTTCGTAACCCTCGCAAGAAGCGCCCCACAACAACCACATGTGTATGCCACCAGTGGCTCCGTCCTGACGACACACCACGGAGACTTCCTCGCTTCTCTGCCCCAACCGACCGACTGCCCAACACCTGGAAACGTTCGAAAGATCAATACACGTCGGCTGATGAGATGACCGACCGAACGAACAAACGCCGGCCGAAGTGGCCGAGCGGTTCTAGGCGCTACAGTCCGGAACTGCGCGACCGCTACGGTCGCAGGTTCGAATCCTGCCTCGGGCATGGATGTGTGTGATGTCCTTAGGTTAGTTAGGTTTAAATAGTTCTAAGTTCTAGGGGACTGATGACCTCAGAAGTTAAGTCCCATAGTGCTCAGAGCCATTTGAACCATTTTTGAACGACCAACCAAGGGTCGTTGCCACTCCAGTCTTCTTTAGTCGGGCAGTACATGTGTGTCGCCAGTGATCGGCAAATACGGCTGTCCGCACCACACTGACGCTCAGTGCCCGACACTACTTCCTCCCTGACTGTTGTTCGATGTCCCAACTGCACTGCTGGTCCATCTTCAACTCAACTCCAGACACACGACGACCCAGAAATACAATCGGTCGCTCCAGAGATGGTACGACAGTGCACATATCAATAAGCACTGCTGGTGCCACTCACAGGCAGGTACGGCAAGAAGTTACTGACGCCAATAAATGGAATAAGAAAACGAGCTGGCACTACCATAAGAAAGATGACAAACAGTAAGTGGCATGAACATGAGCCATGAACGGCTCAAGGACAATGTCAACAAAAGATGAAAAAGGCTCTGAGCACTATGGGACTTAACAGCTGTGGTCATCAGTCCCCTAGAACTTAGAACTACTTAAACCTAACTAACCTAAGGACGTCACACACATCCATGCCCGAGGCAGGATTCGAACCTGCGACCGTAACAGTCGCGCGGTTCCGGACTGCGCGCCTAGAACCGCGAGACCACCGCGGCCGGCAACAAAAGATGAAGATCTCGACGATCTGTTTGTCTGTTCCTCTCGTGGGATTCGATCATCACTGGAATCTAAGGAGATCTCACACGGTGCCACGCTTCTGGATAAAGGACAGCGGATGGATTCAGTATCTGACCTTATCACAGATGTTCTGTAACTTTCAGCCACCCTGTTAATTCTGAAGGATAAGCCTGCTGGCGTGGGCCGTCAATGTTGAGGACGTGACGTCTGCTGCAGTAGGTAAAGCTGTTGAAGTTGTCTCAGATCACGACAGTGAAATGAGATTGGACATAGGAGAGGACCCATTGTTGACAGCGGAGCCTTCTTCAGATCTCTCATCTCCACCTCTCCCAAGAGGCGCCAACAATACCGCCTCCCCATGCCAAGCCTGCCGGATAGGCATCATCAGCCTCAATACCGTACGTTTTGAGGTCAAGCTGCAGGTGTTTTGTGACTTGTTGCGGGCGGCAGACCTCGACGTCGTACTCCTCCGGGAAGTGCACGTCGACCAGTTACCTCCTATGGATGCAACACTTGTAAGGTGCCATGCATGGATAATGGAAGTGGTACAGCCGTTATTGTGACGAAAGGATCGATGGTGTGACGAACCCTCCATAAGCACGAGGATCTGCTATCACATATCAGGCCGTCAGGATTGTGAATGTGTATGGCCCCTTTGGTATGGACAAGAGGAGAGACGGTTCAGATGTGTGCACTATAATTACTGTTCCTAAATCACTTAATTACTGCACTCCCTACTTCTCAACTGGCAGAAATTGGTAGACTTCAGTCTGTTAACGCTGTGTGTCTAACCATTCTAACAATAATAATAACAAAAAAAACTGTGTACAACACTATAGCAGCCCTTATGTAGTTACCTTCTGTTCGAGGGGAGTAATTGAGCAAATTTCTTGACTACTGCTAGGATTATTCACCACTTGGAAAAGACATTTTCTTCAGATATTTAGCAATTGTTACGTATATTTCTCATTTTTATCATCAGTAACCTACGGAAGAAAGCACAGTAAATGTGTGCAGTGGCTGGACTACGTGAGGAACCTGTAACCCCCACTGCATTAATACCACTAATTCAAAAAAAGTAACTATTGATAACTTATATAATCATTTCAGAGTTTTACAAAATTGTAATGATAGTAATGATCTTTTGAAAATAATTTAGTTTCGTGACTAAAACAGAATCTAAGCGTTCAATTTTTGCCCATCAGGAAGTTTCATTTTGCTCCTCAGGGGGTAATTATCCCCATGCAGGGAACCACTGGACCAGAATATTCCGTGCAGCTGCATTAGTCACAGTGCCAGGTTGGTGTAGTGAATAACACGCCTCCTTAGTAAGTAGGAGAGCTGGGTTTGAGTCCCGGCCTTGGAAGATATTTTAATTCGTCTCTTCAGCTTCTATCCTTATTGAAGGTAAAGTTGAGACTCATTATGTCTCCAGGAAAATGTAATTACAGCAGATCATATTCCGCAAGAAAAATTATATTTATACATTATCTTAAATGAAGCTTGGACTCTTGTATTGACACACGGGGTCCTTCGGTCGCTACCGGCTGTTGGTATCCGCGACAGTGCTTTGGCGGTATCCGACGTTAAATTACAGCCGGCACGGTGCGGCTGGCGACAACGAGACCGCGGGGAGCGCTCCCAGCTAATTACCATTGTTGCCACGTCACCGGCGCAGGCCGGCACAAAGGGGGAAGAATCTTGTTTATTAGGGCCGTCCGGGCGTGCGCCCCAGGAGCGCCAAACGCTTTGTTGCTGCAGTCTGCCACTGGTTGTACCCGGTCACCGGGCTGTTGAGGGGAGGGAGCGGGTGGCAGTCGGGGAGATTCCACCACTGTCACGAAACGAGACTGCGCATATGAAAAACTGTGCGAGGCACAGGCGGGAAAGCGTCGGTGACAAAAAAAAAAAAAAAAGAAAAAGAAAAAGAAAGACGGTAGCATGCAAAAAGCTGCAGAAACGGAGAGAAGTATGTAGCTCCCAGCATCGAGACTAAGCGAGCCGCTGCGGGAAGCACAAACATTTCAGCGCGAAAAATTTAGCCCGTTTCTTTTTGCGGGAGGCTACGTGTGAGAGAAATAAACATCCCGAAGCAGTTACGTATTTTCTTGTCAGCGTGGAAAGTGAAAACAGAGACGGGGGGAGCGGGGTGTGTTGAAAGCAGAAGAAGTTGGACTTAGAGGGAAGAATGCAGAAAAAGGGTTTCACAACAAGATTTTCTGTGAGCTGACTCAAAATGCATGCAGTGATAAAAGAAATAAATAAGTTGTAAATATCCTGGTGATGTCGAGTTCATTTAAGACGCTAAATAAACTAATCTGAACGAGAATGGAGAAGAAAACGCACAACACATTTACGTGACATATTTCAAGGATTAGGAAAAGAGACACGTAAAGTGATAGATGAGTTTTGCTATTTGGGCATCAAAATAACTAATTATGGCCGAAGTAGTGAGGATATATCAAATGGCTCTGAGCACTATGGGGCTTAACATCTGAGGTCATCAGTCCCCTAGAACTTAGAACTACTTAAACCTAAATAACCTAATGACAAAACACACACCCATGCCCGGGGCAGGATTCGAACCTGCGATCGTAGCAGTCGCGCGGTTCCAGACTGACGCGCCTAGAACCGCGCGGCCACACCGGCCGGCAGTGAGGATTAATGTATACTAGCAATGGCAAGGAAACAATTTTTGAAAAAGAGCAATTTCTTAACATATTATATAAATTTAATCGTTACGAAGTCTTTTCTGAATGTTGCATGGGGGCTTAATTAAATAAATTTGGTATTGAAAATACTTTTAATTTTAGTAACTGTCTGTCCGATTACGCAGTCTCGTAATCGGTTGGCCCTGACTAGTATTATTACGCTATCTGACTGCAAAGAACAATGTAAGAAAATTTCCGTAAACACAGTTAATTAATTAAGTCCCCAGCAACTAAAAAAAAAGAAAACCAACAAGACCAATAAGCACAAGAGTCACTGTTCTGTATGTGGGAGTGTGACTCAACGTCCACATCTGGCACGGTTCTTTTCCAACAAGACAAGAATTTTTTTTAAATACCAACTATGCTGACGTGACAAAAGAAATTTAGAAAAACTGTAATTACGTAAGAAAACCAGAATTCACTCTAATATAAGAACACAAGCCAGATGCTTTGTTGACTGAACCTGTAGTGACACATTATTTCAGATACACAAATAATAAAAAGACATTGTAAGTTTTACCTTTATATATATTGACGAAATGCACACAATAACATCTGCTATCTCTCCCATCAAATAACTGCATAAAACATGGAACAACACTCTTTACTACAACATCTTACTCCAACTTCACGACAACCACCAGCTCTTAACACACACTGTCCTCTACGAACTCTCAACAACCACTGACTGCCACGATCTCTTAACACGCACTGTGGAGGCGGCTTAATAGTACTCTTTGGCGCAATCTCTGGCGCAGTGGCACAGTGTAGCCACCTTTCATATGCCCCTCCTCCACAGGCCAGAATTTGATGGTATTTTTGCCAGCATTGGTGGTGAAAATACCACCAAATTCGTCCAGAAAAATACAGACAAAAATAAAAGATAATATTAATACCTAAACATCACATAATTAGTTAAAAATTTTGGCTTTGCACTGACCTTTTACTAACCTAACATATGAAATACAGAAGGCAATACAAATTATTTTCATACATGTGACTTTACATAATAGTTTACAATATACAAAAAATCAGTTTATGCAAATGTTCGCATAAAATGCCTTCAATGATTAGTTTATACAAAAAAAGAACACCAACAGGTAACATCTTTTCAGTAGAAGCAGTCCATCAGTGGCACCCAGTAAAGTTTAGCAGGTACACCCAGCAACAAGTCACATTAATTCAGTAGAAGCAGTCCATCAGTTGCAGCCTGCAATGTTGAGCAGGTGCAGACACCAACAAGTGACATCATTTCAGCAGAAGCAGTCCATCAGTTGCACCCAGCAATGTTGAGAGCAGGTGCAGACACCGACAAGTGATATTATTTCAGTAGAAGCAGTCCATTAGTTGCACCCAGCAATGTTGAGAGCAGGTGCAGACACCAACAAGTGACACCATTTCAGTAGAAGCAGTCCATTAGTGGCATCAGCAATGTTGATCAGGTGCACACAGCAACAGGGGACATCTTTTCAGTAGAAGCAGTCCATCAGTGGCATCAGCAATGTTGATCAGGTGCACACAGCAACAGGGGACATCTTTTCAGTAGAAGCAGTCCATCAGTGGCACCCAGCAATATTGAGTAGGTGCAGACACCAACAAGTGACCATCATTTCAGTAAAAACAGTTCATCAGTTGCACCCAGCAATGTTGAGAGCAGGTGCCGACACCAACAAGTGATATCATTTCAGTAGAAACAGTCCATCAGTTGCACCCAGCAATGTTGAGTAGGTGCATACAGCAACAAGTGACTTCATTTCAGTGGAAACCGTTCATTAGATGCACCCAGCAATGTTAAGCAGGTGCAGACACCAACAAGTGACCATCATTTCAGTAGAAGCAGTCCATTAGTGGCATCAGCAATGTTGATCAGGTGCACACAGCAACAGGGGACATCTTTTCAGTAGAAGCAGTCCATCAGAGGCACCCAGCAATGTTGAGCAGGTGCAGACACCAACAAGTGACCATCATTTCAGTAGAAGCAGTCCATCAGTTGCACTCAGTAAGGTTTAGCAGGTACACCCAGCACAAGTCACATTAGTTCAGTAGAGGCAATCCATCAGAGGTACCCAGCAATGTTGAGTAGGTGCAGACAGCAACAAGTGACTTCATTTCAGTAGAAACAGTCCATCAGTTGCACCCAGCAATGTTGAGCATGTGCAGACACCAACAAGTGACATCATTTCAGCAGAAACAGTCCATCAGTTGCACCCAGCAATGTTGAGTAGGTGCATACAGCAACAAGTGACTTCATTTCAGTGGAAACAGTTCATTAGATGCACCCAGCAATGTTAAGCAGGTGCAGACACCAACAAGTGACCATCATTTCAGTAGAAGCAGTCAATCAGTTGCACCCAGCAATGTTGAGTAGGTGCAAACACCAACAAGTGATATCATTTCAGTAGAAACAGTCCATCAGTTGCACCCAGCAATGTTGAGAGCAGGTGCAGACAGCAAAAAGTCACATCTCTCAGCAGAAGCAGTTCGATAAAATTCACTAGCACTGATCACACTGTTCATCAGCAGAAATTAAACACGACCAAATGTCACACATCATATTGAAAAGTGCAGGTAACAGTTCAGAATATTTATCTTCACTAATCAGACAGTTCAGGCATGAACAATAGTTTGAATGCACATACAGTGCTTTTACACTAAACATACAAATCATAACAAACACATAAATGATATCAGATAATTGTCCTATTAACTATTACAATACAAAAATACCAGTAAACCTATAATATTTATGAGTGTCAGTGCAAGCCACTACAAACAAATAAAATAATATTTAGGAGATAGGTGGTTAGGATTAGGAAAGGAAAACACACAAAACACACTCACTCATCTCTCATCCACATTAAGTACTACTGTGTAACTGAATAGTGTTAATTGTGTAAATGAAATTCTGTCTAAATCTGATGTTCATCATGCGTATCAAGTAGTACTGGCAGCAATGTATAACAGTCAATAATAGTTAGTCAACGTCATAGTCATCATGTCAAGACCAATGTTTGCCAAGCCAGATCAAATGTACTGTTGTTGAACAACTGTCAGTGAGCCAAGATATGCAATTACTTCCTCTCTCCAAAAAAAAGTATATACTGCTTAGTGATTTAACAAAGTGTGTGTATAGACTATCTTCCTTCTATTTTAGTGTTCTAGTCTGCTATCTTCATCCTCCTTGTTCCATAAGACCAACAAAAAAAATATGCTCCTCACTTACTTTACCTCTTATGCACCAAAACTCCAATAATCATCAGCTTAATCTCAATACGTCACTAATACTTCTTCAATACGTCGATACATATAACTCTTATCATCAATATCATTTACCTTACCTCTTGTCCACAAACAACTTCATATACTCTCAATACCTATAATAATACGTCGATAAATATAAACCTCATTGCCAATATCATCTCACTTCCAACACAACTCTTTCCTCTAGTCAGTCTCCTCGAACAAGTACAGATAAAATCCTAATGCAACTTCAATTCAGCATCCCATACAATCCGAAGACACAGTGTCCACACACAACCTCTGTGTAATCCATCTGACCCAAATTTTCTACTCATTATCAATTATAAGATACATTTTGGTTCCTTGTCCATCATTAAATAAAAGAAATGCATACCTGACCTCTAACAGACTTAGTTCGAATAACTCTCAGTAATTAAGTACGATTACGGAGTGTGAATGATCATAATATTTCACAGTATGTACACCACTTCAAGAATTATGGCAGACAGAAGCAAACATGTGGAGTATTTCTTGTGTCAAGTGTCACTTCCTATTTCAATTGCTCACGAAAAATGCAGTGTAATAACTGTCAATGGTCTAAACCTAGTATTGGTATATCATGTCGTTAGCTTCCTTCCTATTAGCATAAATGTATACAGCTTCCATAAAACCTCAGCTCATGTGACTTCTATGACTTTCTTGTACTAATGTCGTTCGTCGAATTATAGTAGTTAATTTTCTTTATCTTAAAAATATGGCACTGAGCGTAAGCAAAACTTGCAATAGCGAGTAAATATACCAGTAGAGAGCAGAATGTCAACAAGTGGATGCAGCACAATCCCTACAACAAGGCTCTGCCAAGTGAACAATCTATAATTAATACCACAGTGTAACCTAAACTCTATGTTCGTACACTGTACATCAGCATTGCTATATTCTAAATTGAAGAGTAGTTATGACGACAAAACAGAAATGTGTAAATATGTAATCCATACGCATAGCAGTAAACATATATCTTACGTAATAAACAGGTCATTAGCATCGTATCAGCATAAGCAAATAAATGTTCATATGTCATCTTAATAAGTAAACATGAAGGCGCAAGCAGATAAATCACAAAGTATAACCTACATACATAACCACAGTCAGCACAATAAATCAGGTTACAATTATAATTTAAATAAATAAGCACAGCAGGCACATAATTAAAAAAAAAAAAATATGACATCAGTGAAAAAGCAGTGCAGCCAAGCGATGCATAATATACACAAGTTACAACCCAGTTCATTAATAATCATTGTCAAAATCAGTAAATGTACACAAGCACGTCGCTTCACAAGTAAATTCATAGAACATAAAATTTAGCACAAAGTATGAATCACGTAATCGCGAGCAGCAAATTACGTCTAAAGTACGTACCTAAGTGGAAATATGTTACCTGAAAAATGAACTCAATTAACAGTTACCTTTTTTAGTTTATTAGTTTCTTCTTTAAAATTGCATTCTTCCTGAAATTTTCTCGATAGCAGGTCGTCTTAACGTCGGACACGCACAGAATTTACCTGAAGGTCTTAAATACTTTATACAACCGTATCCTGCAAAATACTGAATGTTAATAACACAATTCAACAAATCCTTATAGCTTTATACAGAATTTAGTCGGAGAAATTAGACTGTGTGTTTGTTTACGGCTGTCAGTGCATTCGCACTGAGCGCTCGATCAGCTGTAGGCGCGTGACGTAGGAAGCAATTGTTTGCGGTCAACGACTGCCTTGTGCGGCGCGCAGACTTCACTGTTGCTTTGAGTATGTGCCGCCGCCAAAACACAGCGCGGTATCCTTGTACTCTCTGCGTGTTTACATGTAGCTGTTAGTTCTCCAAAGTATGTCATTCCACAAAAATTTTAACGTTTGATATATGATGTATCCCTTTAGAGCGTCGAGACTTAAGAGTTTCTACTTCAACAGTGTTATCATGTATAATTTTGCGAATTCTGCATGGACCGTTATAAAGCAAAAAAAATTTGCGACACAAGCCTTTTCCTTTATGAGACAAACGGTGGGTCTTAATTAACACCTTCTGACCAACTGACAAGAATTTTAAACGACCAGGACGTTTAGCTGATTTCTCTCTTCTAGCAGCCGCAGATGCAATATTTCGTAGAGCCATGTTCACAACTTCAGAATGCCGTAGTTTCCGTGAAGACGGAAAAGGAACGATTTCAGATATGCGATTTGTCGGTGCTTTATTTTTTAATGTCAATAGAGGCGATAAAGAAGTTGAGTCATTAGGAAGTTCATTCAGAATGTTTTGAAAAATATGAAGATACTGATCCCAAGTTCTGTGATTCTGATGACAATAAAGGCGGCACAATTTATTGATTTCCTTCATCCATCTCTCTGAAGCGTTAGATTGAGGGTGGAAAAGTGAGATGAAGATTGGTTTAATTTTACGACGCTGTAGAGTACGAAGCCAAATTTTAGAACGAAACTGTGATCCATTATCTGATATTACCTTATCAACATGACCAACTTCTTTAAGAAAATGTTTGATGAAAGCGTTAGATACTGAACGAGCTGTTGCTTTGCGTAACGGTGTAAAACACACATATTTTGATGTCAACTCCACTGCTACAAAAATGTACGCAAAACCATTAGTAGAACGAACCACTGGACCAAACAAATCGACTGCAGCCATCTCCTTTAATTTCGCTGGAATGATGGGAAACAACGGTGCTCTGTGAGAAATCGTTGGAGGCTTAGCCATTTGACATAATTTACATTTGGCAAGAACAGATCGAATACGTTTTTCCATATTACTGAAGTAACAATTTTCTCGTAATTTATGAAAGCATTTTCTGGGACCAAAGTGTGCATAACTGAGATGCGTATACCAAATCAATTTATTGACCCACTCATCAGGAATACAAACTAACCAAACAAAGTTGTCGACCGATTTTCGTTTAAAAAGAATGTCATTGCGAACTGAATAGCATCTAGTTTCTCTGGATCAGGAAGAATACCTTCTGTAGAAATAATGTGACCGAGAAATTTCACCTGAGAACGACCAAATTCAGATTTTACCAAGTTCACTGTAATGCCTACTCTTGCAAAAATACATAATAATGAGTCCAAAATTTTGTTGTGTTCACTCCAAGAACGTTTAGCGATAAGAATGTCGTCAACATAAGAAGTAATATTGTCACGAAGATAAACAGGTAAAATTTCATTTAAACTACGAATGAATGCTGCTGAAGATACTGTAAGTCCAAACGGTAATTTCCGAAGTCACTTTTGGGTAAAATCGTCATATCCGGTTATTGTTTATCTACTGTCTAGATAGATTGATAGTCGAAGAGTTGTTTTGACAGATGCAAAGAATAGTAAAAGAGTAGGCAGCGGTACAGAAAACTAAAAGAGAAATAGCACCACTACAGCTCGGGGCCTATGCTCGCTACGGCACATATTCACTTAGAGTAGTGAATCCCCTGAGGACTTTAATAAGTTCAAACAGTAATTTTCGAAGTCTCATTTTGGGTAAGTAGTCATATCAGGTTATTGTTTACTAACTCTCTAGATAGATTGATAGTCGAAGAGTTGTTTTGACAGATGCAAAGAATAGTAAAAGAGTAGGCAGCGGTACAGAAAACTAAAAGAGAAATAGCACCACTACAGCTCGGGGCCCTATGCTCGCTACCGCACATATTCACTTAAGAGTAGTGAATCCCCTGAGGACTTTAATAACTGCACATAATTTCCAGTTTGTGACTTTGTGGCACATCTGGCGGAAGTGCGTACGTAAATTGATCTAACCATGCACATGGATGTATGTCATTCTTAGAGTTGCGAAAGATCTTAAATTTCCGGACAGTCAAAAAGTGTTTATAATCAAAGTTTTCGCCTCGTGGCGACAAAGACCTACCGCGTCTGTCCCAGTCCGAATGTCGATTATTGTTAAATTCACGCGCCTGGCGCTCTCTTGTTGCTTCTCGTAAATGAAACAAATTACTTTCTTCACACCCTACTGCTAAACTAACACTTGTCAATTTCTCTGAGATCTCCTCAACTCTTTCCGATGAGTCAGTTAATTGTTCTTTCACTTTATTTACGTCTTCTGTAAATGTCGCGACTCGGGTGTCGGTGTTGTCACTTTTAGTAGTTAAGTGTTCACACTGTTGCGTTAAGTTATTTATTCTGTCATTTGGTACGGATTCCTCGGTTCCTTCAATTATTTCTTCCTTATCTAGTGCACGTTGTAAATTTAACTCTGAAAATTTCTGTACTATCACCCGATCTCTTTCTTCCTGTTCTCTGTCCTGTTCCTCTTGTCTAATTTCTGATGAAATTAAACTATTATTGTGAGAATTCAAAATCGGTTGTACTTCTTCTCTAATTTCTTTCTTTGATTCATCATTCGTGTATTTGAAACATGTCCCTATTCTTGAATCTAACTGTGTTTCCAAAGTTCCCATCTCTGTTTTAATTGTTCCAATCTCTGTTTTTAATTCAGATCGTAACTGTGATCTCACTGCTTTCAACTCGGTTATAATTGTTCCTAGTTCTGATCCCTGTGAGTCTAACCGTGTTTCCATACGTGCTCCCAAATTTAATATAGCACTCATCAACTGCTCCATAGTAGCCGGTTCGCAATTCTTTTCGCGCCTAACATTTCCCGCAAAACCAGTTTCCTTCGTAATAGCTGTAAAGCTATCTGTGTTCGATACTATTTCAGAATCTTCTGTCATTAATCTCGTATTCTGTGAATTTTCTGATTGAGAAAAATTTAGAAATGGTTCCGGACTATTTTCCCGACTTATTACATTGTTTCCCACTTCATTATCCATCATACTGTTTTCCTCTGTTGGCGAGTTCGCCATGTCAACAATTTCGTTATTCTCACTATTCGTCATTTTTGTCTTTTTCATCGATCGCGTAATCATTTACAAAATATAAAAAATTCGTCACTGTTCGAAATTTACACACAATGCCTCCTTATCTCCAACAAAATCATTTACATGCAATGTCTCCCTCACACACGATCAATCGAACAATTGAAATAATTGCACTAATTTGTCAAACGCGTATACAAGACAATAAAAAAATTAAATTTTGAAAAATACCATTAGAAGAATGCCAATTACCAAATCTACACACTCAATACAGACTACAATCACTAGCTACAAATTACTACAACAATACTACAGTCTACAATTTTCACAATCAGAAAAATTCCAAGGGACGATCCTGGCAGGGTCGCCACGTGCATGGGGGCTTAATTAAATAAATTTGGTATTGAAAATACTTTTAATTTTAGTAACTGTCTGTCCGATTACGCAGTCTCGTAATCGGTTGGCCCTGACTAGTATTATTACGCTATCTGACTGCAAAGAACAATGTAAGAAAATTTCCGTAAACACAGTTAATTAATTAAGTCCCCAGCAACTAAAAAAAAAGAAAACCAACAAGACCAATAAGCACAAGAGTCACTGTTCTGTATGTGGGAGTGTGACTCAACGTCCACATCTGGCACGGTTCTTTTCCAACAAGACAAGAATTTTTTTTAAATACCAACTATGCTGACGTGACAAAAGAAATTTAGAAAAACTGTAATTACGTAAGAAAACCAGAATTCACTCTAATATAAGAACACAAGCCAGATGCTTTGTTGACTGAACCTGTAGTGACACATTATTTCAGATACACAAATAATAAAAAGACATTGTAAGTTTTACCTTTATATATATTGACGAAATGCACACAATAACATCTGCTATCTCTCCCATCAAATAACTGCATAAAACATGGAACAACACTCTTTACTACAACATCTTACTCCAACTTCACGACAACCACCAGCTCTTAACACACACTGTCCTCTACGAACTCTCAACAACCACTGACTGCCACGATCTCTTAACACGCACTGTGGAGGCGGCTTAATAGTACTCTTTGGCGCAATCTCTGGCGCAGTGGCACAGTGTAGCCACCTTTCAATGTATTTGTCAGTTGTGTAGGTGAAACATGGACGATAAACATATTAGATAGAGAAGCTTCCGAAATGTGGTGCTACAGAAGAAGTTGGGTCAACCATATAACTAATGGGGAAGTACTGAACAGAATTGGCTAAAGAAGAAATTTGTGGCACAACTTGACTAAAATAGGACACATTCTGACACGTTAAGGGATCACAAATTTAGTATTGCAAGTAAGCGTGAGAGGGAGGCGTAGGGAGGAAGGGGGGGGGGGTGTTGGGAATTGTAGGGGGAGACCAAGAGATGAATACAGTAAGCAGATTCAGAAAAATGTAGATTACGACACTTATTCGGATGTGAAGAGACTCACACAGGATAGAGTGGCATGGAGAGCTGCACCAAACCAATCTTTTGACTGACCACAACAACAACAACGACGTTTCAAGGATTGTAGAAGTGCTAATTCAGAATGACCAGTCGAGAATTTGTATGTTACGTTAAGAGACGAAGACGCTGCTGTGTTTGATTATCTGGTTAATTACTATAGGCCCATTTCGTCGTGACTACCATCCTCAGGAAATCTGTGAAATGCACATAGTTTGGTACGATATTTCAATTTTTTTTAAGTAGATAATTTAAATTATTGTAGAATCATGATTTTCTATGTAAATCAGGTGGTCTTGATATCCACATGATATTGATGTGTCAATTACTGTCACACTAGCGTATATGTTTGCTCCATTGATGTTGTTGGAGCCATAGTAACTGTTAAACTTTCCATGGAGCATTTATTTGCGTAGTTGTCGATTTACGAAAGTTTATCTCGTAATGACGTTACTTGGCAGCTCTACTGACAGTTAAGTCAGCGATGTTGCATGGTTAGAGGCTTTTTGCTTGTTTTTCTGCTTATATTATATTGCCTGTACCACGCGAGTTTATGTCTTTCGACGCTCATATGTAATATAATCCTATCGTTTGTTTGTAGTGATTATGTGTTTTTAAGCTCGAAGTTTCTGAAAATTTACCGATGTTGTTTTATTGTTAAATGTATGCTTTTGAGTGGCTATTTTTAATTTCGTGGTAATGTCATTTTAATCTCTGACATGTTTGTAGATTTAGTTTTGCTGCTCATTTCGTGTTTTGAAGGATAATTTCATAAGTATTTCCTATATAATGTTTGTGTTTCAAGTCGATCAGTTCATTTAGACCTTCTTGGGGATAATCTTGTATGCGCGAATGTATTTACATTTATTCTCGAATATTCATTAGCTGTCCTTTTTGTGCAATGTGTAAAACCACATAAACACTAATCATACAACTAATTTAATCTACCTGGTGAGAACATAGATATGACCTACAGAACATCGTAGAAGCATAGAGTCTGTAATCATAGAATGTCACCGACTCAACTGCCAATACAGTGAAAGGTGGCTACACTGAGCCACAGCGCCAGAGATTGCGCCAAAGAGTATTATTCCGCCGCCTCCACTGGCAGTTCTTGTCGAGAAGTCGTGGTGGAGTGTGCTTCTTGAGATGTAGCAGTGGTGAGTCGTTGTTGAGAAGTTCCCATGGAGAGTGCTTGTTCAGAACTTTTAGTATTGTTTTGATGGGCTCGACACCAGATGTTGTTGGATTAGGGATGCTGTAATGTGCTTTTCGTCAATATATATGAAGGTAAAAAATTCCTGTTTTTTATTATTTCAATGTCTTAAACAATAATGCGTCTTGGTCACAGGTTCAGTCAACAAAGCATCTGGCTCGTGTTCTTGTATTAGACTGTATTTCTGGTTTCTATGTGCAATTATAGTATTTCTGTATATTTTTTTAATTACTTCAGTATAAATGGTATTTAAAATATCTTGTCGTATTGAGGAAGAACCGTGCCAGATGTGTACGTTGAATCACACTTCCACACACAGAACAGCGACACTTGTGCCTTGTTGTTTCGTAGCTTTCACAGTTGCTGGGGACTTAATTAATTAATTGTGTTAACAGAAGTTTTCTTTCGTTCTTTGTTGTTATTCTATGCAGTCAGATTGCGGAGTAATACTAGTCAGGGCCAACCGGTTACGTGACTTCGTAATCGGACAGATAGCTACTAAAAAACATAAAAGTATTTGCATTAATATTTAATTAAGCCCCCATGCACGTGGCGATCGCTGCTTCGGATCGTCCCTTGGAATTCTTCTGATTGTAAAAATAGCAGACAGTAGTATTGTTGTAGTAATTTGTAATTTAGTAATTGTAGTCTATATTGCATGTGTAGATTTGGTAATTGTCATTCTTCTAATGGTATTTGCAAAATTTAATTTTTGATGTCTTGTATACGCGTTTGATAATTTTGTGCAATTATGAAAATTTCAATTGTTCGTTAATCGTGTTTGAGGGAAGCATTTCGTGTGAATGATATTGTTGGTGATAAAGTGTCATTGTGTGTAATTTTCGTATAGTGACGAGTTTTGTATGTTTTGTAAATGATTACGCGATTGATGAAAAAGGCAAAAATGATGAATAGTCAGAATAACGAAATTGTTGACATGGCGAACTCGCCAACACAGGAGAACAGGATGATGAATAATGAAGTGGAAAACAATTTAATAAGTCGGGAAAATAGTCCGGAAACAGTTCAAAATTTTTCACAATCAAAAAATTTTCAGAATACGAGATTAACGACAGAAGATATGGAGCAGTTGATGAGTGCAATATTAAATTTGGGATCACGGTTAGACTCAGTGGGATCACAAATAGGAACAATTGAAACAGATATAGGAACAATTAAAACCAAGATGAAAGCAATGACAACATGGTTAGACTCACGAATAGGGACATGTTTCAAAAACATGAATGATGAATCAAAGAAAGAAATTAGAGAAGAAGTACAACCGATTTTGAATGCTCACGATAATAGTTTAATTTCAATAGAAATTAGACAAGAGGAACAGGTCAGAGAAGAGGAAGAAAGAGATCGCGCGATAGTACAAAAATTTTCAGAGTTAAATTTACAACGTGCACACAATAAGGAAGAAATACTTGAAAGAATCGAGGAATCCGTACCAAATGACAGAATAAATAACTTAACGCAACAGTATGAACAGTTAACTACTAAATGTGACAATACCGAAACCCGAGTCGCGACACTTACCTGTTAGGGAAAAAGTGAGCCAGGGCCCCATTCGCATTGGATCAGCCCGCGTTCACAGAGATTAGCCTATCTACTCTGTCATCTTTCTCCCCTTCTTCCTCTTCTCCCCCATCTATGAAAGTAGGGCCCCCTCGCCCCCCCTCCACCACGATGGACGCTCCGACGTTCGCCAATCAGGCGACGGCGGAAGACACCACAGATAAGCTGATGACCACGAACGCCGTGACAGACAGCGGCGGAATATTGCCCGTGGTCACCGAAGCCGCAGTCGCATATAAAGCCCCCAACAAAGTCAGATTCATTCAAGGAATGTACCCCAACTTAGGTGTCCCCTCACCTCCTGAAAGCACCACTCCCCCCGATGTCCGCATCTTCACAGGCAGCGCAGACGCAGCCGGTCCATCGCGGAGTGGGAGGAAGAACGCAGCGCCGCCCAAGAGCAGAAAACGGAAGAGCCGCAAAAGCACCGCGCCGGACGCAGAGGGCTGGATACAGCCCAAGAAGACAGCGAGGGCGCGCCAACTCGTCAACGCGGGCGTCCAGATGCAGATGCAGAACACCTTCCAGCAGCTGCCCGAGGACGCAGCTCAGCCCGACCCTGGGCCTCCACCCCCACAGCCGCCCCCTCCCAAGTCAAAAACGCCTCCTCCGATCATAATCTGCTTTGAAGAAGCGTATATGACACTCCTCGAAGTAGTCAGGAACATAGCCAAGGATCCGTTCCAGTTCAAACCTGCTGGAAAGGATCTATACAGGCTACACACGCGGTCAATGTCCGACTTTGAGAATGTCACCAAGGAGTTGACAAGCAAAAACTGGGGCTACTACACCTATGCCACAGATCACGAAAAACCCATCAGCTTGGTAATGAGAGGTCTTCCTTATAAGTTCAGTATACAAGATTTGCAGAAGGAATTACTTGTGCTGAAGATTGTCCCGAGCTCTGTAACAAAGATAAAGTCACCTAAGACGGGAAAAGAGACACCCCTGTTTATGATTATAGCCCCTGACACAGCAGACAACCGTCAACTCCGTAATGTCACAAACATCGCCAATATGAGCGTGACTATGGAGAAGCCACGCCGAAAACGCGGACCGCGGCTTTGCTTCAGATGCCAAGGGCTCGATCATGTAGCCCGACACTGCATGATGCAGCCGAAGTGTGTTAGATGTGCCGGGGACCACCCAAGTGATAAATGTCAAAAACCGACAGACGAAGCACCGAAATGCGCCCGATGCTCAGAGGCACACCCCGGAAGCTATATGGGCTGCAAAGTGATAAAAGACCATGTTGCCAAGCAACGAACTGCATCGGCAGCACGCCCAGGTTCCAGCTACGCATCGGCAGTCGTCAGAAGAGGAAACGGCCAAGGGACGCGATCCAATCAACCGAAGAACGACAACACGAGTCTCCCCGCAACAAGCACCTACAGCACAGCCAAGGCAGACGCCAATACTCAACAGCATACACCACAGCTAACTGAGGTGATGGCGCCTCTCCTGAAAGCAGTGACCGCCGCCGTCGCAACAGCAATGGAAACTATTGCCATGGCTATCCCAGAACAAATAACCAAGGCAATCCAAGCCGCCCTCGCGGCAACACCATCAGCCAGCACCCAACAAAAATATGGCCATTAGACACTACGGCTTGACCATATGTATATGGAATGCCAATGGCATAACAAGACAGGAAGGCGAATTTCGCCACTTCTTAAAAGAAGAGGGAGTTGACGTGTGTCTAGTTGTTGAGACACATCTGAAAACGGGGGTAAATGTGAAGGTCCCTAATTACACCTGCTTCAGGACGGACAGACCAACAGCTGGAGGGGGTACAGCAGTTTACGTCCGCAAGTCTCTACGGCATCACCCAATACAACTACCACCACTCGCGACAGCAGAAGCAACAGGAGTGGTAATAGACACATCGAGGGGACGCATCCAATTCGTGGCAGTATACAGGCCGCCCAGAGGCACCCTTGAGGAAGCAGACTTTGACGCACTGCTTTCAATGAGAGGGAACACCTTTCTAGGCGGAGACTTTAATGCCAAGAATACTGCCTGGAATAGCAGGATCACGAACAACAGCGGACGACGACTCCTGCGCACAGCAGACAGACATAATGCCATAGTCATTGGGCCACATGATCCTACCAGCATCCCATCCAGAGGACGTCACGATGTGCTAGATATTGCAGTAGTCAAAGGAGTGCCACACGCCATCGACGCCACTACACGAAGGGCTCTGTCCTCGGATCATCTCCCTGTCATCATTGACCTAGACCTAGATGGAGTTCAAGCACCCGCACACAGAGGAATAAACACTCGCGGAATAAACTGGGAAATGTACCACCACAACCTGGAGCATGAACTAGTGGCATACCCAGATCCTACAGAAGCAGGGGTGGACGCCACACTACTACACTTCACCTCAAAAGCACTAGACGCAGCAACAGCAGCGACCCGACACAGACCGCAACATCAGAGGGACAACTCAAGGCAACTGCCACCCACAATCCTCGCCATGATCGCGGAGAAGAACCGCCTTAACCGGGAGTGGCTGTACACCAGACTGCCAACCACCAAACGAACAGTCAACAGACTCCAAAGACAAATAAAAGCAGGTATACAAGCTCACAGATACCAAGAATGGGAAGAAAAAGTCGCGCAAATAAACACAAGCGACCAATCAGTGTGGAAACTCACGAAGAGCCTGCTACAAAAAGGAAGCAGAATACCGCCGATAGAAGTGAACAACGAATTCATCTGCGAACCGGACGCAAAGGCAAGTGCCCTAGCGGACGTATTCGCAGAAAATTTTAAACCAGTCGAGGACCCGGTAGACGATGCCCATATTCAGCTGGTTGAAGAGCGACTACCAATGTTCCTACAGCAACAAGCTGATGATAACATAGAACCCATATCAATCGAAGAAGTGGAGCTAGAAATTAAAGCCCTCAACCCAAGAAAGGCAGGAGGCCCAGACCTAGTAACGAACAAACTGATACAACAAATGCCGCCAATTGCAAGCTCATTACTCGCCGCAGCATTCAATAACATCCTGACATCTGCACAGTACCCACTGGCATGGAAACATGCAGAAATCATAGCACTGCCCAAACCAGGAAAAGACCCCAGGTCACCAAACAGCTACCGCCCGATCAGTCTCCTGCCAGCGGTCTCAAAAATATTCGAACGGATATACGCTAAACGACTCCTCCGACATATAGAAGTTGAACGAGTGCTGCCAGAAGAACAGTTTGGCTTCCGACGGGGGCATGCTACTACACACCAACTGCTGAGGGTCGTCGAAGAAGCCCTGGACGCCATCGAGCGCAAGGAGTACTTTGGAGCAGTACTACTAGATGTCTCCCGCGCATTCGACTGCGTTTGGCACAAGGGCCTCCTGTACAAACTACTCGTACAGGGGGTACCAGTGCCGCACGTACGGCTGATCCAGAGCTACCTAGAAGGACGAACTTTTCACGTGAGGGCGCAGGACGGCACATCCGGAGTAAGAAGAATCCAAGCAGGGGTACCACAGGGTAGTGTACTCGGCCCCCTGCTCTACATCTTGTACACAGCAGACCTCCCAACAGTAAACAGAGTACAGTTCGCCCTATACGCGGACGATACCGCCGTGTACTCGAGGAGCAGAAGTGCCAACCACCTACAAGCACGACTACAGGGAGCCTGCGACACACTAACGGAATGGGCAAAGAAGTGGCGACTGTCCTTTAACCCAACCAAGACCCAGGCTATTGCTATTTGCCGTCGAAAACTACCAGCCAGGTATCGGCAAATAACCATCACAGGCACACCGGTACCATGGACGAAAACAGCTAAATACCTGGGCCTGACTTTGGATAAAAGTCTGACATGGAAGCCACACATCGAGGCAATACGTGCCAAAGCACTGGGAAGACTAAGGCAACTCTACCCAGTCCTGAACCAGAACTCATCTCTACCACCAAGGCTGGGGGTCGTGCTATACCTCACCCTGGTGAGACCAGTCCTCGAGTACGCCGCGGTCGTGTGGGGTAATGCGGCCATCACCCACACAAGAAGATTACAACGGGTGCAAAACCGCACTCTCCGACGAGCACTACACCTGCCAGCGGACTTCCCGACAGCCGAGCTACACCACCTCGCCCAAGTCCAGCCGCTACAAGAGAGAATCCGCCAGTCAGCACGGATATTCTACGAAAAAACACAGAACTCGCAAAATACACTAATAAGAAACCTAGGTCACAGAATACACAGACTGGCCACTACAAGATGGCCAGATCTACTGAGAAACTGAAAAAAGACAACACCCCAAACTTGTCAACTAACCTAAAATCAGTCTGTAACTTAACAAACGAAGGCCTCAGTCGCATGTATCACACTAAAAAGATAAACAATTACAAAGTAAACATAATAGAACACCACATAACATAATATTTAGCTAAGTATACCCCAGAGTAAAAGGAAAAAAAAAAAAATAATAATAATAATAATAAAATAAAATAAAAAAAACACACAAAAAAAGTTATATATATATATATATATATATATATATATATATATATATATATATAGTTAATCAGCTATCAGACGTAGTGAAGAAACTTAACACTAAGACTAGAATAAGATATATATATGCTAAACTACACTATAATAACCTAGAGCAACCTAGTAATTATGTCTCTCTACCTACTTAATCATAGATTATAGACACAATAAATATGGATGTGTCATACGACTAGATGTAGTACTTTTGGGGGATCTAGCACACATGGGCAATTTGATTGTAAATGTACCACCAATAACTGAAATGTATTTGTCTCTGTCTCTCTCTCTCTCTCTATCTCCACAATCATCTCAAGCATCTCCACACTTCATCCCCAGCACCAGCTAACAATCATGCACATCATCATCGTTCTGTCTCGTCTCCAACTATATTTAAAAAAAAAAAAAAAAAAAAAAAAAAAAAAAAAATCCACCATTACCGCAGTTAATAGTCATGACAACCTTAACAGATATGTATCACAAACCTTTCCAGTACAAGCCAAGCTCGAAGGCGAAGCCAACAGGCTAATACTTCGATCACAGCAGGAAACCAGGAATTTCCAGCCATCAGACTGCTGCGCGCGACACTTACGGAAGACGTAAATAAACAAAAAGAACAATTAGGTGACTTATCGGAAAGAGTTGAGGAGATTTCAAATAAATTGACAAATCTGAGTTTGAATGGGGACAGAGATTTGGATGATACAGCTCCATTACCATTTGCAGAAACCGAAGAGTACCAGAACATAAATAAGCATGTTGAAAAACAGGGAAAATTTAATGAACGCGTTAAAAAAGAATTTGAGGCGTTACGGAAGCAAGTCAAACAAATTGAAAGCCAAATCGTAGCAAAAGACAGCAGAAGAAATTTAGAATCAGAGATAGCAGAGGGGTTTGAATAAACTAATTTATTTCATTTACGAGATGCAACAAGAGATCACCAGGCGCGCGAACTTGACAATAATCGACATTCGGAAAGGGACAGACGCGGTAGGTCTTTGTTGCCACGAGGAGAAAACTTTGACTATAAACACTTCTTAACTGTTCGGAAATTTAAGATCTTTCGCAATTCTAAGAACGACATACATCCATGTTCGTGGTTAGATCAATTTATGTACACACTTCCACCAAATTGGCCACTAAGTCACAAACTGGAATTTATGTGCGGCTATTTAAGTCCTCAGGGGATTCACGACGCTAAGTGAATATGTGCCGTAGCGTGCACAGGGCCCCGAGCTGTAGTGGTGCTATTTCCCTTTTAGTTTTCTGCACTGCTGCCTACCCTTTTACTATTCTTTGTATCTATCAAAACAACTCTTTCACTATCAATCTATCCAGAGAGTCGGTAAAGAATAACCGGATATGACTATTTTACCCAAAAGTGATTTCGGAAATTACCATTTGGACTTACTGTATCTTCAGCAGCATTCATTCGTAGTTTAAACGAAATTTTACCTGTTTATCTTCGTGACAATACTACTTCATATGTTGACGATATTCTTATTGCTAAACGTTTTTGGAGTGAGCACAACAAAATTTTGGATTCATTATTACGTATTTTTGCAAGAGTTGGCATTACAGTGAACTTAGAAAAATCTGAATTTGGTCGTTCTCAGGTGAAATTCCTTGGTCACATTATTTCTACAGAAGGTATTCTTCCTGATCCAGAGAAACTAGACGCTAGTCGTAAATATGCTGTTCCTACAACAAAACGTGATGTTCGTAGTTTCCTTGGTGTCTGTAATTTTCTTAGACGCTTTGTTAGATTGGACAATTTGGCCTCACCTCGTTTATGTGAACTATCTGGAAAGAATTCTAATTGGTGTTGGGATGAGGAAGCTCAGTCAGAATTTGAACAACTTCGTGATGCTTTAGTTGCTGCTCCACTTCTTTCACATCCGGATTTATCTAAAGATATTTGTTTGGCGACGGACTCATCATACAAAGGCCTAGGTGCACACTTATTTCAAGAGATAGAAGAAGACGGCGTTGTAGTACAGAAAACTATTGCATTTGGAAGTCGTGTTCTCACTAAATCAGAAAAGAATTATTCGATTACGGAACTTGAAGCCTTGGCTGTTGTTTGGGGTTTCACAAAATTTCGCATATTTTTGTATGGCAGACATACTAAGGCTTACACCGATCACCGAGCTCTGGAATTTCTTATGTCAACAAAATTAACACATGGAAGATTGTCACGATGGGCGCTGTACCTACAGGAATTTGATTTTAGTATTGTTTACATACAGGGTCCTTCAAATATTATTGCTTATGCTTTATCACGTGCACCTATGGGTTTGAAACAAAGTGCTGAAGAGGACTACAAGGAAAACAATTATTGTTTGATGTATATTCAAGGTGTTGCGTCTGAGAATTTTATTTCGTCTTCGCTCCAGGACATCGCTAAGGAGCAAAATAAGGATCCAATCTGGAAGGACATTAAGGAGAAGTGGAGAGGAAAGGAAAGCGTAGCGATTAGACAGTATTATTTAGTTCGCAATGATATTCTTTTCAAACGAAAATCGGTCGACAACTCTGTTTGGTTAGTTTGTATTCCTGATGAGTGGGTCAATAAATTGATTTGGTACACACATTTCAGTTATGCACACTTTGGTCGCAGAAAATGCTTTCATGAATTACGAGAAAATTGCTACTTCAGTAATATGGAAAAACGTATTCGATCTGTTCTTACCAAATGCAAATTATGTCAAAAGGCTAAGCCGCCAACTATTTCTCACATAGCACCGTTGTTTCCTATCATTCCAGCGAAATTAAAGGAGATGGCTGCAGTCGATTTGTTCAGCCGAGTGGTTCGTTCTATTAATGGTTTTGCGTACATTTTAGTAGCAGTGGAACTGACATCAAAATATGTGTGTTTTACACCTTTACGCAAAGCAACAGCTCGTTCAGTATCTAACACTTTCATCAAACAATTTCCTAAAGAAGTGGGTCACGTTGATAAAGTTATATCAGATAATGGATCACAGTTTTGTTCTAAAATTTGGCTTCGTACTCTACGGCGTCGTAAAATTAAACCAACTTTCATTTCACTTTTTCACCCTCAATCTAACGCTTCAGAGAGATGGATGAAGGAAATCAATAAATTGTGTCGTCTTTATTGTCATCAGAATCACAGAACGTGGGATCACTATCTTCATATTTTTCAAAACATTCTGAATGAACTCCCTAATGATTCAACTTCTTTACCGCCTATATTGATATTAAAAAATAAAGCACCGACAAATCGCATTTTTGAAATCGTTCCTTTTCCGCCTACACGGAAACTGCGGTATTCTGAAGTTGTGAACCTGGCTCTGCAAAATATTGCATCAGCGGCTGCTAGAAGAGAGAAATCAGCTAAACGTCCTGGTCGTTTAAAAACCTTGTCAGTTGGTCAAAAGGTGTTAATTAAGTCTCATCGTTTGTCTCACAAAGGAAAAGGCCTGTGTCGCAAATTTTTTCTGCTTTATAACGGTCCATATAGAGTTCGCAAAATTATTCATGATAACACTGTCGAAGTACAAACTCTTAAATCTCGACGCTCTAAGGGAGTACATCATATATCCAACGTTAAAATTTTTGTGGAATGACATACTTTCCAGAAACCAACAGTTATACGTAAACATGCGGAGAGTACAAGGATACCGCGCCGTGTTCCGGCGGCGGCACAGACTCAAAGCAACAGTCAAGTCTGCGCGCTGCACAAGGCAGTCGTTGACCGCAAACAATTACTTCCTACGTCACGCGTACCTACAGCTGATCGAGCGCTCAGTGCGAATGCACTGACAGCCGTAAACAAATACACAGTCTAATTTCTCTGATTAAATTCAGTATAAAGCTATAGTGACTTGATAAATTATGTTATTAACGTTCAGTATTTCTCAGGATACGGTTGTATAAAATATTTAAGAACTTCAGGTAAATTCTGTGTGTGTCCGACGTTAAGGGGACTTGCTATCGAGAAATTTTCAGGAAGAATGTAATTTCGAAGAAGAAACTAATAAACTAAAAAGGTAGCTATTAATTGAGTTTATTTTCCAGGTAACATATTTCCACTTAGGTACGTACTTTAGACGTAATTTGCTGCTCGCGATTACGTGATTCATACTTTGTGCTAAATTTTATGTTCTATGAATTTACTTGTGAAGCGACGTGCTTGCGTACATTAACTGATTTTGACAATGATTGATTAATGAACATGGTTGTTACTTGTGTATACTATGCATCGCTTGGCTGCTATGCTTTTTCACTGACGTCATATTTTTTTAATTATGTGTCTGCTGTGCCTATTTATTTAAATTATAATTTTCACATGATTAATACTGCTGATATGGTTATGTATGTAGGTTATACTTTGTGATGTATCTGCTTGCGCCTTCATGTCTACTTATTAAGATTACATATGAACATATACTTGCTTATGCTGATATGATGCTAATGACCTGTTTATTATGTAAGATACATATTTGCTGCTTTACGTATGGATTGCATATTTATACATTTCTGTTTGTTGTCGTAACTACTATTTAATATGGTATATAGAAATGCTGATATACGGTGTACGAACATGGAGTTTAGGTCACACTATGGTATTAATTATAGATTGTTCGCTTGGCAGAGCCTCGTTGTAGGAATTGTGTTGCATCCACTTGTTGACATTCTGTTCTCCACTGGTATATTTACTCGCTATAGCATGTTTTGCTTACGCTCAGTGCTTTATATTTTAAAATAAGAAAATGAACTGCCATGAGCTGGAGGTTTTATGGAGGCTGTATAAATTTATGCTAATAGAAAGGAAGCTAACGACATGAAATACCAACATAAGGTTTAGACCATTGACAGTTATTACACTGCATTCTTCATGAGCAATTGAAATAGCAAGTAACACTTGACACAAGAAATACTCCAGATGTTTGCTTCTGTTTTGCCATGATTCTTGAAGTGGTGTACACACTGAAATATTATGATCATTCACACTCTGTAATCGTACTTACTTACTGAAAGTTCTTCGAACTAAAGGCTGTTAGAGGTCATGTATGCATTTCTCTTATTTAATGATGGACAAAAGGCTGTTGGAGGTCATGTATGCATTTCTTTTATTTAATGATGGACAAGGTAACCAAAATGTATTTTATGATTCATAATGAGTAGAAGATTTGGATCAGATGGATTACACAGAGGTTGTGTGTGGGCATTGTGTCTTCGGATTGTATGGGATGATGAATTGAAGTTTGTACTAGGATTTTATCTGTACTTGTTCGAGGAGACTGACTAGAGGAAAGAGTTGTTATGGAAGTGAAATGATATTGGCGATAAGGTTTATATGTATCGACGTATTGAAGAGGTATTATTGAGGTATTGAGATTGTGTGAAGTTGTCGATTATTGGAGTTTTGGTGGACAACAGGTAAGGTAAATGATATTGATGATAAGGTTTATATGTATCGACGTAAGAGGTATTATTGAAGTATTAAGTTTATGTGATGCTGATGATTATTGGAGTTTTGGTGGATAAGAGGTAAAGTAAGTGAGGAGCATTTGTTTTTTTTTTTTTTGGTTGGTTTATATGGAACAAGGAGGATGATGTTGGCAGACTAGAACACTCAAGTAGAAGGATGATAGTCTACACACACACTTTGTTAAATCACTAAGCAGTATATACTTTTTTTTTTTGGAGAGAGGAAGTATTTGCATATCTTGGCACACTGACAATGTTTAGGAACCGTACATTTTGATTTGGCTTGGCAAACATTGGTCTTGACATGGTGAGTACAACGTTGACTAACTATTATTGACTGTTATACATTGCTGCCACTACTACTTGATACACAAGTTGAACATAAAATTTTGGACAGAATTGCATTTACACAGTTAACACTATTCAATTACACAGTAGTACTTAATGTGGATGAAAGATGAGTGAGTGTGTTTTGTGTGTTTTCGTTTCCTAATCCCAAATAATTGGTACCGACCTATCTCCTAAATATTATTTTACTTGTTTGTTGTGGCCTACACTGACACCCATAAATATTATATGTTTACTGTCATTTGTGTATTGTAATAGTTAATATGACAATTATCTGATATCTTTTGTATGTTTATTATAATTTGTATGTTTAGTGTAAGAGCATTGAGAATAATTTGGTAAAAGCAATTGTGTGTGCCTTCAAACTGTTGTTCGTGCTTGCACCTATTCAACATTGCTGGGTGCCACTTGGAAATGTTTAATTTCTGCTGATAAACTCTAATGAACAGTGTGATTAATGATAGTGAATATTATGGACTGCTGTCTGCACCTGTTCAACATTACTGGGTGCCACTGATGGAACTGATTCTACTGAATTAATGTCACTTGTTGCTGTCTGCACCTGTTCAACATTGCTAGGTGCCACTGTTGGAACTGCTTCTACTGAAATAATGTCACTTGTTGGTGTCTGCACCTGTTCAACATTACTGTGTGCCATTGATGAAACTGCTTCTACTGAAAAGATGTCACTTATTGGTGTCTGCACCTGTTCAACATTGCTGGGTGCCACTGATGGAACTGCTTCTACTGACATAATGTCACTTGTTGGTGTCTGCACCTGCTCAACATTACTGGGTGCCACTGATGGACTGCTTCTACTGAAATGATGTCACTTGTTGGTGTCTGCACCTGCTCAACATTACTGGGTGCCACTGATGGACTGTTTCTACTGAAATGATGTCACTTGTTGCTGTATGCACCTGTTCAACATTACTGGGTGCCACTGATAGAACTGCTTCTACGGAAATGATGTCACTTGTTGGTGTCTGCACCTGCTCAACATTACTGGGTGCCACTGATGGACTGCTTCTACTGAAATGATGTCACTTGTTGCTGTCTGCACCTGTTCAACAATGCTGGGTGCCACTGATGGAACTGCTTCTACTGAAATAATATCACTTGTTGGTGTCTGCACCTGCTCAACATTACTGGGTGCCATTGATTGAATAATACTTATGTAAACTATTATGTAAAATTACATGTATGAAAGCATTTGTATTCCTTACTGTATTTTGTATATTAAGTTATTGAAGGGTCAGTGCAAAGCCAAAATTTGTCTTTTATTTTTTGTCTGTATTTTGTTTACGAATTTGGTGGTATTTTCACCACCAATGCTGACAAAAATACCATCAAATTCTAGCCCGTGGAGGAGGGGCATATGAAAGGTGGCTACACTGAGCCACAGCGCCAGAGATTGCGCCAAAGAGTATTATTCCGCCGCCTCCACTGGCAGTTCTTGTCGGGAAGTCGTGGTGGAGTGTGCTTGTTGAGATCTAGCAGTGGTGAGTCGTTGTTGAGAAGTTCCCATGGAGAGTGCTTGTTCAGAACTTGTAGTATTGTTTTGATGGGCTAGACCAGATGTTGTTAGATTAGGGATGCTGTAATGTGCTTTTCATCAATATATATGAAGGTAAAAAAATTCTTTTTTTTATTATTTCGATGTCTTAAACAATAATGCGTCTTGGTCACAGGTTCAGTCAACAAAGCATCTGGCTCGTGTTCTTGTATTAGACTGTATTTCTGGTTTCTATGTGCAATTATAGTATTTCTGTATAATTTTTTAATTACTTCAGTATAAATGGTATTTAAAATATCTTGTCTTATTGAGGAAGAACCGTGCCAGATGTGTACGTTGAATCACACTTCCACACACAGAACAGCGACACTTGTGCCTTGTTGTTTCGTAGCTTTCATAGTTGCTGGGGACTTAATTAATTAATTAATTGCGTTAACGGAAGTTTTCTTTCGTTCTTTGTTGTTATTCTATGCACTCAGATTGCGGAGTAATACTAGTTAGGGCCAACCGGTTACGAGACTTCGTAATCGGACAGACAGCTACTAAAAAAGTTAAAAAGTATTTGCAATAATTAAGCTCCCATGCAACAGGTGTCAAGTAACGTCGTTATGAAATAAACTCCATAATTCGACGATTACGCAGGTAAATGCTCCGGCAGATGTTTATCACCTACTATAGTTCCAACAACATAAAAGGAGCAAACTTACACAGTAGTGTGACAGCAGCAGAGACGTCGATGTTATATGGATATCAAGACCACCTGATGTACGTAGCAAACCATTATTCTACATTACGTTAAGTTATTTGCTTAAAAATTTGAAACATCGTATCAAACTCTGTTAATTTCACAGGTAACCAGAAAAAAGCAGTCACTTCGAAACAGGCCTATAATAATAAAAAATATAATCAAACACATAAGCGTACCGGTCTCATAACAATATATAATGGCCTTATATGACATATTTCACTCAGCGGGTCCAGATGAGGGCAAATAGGGAAATGTTTTGCATTTTTCCCTCCATCAGTCTGAGTAGTGAAATCTGATTTTGAACAGCTGTAAAATGGATGTCTGGTCAGGAAAGACAAGTAGGTGGGTGTCTAAAGGAAATTTGAATTAAAAGACTTAAATAACCGAGTTTTGGTATCTTCTTTCATTACGATATAAGCATGCTCTTATCCGAGCCAGAGAGTGAGGACCTAGTCTACATGATCGCAGTGGATAAGGAAACGGCATGGGAGAGAAAATGGTTTGCTTTTGATCTGACTGGTGGCTGGTCCAGAAGATCAGAGCCAGAAAGGAGGCTGGAAAGCAAAGGGAGACAGAGACAGACGGCACAGAGCCATCTGCTGTGAAGCAGACCGGAAGTTCATTTATTTATTTATATTATAGATTGTTACCTACAGTTCAAACACAGGCTATACTCATTCTTATAGAAATTATTATTATCAACGACAAATTATTATTTTTTCTAGAGTCGACTAAATATTGCACAACTTACCTTATTATACATAATACAATACAACTTCTCACCACCATGGATTTAATTCTACCATTAGTAAAATCTACTTACACTACATAAAATTTATGTCTGCCTATATCATAATAACACTAGTTCTTGAAACTTCCAGGAGATTAAAACTGTGTGCCGGATCGAGACTCGGACTCGGAATCGTTGCTTTTCGCGGGAAAGTGCTCTACCGACTTTTTTTTTTTTTTTTGTCAAACTTCATCTGCATTCTTTCCTGTCAGCTTCCGTTGGGCAATCTTGCTCTTTTGCCCCCGACGGTTTTTATCACTGTGATGCTTCTCAGGTCTTACCTTCCACGGGAGAGGCAGGCCTTTTCAAGCGTGATGAAACCAGCCTGCCTAGGAATAACATTTGAGTAAAGAGCATATAGTGGAGTAGCAGTATCGATAGGCAGAAAATGGGAAAATAGCCCATGATAGTATGCCCTTGTAAACTAAAGGATCTTCCCTATGAGACTGATTTCTGATAGGGGACATCAGTTATAGAAACCTACACACCTTTATGCAAGAATAGGTAAAAATTACATTAGTCAGCTGATCAGAATCAATAGACAAGATACCACTAACGGCCATGGAATAAATTTAAGACAGTCTATTGCTTTAATGAACAGAAAGTAACTAACACATTTAAAAAAAGAAAAGGTGTGTATAAATACACGTAGTCTGCATGAAGCCACAGATCTCTTATTCATTACTTAATAGCAAATAAACATTTAGGTATTATATAAACAAGTCGTGTGAGTATATAGTGGGAGAAACGTGAGCCAGGACGACTACTTGATTAAATCAAAGATCAAGGTGTGAGAAAGTCGAAAGAAACACAAGAGAAAAAGTAGAAGAAACCCAAAAATTATTTTAAGGTGAGTCTGCTCGAATAAGGTAGTTTAAAAAGTTACATCAGTGCAGGTTGAAAAACGGACCAACGTTAAAAATATGATCATAGAGGTCACCAAAGAAATACTAAATGAAATGAATTCGCAGTTGCGAATGTGGGCTAACATCAGCTGTAGAATGGAATGACGACAGTAAAAAAAATGCGCCGAGTGGGACTCGAACCCGGATTTTCCGCTTATCGCGAGCGGTCGCCTTACCATTCTTTTTTTTTCAAATTGAACGAGGAAAAAGAATGAGAATCAGGGGATTCGAACTACGACACGAATAACCATCTTTGGTTCGCTCTCCATAGCGATACCAACTGCGCTATAAGTTTTTTTTCCTTCATAAACTAAAATAAATATTTCTTGAAAACATAAATAAGTATACTTTTCAACAACAGTTTTTTTCAGATCATGTACCATACCATTTTTTAAAATTTGTTTAGATCATATAGAATGCCTCCAGGCGATAAAGTATGATGTGCAAGTAGCATCGATAACAAATGAAACATAAAGGGAATTAAAGAAAACGCCCTCATGGCTGAACGAACAAAATGGCATCCGCATCCCGCCAACTTATGAGCAGACGCGATTTGAATCCCAAGGCAATCAGGCATGTTCCAGGCACGTCTTCGCGAAGAGTATTGCATTTTGCAGGTACACTGGACCGAGTCCTGGTAGTACACAATCAGGCTGAAATCACCTTCTCATACCAGGGACACCCCAGCTGCAGGGGGGATCGAAGAAGGCACTACCCAAAAAGTTGGCATAGTACTGACGGTATCGCGGATCGAGAAAAGTAAAGCGATCTTGCAGGAACCTCCAAAAATCAAGAACACTCTTACCGCCTTCATGGAACAAATAGGAGATCGAGAGGCCTTTTACCCTGATTCCAGCGTTGGTCTTCGTAGGTGTAAAATAAGTCTCATCTGGGAACAGAAGTGAGTTCGGTGTAATGGCATGCGGAGCCGTTCGTAGAAGAAAGGCAAGCATCTTCTGAATCAGCTGCCACACCTCTGCGGAAGATCCACACGTCAGTCGACGTTCGTCCAAATGGCTTTGAGCACTATGGGACTTAACATCTGTGGTCATCAGTCCTCTAGAACTCAGAACTACTTAAACCTAACTAACCTAAGGAAATCACACACAGCCATGCCCGAGGCAGGACTCGAACCTGTGACCGTAGTGGTTACGCGGTTCCAGACTGAAGCGCCTAGAACCGCACGGCCACTCCGGCCAGCTTCCGACGTTCGTCCATATCGAGCGTTTGACAACGAGGGCATAGCGGGGAATCTGTCATTTTTACGGCATGTAGACGAACTTGTGTCATGTATTTTCCATTGAAGACTAGATACCAGGTCGCACGAGCACTCTTGTCGAGGAGGACATGGTGAACAGAACGCCTGATCACGGGCCATGCGATCATAGAACATCGGCTTTCCACAACATTCCGAGTATGACGTCTGATCATTAGGCGGTAAACATCACGTGCCTTAGGGTTCCTGGTGCTAGGCAAGTCGGCATGGACATAACTGTATTCGATGAAAAAGGTCCTGACATGGGCTACTGCAACGGGTGCCACTCGAGACGGAGGGGCTAGCTCGCCAATCAGGCTTCCCGGTAATCCGTAATCCGGTTCGATGGCGGGTCCGCGATTTAATCATCGTACTGACATAAAGGGCAGTTGCCCTCGCTTTGACGTTGACAAAGCCGAGGCCGCCGTCTTGCGGAGGAAGTGTCAGCGTGTCGCAGCGGACTTTCATAATAAGACCCGCGCTTACAAAGTAGCCGAACGCCGCCTGCTGTGTGTGTGCCATTGTATTTGACATCGGTAAAATCTGTGCTAAATGGGGTAGTCGCGAGACTAGATGAGTGTCAACGAAATCCACCGGTTGTAACATGCCCAATGCTTTCAGGAGGTTGCCACGAACGTTCGTGCGGATAGCTTGAAACAGGCGTTTATAATGGTTCAAACGGCTCTGAGCACTATGGGACTTAAATTCTGAGGTCATCAGTCCCCTAGAACTTAGAACTACTTAAACCTAGCTAACCTAAGGACATCACACACATCCATGCCCGAGGCAGGATTCGAACCTACGACCGTAGTGGTAGCGCGGTTCCAGAATGTAGCGCCTAGAAACTAAGGCCACTCCACCTGGCAGGCGTTTATTGTTAAATGAGATCGTGCGCTGTACATTACGCGTGAAGGTGATCCCCAAACACTTCAGCTTGTACACTAATGGCAATGGACCCATACTCTCTGCTGGAAGACCTCTACCGACGAACATAGCACTAGATTCCGTCAGGTTCACGCGGCTGCCCGCAGCAGTCCCGTACTGGTGAACCCATGCCAGTGCCTCTCGTACTTCAACCACCGATTGAACCTAGAACACCACGTCATCTGCATAGGCGCGGCAAATGAAAGCATGCCCCCTCATTCTGATCCCCGTCAACCGGTTCCTCAAATCGTGTAACAGTGTTTCAGGGGCGATAGCGACAGCGGGCATCCTTGACGGACCGACCGCATGATATTGATAGGGCTCGCAACGCAGCCATTGACTAGCACTCGCGACGTGGCACCTCGGAAGAGCCGCAAGACGATGTATATAAATCTGTGGGGGAAGGCCATCTGTCTGAGTACGTTATCTAGAAAGGCATGACTCATTCTGTCAAAGGCGTGGTCGAGGTCCACTATCACTAAGGCGCCGTGACTGCGGTAGGTCGCGGCCAAAACTATGGCGTCACGGTAATCTCTGAGTGCCGTCTGAATTTTACTGTCACCACCAAATGACTTGGCGATGACGCGCCGAAGGCGAGCGGCAAGAATCCGGGTGAAAATCTTGAAGTCACAATTTAACATTGTCAACGGACGATAATGTCCAACGCCCTGACCTAACGATGGCTTGGGGACCGGGATGAGCAAGTCTTCAACGAATTCGGGTGGGAAGAGAACGTCAGGGTTCATCAGTACTTCATACATCGCAGTCCCGCGAGAGCCCATGATGTCGTGGAATGTGAGGTAAAATCCAGCGGAAACCCGTTTGGACCTGGGGCTTTGTCTGCCGCACTCTTATGAAGAGCATCAGCGACGTCATCTGCAGTAATTGTCGCAGTGATAATCTCCGCAGCAGCGCCGTCAAGGGCACCTGTCAAGGAACGGAGGACATCTGTCGTTACCGCAATGTTCTGGTCCTCTACTGCATAGAACTATTTGTAGTGATCCACAAAATCGTTTACAATATTATTCTGGGACGTCAATCGGCGACCATCTGGAATGTCGAGGGTGTTGACCAGCTTTCTCCGACACCGCTGCTTCTCTCGGATAATAGGATGCATGGACGGGGGTTCTCCTAGTACACAATCGTGACATTGTGCTTCAACGCGGTGACGCATAAGAGAAATTATCTTCGCCTTAATCCGTTGGATTTCAGCTTGTCGTTGAACCGAGAGGGCATGGTTTGAAAGTTTTCGGAGAGTTGTGAAACAGTAGTTGTCACGAAAATGATTCATAATACAACGACGTAAAGCAGGCTTCGTGCAGTCGAGCCACCACCGGAGTGTTGAAGGATACGTTGGAAAGCGTCTCACACAGTTGTTTCACGTCGTCTCTGCGACCCTGCATTCCGGATCTTTGAGATGGGTGACATTAAGGTTCCACAGGCCTCGACCGTGTCACACCTTCTGCCTCCGGAGCGAGGCCGTGCAAATGTAGGCGATATGGTCGGAGAAGGCGGTTGGCCATAACTCAACGTCAAGAGTGGCACTTACGGTTCCCAGGGAAACGTAGACACGGTCAAGACGACTTGCTGAATGGCTGGTGACGTACGTATATCCAGGCCTATCAACATGCACGCGGTCCCAAGTATCGGTGAGTTTCAGTTCATGCACGAGCAGCTTGAGTTCTTGACATGTGGTGAAATGGGGTTGTTCGTCCTTCTGGGATACCACACAACTGTAGTCGCCGCCAAGAATAATATGGTCGTAGCGGTCCACAAACAAAGGAGAGACCTGTTCTGAATAGAATCGCGACCGTTCCCGTCGCTTGGCCGTGCCCGAGGGAGCGTAAATATTGATGACTCGGACACCGTGCAAAGCCACAGCGAGACCCCTAGCCGGTGGTAGGTAAATCTCGTCGTCTACGTCAATGCCTTCTTTTAAAAGAATAGCCGTCCCACGGCCATTGTCAGCACACGGCGAGATACAGATGTTTGGAAACGTCGCTAGGCGAGCTTCCTGCAAAAGGGCATCATCGAGGTCTGACGCCTTCAACATATCACGGAGCAATTGCAATTTGACAGAGGTGTCAATGGTATTGACACTGATGGAGCCAACCCTTTATGTTTGTCACTGACCCGTGTGTAGGCTCTCAACATATATTGCGCTGTAAAGATTGTTCTGAGTCCTTCCATTCCATTGTTAATTGATTCTTTCATATTTATCGTTATCCTACGTACGACTCTGTTGAGATTCCCCCTCTGGCGGCGTGTCTGGCCTTATCGATCTTCGAGTCGTTGCTTCCTGTTAGCCTTGTGTAAGGGAATAAGATTCTTGGGGGGGGGGGGGGGGGGTGGCCGGTTGGTTGCCTAGCGGTGACGAGTCGGTTGGTCGGTTTTTAAAATCGGGAATTAGAGAATGTCGTACGATGAGACCGCGGTGTGGCGTGGCGGTGGAGGGCTGGTTGTTGTTCCGAGAAGTCGCGTGGTCTATCCTGGCGGTGCGAGACGAGTGGGAGGAGTTGACGGGACAAGGCTGTAAGCTCTTGCTGTGAGCACCCGGGGGCCACGGCTGTGGTTCCGAGTCACTACTTGGTGGGAGCGGCAACGGATGTCTTTAAATTTTCCGTCTGGAGGCGGAAATGATGGACTAGTACATCGCATAGCCTAAGGAGTGGTATTTCGCCGCCGTGGGTGCAGAGAAGACGAGGGCTCCGGTGACAGCGCGTGGCTGCATGACACTGCCCAGTTGGGTACGCTGGCGACGTGTACACGGTCGGTTGTGAGGAACCTTTGCATCGGAGTTCACCTGCTGTTTCTCTGATAAACTGCAAGTTAAGCTGGTTAAAGGTTTAGATGTTAATTGAAGAATTTTGGTTTGTGCAACCAGCGTCTTTTCTGCCTTGTGGCCTCCTGCGTTGCGATTTCTTGTCCCTGTCGCCGGTGTAATTATAGACAGTGATCTTTTGGCTTCTTATTAGTATTGCCTGGGAGGAAGCGTATTTTGGGTAGGGATTATGGTTACTGATTTGATTCCTCCTCCTCCCCTGGCATCGCGTGAGGTCGATGTGATTGCTGAATGTGAGGCATTGTTGGTCTGTTAGTCCGATTCTAGCCTGAGCATACTTCGGGAGACAACTGTGGCCGCCCTTACACCCGGTCGGTTAATTATTTCTATCCCAGGATATTTTGGTGGCAGGACATGGTATTAAAGTTGTTAGTTATTGTAAAATGTTAAATGGTTGTATTTTACTCTGATTGACTTTTGGCCACTGTTTGAAAGGATTAAGTTAGCCTTTCATTGGTTGGTTTTTAAAATTACGTGGCTTTAAAATTGTTAGTTATTGTAAAAGGTGAATCACTGTATCTTTACTTTGATTGTTTTAATCTACTTGGCATCCTTTGAAAATGCCTCCCTGTTAGCGAACCCTTATAATTTAATATCTTGTTGTGCCAAAGTTTAAAAGAAGTTGGCCCCCTACATGTTCGGTAGCGAAATTGTAGGTAAATTGGTGGTTTTTCGTTTCATTACACGGAAAGTTTTAATTTTGTTATTAATTGCTTTATCGAAGTCTATTTTAAGTAAAATGGCTTGGCTATTAACGGTAAAGTAAAGTTTTTAATTTCATTACTTGGAAAATTTTGATTTGTTATCAAATGTTTTATCAAAGTCGGTTTTAAGTAAAATGGCTTGGCCGTTAACTGTAAAGTAAATTGTTTTTAAAAGGTACTCATGCCTACTAGCTTTTTTGGATCTGTTCCTGGTCAAGTGATAAAGAAATGAGTTTTAATGGTTGACGTAATCAATAAAGAAATTGTAAATTGCAACTCGACAGTAACCAACTAATTTTGGCCCTGTTTCCCAACTGGGGGTTTTCCTTGATTAATCGTAACACCCGTCTCAGTCACGGAATTCGGACTACTAGGACGCTCATGGAAGCACGAAGAGCAACAGTGAACTGGAACGTTGTCCTAGCAGGGTGCACATACCCATTCAGTAACCTTGTCGATTAGCAGTCGTGGGTAGGAGCAGCAGCATTCACTGCCGTCACAATGGTGGGTGTTCCGTCGTCTACATCGTCAGAACACGCAATAGTGCGTAGGTGATGTGCGTCCAGTGGAGTACCTGTCCAGCCCGAAGGCGGCGTCGTCGGCGGTGAAAGAGTGATGCTGGCTCATCTGCTGTTCAACGTCCATAGATGCAGCGCCTGGGGCATGGGAAGATGGTTGTACCTCCGATGGGGCGCAGGCTGATGCTTCGACCACTGAATCATCTATCAGGAGAACATCTTGAGAGTTGTGATCCTCGTCGTCTTGAGACTGCGTCCTGCAGGTGTCAGACAGGGCGATCCGCCGTTTCCGACGTCTCTTCGGTGACCGTTGCTTGCGCACGTGATCATCAGTGTCCGAAGGTGCCTGGGTATCCGGATGGTCAGGCACAAAAGCATCGGTAGGCCCAACCATGGAGTCAGGAGCCATCCCCTGCACTAGAGAATGCTCAGCACGGTACATGACGGGAGGAGGAGGCAAGGGCCTTGGTTCGTCCGTAACAGGCTGAGGCATTACCGGAGACGACGATGTGTCAGTAGATGGAGCCAGTGGTGATCGTGGTCGGGGGTCGTTATGGAGAATTTCTACAAACGTCAGCGGGAGCGTCGTCGGAACGGTCGTGGCTTGCAAGTCCCCAGGCGGTAACTGCGTGATTCTGCGGTGAAGACAACTGGAACGGAGGTGTCCCTCTTTGCCACATCCCTAGAATGTCTTCGGCTGGCCATCATAAATTATAATTGCACGGCAGCCACCAATATACTGGTAGCACGGCACTTGTTTGTTAGCTCTATGCGGATTTGTCGTACTCCATTGAGAACCTGGTATGTAGCGAATTGAACCCACTTTTCAGCTGTATGACTAATCACGTTTCCATATGGGCGGAATGCAGATACCACTACCTCTGAAGGCACCTCGACAGTGAGTTCAAATACACGAATCGTCCGCATGCCAAGTCCTATATGTGTCCATCAGAGAGACGGAACTTAAGACCACTTCGAGTTGCACATAGAATTTTGTCACATATGTCTTCGTTAACCAATTTCTCGTATGCCACACTACTCACTATAGAAAGGTGGATGCCAACAAGATCTCTGATAAACCGTTCGACTTCAAGTGCTTTTGGTCGGGCATATTCAGGTGAAAAGCTAATCTTCAGTGTCGATTTTCTGTGGGCATAAGCTATTCTCGTTCGAAGGAAATATAACGCGCTAAGACAGCAGTATAAGGTAAACAGCTCCGCGAGCGAGCTACGCGGCGAGGACGTAAACAAGACGTGCGTGCTGCTAGCGTGCCGAAAGGTGACTGTGCCAACTGAGCTACCCAAGCACTACTCACATTCCGTCCTCACAGCTGTACTTCCACCGTACCTCGTTTCCTACCTGCTAAACGTCATGGAAGGTCTCCTGCGAACCGTGCAGAACTAGCAGCCGTGAAAGAAAGGATATAGTGGAGACATGGCTTAGCCACGGCCTTGGGGATGTCTCCAGAGTGAAATTTTCAGTCTGAAGCGGAGTGTGCTCGGATACGAAACTACCTGGCAGATTAAAAGTGTATGCAAGACCGAGACTCGAACTAGGGACGTTTGCCTTTCGAGGGTAAGTGCTCTATTAACTGAGCTACACGGATACGACTAACGACCTCTCCTTAGAGCTGTACTTCCATTTTCCACGAGGTACTGCCGAATGTAAGGCTGTGAGGATGGGTCCTGAGTCATGCTTGCGTAGCTCAGCTAATAGAAAACTTGCCTGCCAAAGGCAAAGGTCCCTAGTTCGAGTCTCGGTGCGTCGCACAATTCTAATTTGCCAGGGCGTTTCATATCAGCGCACACTTCGCTGCAGAGTGAAAATTTCATTTTGGAGCAGTATTTTTTCTCTCTCACGTTCCATAATGTCCCCAGTCCATAGGCATACCTTCCCTCTTACACGAGCACTGAAGAAGCTGTTGTGGTCGTATTTTCATCTCCCTTTTGCTATCCGCTCCCTGGCTGCAGGGTACGACTCCTCTTTTCTGAGGGAGCATAGCTACACGCCGGCCACGTCACTATGGTTCTAATTCCTTGGGTGGGGAAGAACAGGGGTGTGTTCCCAATGTGGCATCGTTACAACTACCGTACATGAGAGGTTGGCTGTTCGTTAGCCGCAGCTGTAGGCCTCAACTGCCTAGATTGCATTACTTCTCGATCTTCTGCCGCAGCATACTGCACTGCAGCTGACCGAGGTAGATTGACAAGAAAACTTAGCACTCAAGACTTCCATGAAGTAGCATTGGCAGTACTGTCAAGAGTCTGCCATTCTGTCTCGTAATGAAGTATCTCCTTGAGATTGAGTTTTTAATGCTCATCCTGTTGCCGCCGCTCAGTATCAGCGACATCGACATACGGCAGACACTGCTAGATAATAGGTTGTAGCGAGCTTTCTCCACGTCAAGCACATTCAGAGGTTAGTCTTCGACAGGTTCGTTGCCAGGTGGTGACCTAACGTCCGTGATCAGTTAGGAAGTGTGTCAGGCCTCTTGAAGGATTCAGGTGCCTCATCCCCAGTCTCAGTTTTATATTTGGGGGAAAACAGTAGGTGCACCTTACTATTTGTCATCATCAGATTGTTACTGCCACAGTCGAAGATCTTGGCTGTGACTTTGCTGTTTGCTTGTGGGTCTGCTAGATATTCTTTTTCCTCTGACTGGTATCATGCGGCCCGCTACAAATTCCTCAGCCTGTGCTAACCTCTTCATCTCAGAGAAGCACTTGTATCATACGGCCTCACTTATTTATTAGATGTATTCAAATCCCTCTCTTCCTCGATAGTTTTTACCCTCTACAGTTCAGTGTAGTACCATGGAGGTTACTCCCAGTAGCCTTAACACATGTCCTGTCATCTTGTCTCTTCTTCTTATCAGTGTTTTACGTATGTTACTTTCTTTACCGATTCTGCAGCGAAACTTTTCATTCCTTATCTTATCAGTCCACCCAATTTTCAACATTCTTTTGTAGCACCACAACTCAGACGCTTCGACTATCTTGTGTTCCGGTTTGCCCAGTGTCCATGATACACTACAGGCAATACTTTGTTATCGGAAAATTAAGGCCTATATTTGATACTAGTAGATTTCTCTTGGCCAGGAATGCCCTTTTCTCCACTTTTAGGCTGCTTTTTATGTCCTCCTTGTTCCATCGATCATGGGGTATTTTGCTCCAAAGGTAGCAGAACTCGTTTGCTTCATCTACTTCTTGATCCTCAATTAAAGGCATAAAGTCTGAAAACGAGTCCGTGATCATACCGTTCCGTGTAACCTATGCTTTGTATGTATGAATGCTTCAATTGAAGCCTGTGTACTTGGTACACGTTCTTGAATATTAATTACGCGGTACGCGAATCAAGTTACGTGGAAACTACACTGTAGTCCTGTAGGACGGACCGTTAAAAATAATACTAGTACTAAATGAAGTATTTATTGAACAATATGCCCAAGTCAAGCTGTCATGCACATGGTAAAATCTGTTTGCTAGATGGGTGATAACCTGGCAAGCTACACTAAAAGAGGAAAAGAAAGCTATGTACAAAAAAAAAAAAAAAAAAAAAAAAATCACACACCTTTAAATAATTACAAAAAAGCAATATATGCCAAGTAATAGTATTAAAAGTGTGTAATGAGAAGGTAACACAATGGACTAAATGTAGATGGGAGTGATTATGCTAAGAACAGTTGTTATGCATTAAAAATAAACTGTGTGCATAAACAACCTAGGAAAGGACGGAATATTGTGTGTAGTAGGGACAGAAAATGACTGTTGTATCTGCACCAATATATACGTCGGTGTAAGTTAAGTGTTGAGTGACTAACTGTCATAGTGCAGTGCTCAACGAACAGTAGTACACTGTGAGTAAAAACGGTAGTTAGTGATCCGTTCGGAGTCGATTCAAACAAACATCGCTCGACGGAGACATTTAGTATGTGGGTACCGAAATATTTTCGCGTGTTGAAAGACGCTCTGGCAGTGTATCAACCGTGAGAACAAGTGAAAGTGTGTAGTACAATGTGCGTGTGACGAACCCTGAATACCAGTGTCACAATGCCACAAGAAACCTGTTATCATGCCAAAACATCCTTTGCATACCAGCGAAGCGACGGCATAATGAACAATAAACACTTTTAAACAAGTTGCATTTTCTTCCACAGCTAGTAATCTGTGTCCTTAGAGACAGTACACCGTTGTGGAATGTTTGTTTCATGCACTACGACGGGGAGCCATGCGGAGATGACTATGGCTCCGGCGCAGTTTTCCCAGGTTTTCTGATCGCACGTAGCCCGAATGGGGGAGCCAGATAAATGTAATGACCCTGGGACTAGGTTTATGGTCACCTCGCAAAGTGTAAGAACAGTATAAAAAGTGTAATTAAACCTACAGTGTAAAAGAACTAAGAAGTTTAAAGTGAATGTTCCAACCAAGGTAACAGACAATAACCAAACAGACGTTAGTGGCAGCATATTGCCGAACATTCCTAACGTTAGTCAATTGCTGCCAGGGGGCATTGTAACGTCTAGTAAGAAACAAAAACAACATATTATGTAGTAACGAGAAAATTATATGTATCATATTGTGTTATTGTATAAAATTATGTATTTTTTTTTATTATCTATTTTTGAGAATATCTGCGTCGGCGAGTAATGAAACCGCCACAGACGATAAATGTCGAACAAAGATTAAAATAAGTAACTAGTATATAATACGTGACGAACATCAATTTCTTTGTCTTCTTCATCTGGGAGTCGAGCGAGTAAGATATCCTGTGTCGTAGTAGCGAACGCTAGTGTAGCATTCTTTTGTCGAGACTAAGAGATGTACGCCATTACGTGTGAATTCATAAAGGTGTGTAACAATTGAAATATTTAAATGTTTTAATAGAGTTATGTAAATGAAAACTTGCATTATTAATTGTTAAAGCTTGCTTCCTATTATCCCATCCTGTTGAGACATTTTTCAGTTATATAAATATTATCTGTGGTGCTGAGCTGCGTGGCGAACGAAAGAGCCGCTGCCGCGGCGTATTCAAACGACTTCCAATATAGTCTATCATACCGCAAGGAAGCGGTAAAGTAACAGTAAAATAATATTATTTCTTTTAGCTTCCAGACTTGCAGTGCAGATCAGCAGATTTTATGATGTGTTGCAGGTTGACGCGGACTGCTGATAGTATATAACTCACAGTACAAATAAGTTAATGTACCGTCAAAATCTAATAGGAATCTTGCTGTGCTCCGTTCTGGTCTGGCAAACTTCAGAGTGAAAACGTATTTTTTTTAATAAGAGTCTCATGTTCTTGTGCTAGTCGTGGTATTGAATGGTGTTCTACCGAGAAACAAAATCCACTGCAAAATTTTGCTGTTGAACGATCATACGAACTGTAACATCAGTGTTCATAACCAAGTAATTTCAATTTTCAATAACTATAAAGTAGGGAAGATATGTTGATTTTTAGAATGAGTTACAGTCACGAAAAAACGTTCCTTTAATTGTAGACCAGATACAGAACAATAAGATCTCAATATATATATTTTGCTTTGTTAAAAGGTAATGATGATAAAGAAATTCAAAGCACGGCATTACTAACAGATATTTCGCGGCTCTTTTCGTATATGCGTTATTACGCGAGCAATAACAAAAACAAAACCAAAAATAAATAGAAAAGACTATATATATATATATATATATATATATATAATGGGAATATATATATATATATTATTCGCCGAAAAAAAAACGCGAAAAGTTCCGTCACGATAACAAAAAACTTTTACACTTCACTATTACCGGATTCATCTAAGGCCATCTTCAGATCTGTTACAAACAAATATAGTTGTGTGAGCATCTAAGTTCAGTTAGCTGAAGGTAGACCCTTAACAAGTCTGGTGATGCATAAGAATAATTAAAAAAATTGCATGATAAACAGCCATGAATACCAGCCACACATACCATAAAATATTGTGATGTAGGTATTAACGTAAAATTTTAATTGTAGCTTCATAGTAAATGCTGGTGATGACTTGGATGAGTCTGGTATTTATGCAAATATCTGAGGCTAGCAGAGCGCACTGTACTTTGTATCTAGAGTATATGAGTAACCAGTATCGCAAATTTAAAGGGACCTGTATGGAGATCGTGGTTTGAAGGTGTGGGGTGGGATGATGATTGGTACACGTACACCCCTGCATGTCTTTGACAGAGGAACTGTAACAGGTCAGGTGTATCAAATGGTTCAAATGGCTCTGAGCACTATGGGACTTAACATATGTGGTCATCAGTCCCCTAGAACTTAGAACTACTTAAACCTAACTAACCTAAGGACATCACACACATCCATACCCGAGGCAGGATTCGAACCTGCGACCGTAGCGGTCGCTCGGCTCCAGACTGTAGCGCCTAGAACCCCACGGCAGGGGTGTAGTGGATCCCACCTTCCCCCTGATGGATGATAACGCACGGCCCCACTGAGCTCCTATCGTGGAGGAGTACCTTGAAACAGAAGATGTCAGGCGAATGGAGTGGCCTGTCTGTTTTCAGTGTGCGTAGTCATTAATTAAAGTTACTTCACATGACAAAATGAACGTCTGACAATAAAACATATTCTGACATACAATATGTAGAATTAGACCCATACTTAAAATCCACATAAAAAGTGCAAATAGTAATAATGGGAAACTCCTAGCCTGACAAAGTAAAACACACAATTGTGTAATAGTCAGTATAAAAAATCTAAAAATAAAATCATATCTATTAACCAGAACCTTCCAGCTTAACAAAACATTTGAATAATAACCGTAAACATAACGTAATTAACGAAAGAGTGGCTATTAATTAAGAAGTCGATAACATATCCGGAGTGGGATCTCAGTGGCACCGCCTCTTAGCTTCTCTGTATGAAGTCCTTGATTTCTTGTGACAGAACTTTCAGAGAAGGCCCAGTCTCCAGTCGGCTGGTGGGTGACCGGCGCACACATCACACGCCAAGCTTCTGCAGCGCTGTTCGAACTAATAGCCTTCTGAATATATCAGCATAAGCGTACTGGTTAAACTCATTCTTTTCAATCAGCAGTAATTATGGTTGCGTTTTTCTTAATACATAGAGCTTCGTTTCCTCGAGTAGGTTCAGTAACTGAACCTTTTGCACCCTATGCAAAACTTTTATACTATCTTCTGTGTTCCCTGTCGAATATTCTTCTTTATCCAAATGTGTACAAAACGCGCTCTTATTTTGGTTATATGGATGCTCTCAAAAACGAGTCTTGAAATTCCTTCCCGTCTGACCGTCTGACAGTCCTGGAAGCTGATATTACAGACACCAGATTATCAATATTTATCGCTGTTGTCAACTTTGTGGCTTAGTCAAGAAACAATTGTACCTTTCGTTTGAAATCTAATTTTAACTTTCGCTTTTCTGAAAGTTGGTGCAATTCTGTCGGAAAACTCACCATTATATGACATAGCAACAAACTTCATGCCCCTTGGATCTATTGCGTCCCTCATGCCACGTATTTGTGAATTATTATAAAGGTTCAGTACGTCACGCTCCTTATACCCGTTTGCCTTCGCTACTTGCCAAATCAGATTTAATTCTTCCACTTCGTCGTTAGAGGTGAGTGGAAGTTTTAGCATCCTGTTTTGAACAGTCTCCTGCTGACATGTAGGGTCCATGGATTCATGAGGTTGTCTCCATACCCGTGCACGTCCATCCGCTCGATACAATTTGAAACAAGACCCATCCGACCAGGCAATATATTTCCAGGCATCAACAGTCCAACGTCTGTGTTGACGGGCCCAGTCGATGCGTCAATGTTTGTGACGTGTAGTCACCAAGGCTACAGCAGTGCGCCTTCGACTCCGAAAGCCCATATCGATTATGTTTCGTTGAATGGTTCGCACGCTGACACTTCTTGATGGCCTAGCATTGAAATCTGCAGCAATTTGCGGAAGGGCTGTACATCTGTCACGTTGCGATTCTCTTCAATCGTTGTTGCTCCTGTCCTTGCAGGATCTTTTTCCGGCCGCAGCGATGTCGGAGACTTGATATTTTACCGTATTTCTGACATTCATGGTAACTCGTGAATTAGTCTTAAAGGAAAACACTCACCCAATCGCTACCTTGGAGATGATATGTCCTATCGCTCTTGCGCCGTCTATAACACGTTGAAACTCACTTAAATCTTGATAACCTGCGACTGTTGCAGCAATAAACGATCTAAACAATTGTGCCATACACTTGATGTGTTACATAGGCGCTGACGACCGCAGCGCCGTATTCTGTCTCTTTACATATCTCTATATTTGAATAAAGTCCGCAGCTCGTGGTTTAGTGGCTAGCGTTGCTGCTTCTGAATCACAGGGTCCCGGGTTCGATTCCCGACCGCGTTGGAGATTTTCTTTGCCCGGCGACGGTGTGTTCGTGTTGTCCTCATCATTTCATCATTATCATCATCATTCGCGACAGTGGCTAACTTGGACCGTGTAAAAACTGGGACTTTGTGCGGGCGCTGATGACTTTGCAGTTGAGCGCCTCACAAGCCAAACATCATCACCTGTACCTGAATATGCATACCTACACAGTTTCTTTGGCGCTTCAGTGTATAATGCATAGTTTAAAGTAAAGTAACATGATATATATTGTCATATCTTATAATATGGCACAACCCATCGTAGCATCCAACATGGCAATTATCATGTTGTGCAATATGACACAACCTGTCCTTAAAGCTCAGGATGCATGCATCCCTACTCTGGGGTATTTCTTATTACAGATGCACCCCCAGTTTCGGATCCCTCTGTCTACAAACACGCAAATTTCTATATATTTGTTCTTACTCCCCATGCCATACATGTAACACGGGGTGGAAACTGTCTCCTAGGGTCGAGGTTAGTAAACTTTTTCCACAGATGGCCGGATAACTAGTACAATGATGAGCGTGGGCCGCATCATGCTATACAGTATCTACATAGCACAATTTAAAACCGAATGTGACAAGATTAATGTACTTAGCAGCCATAAGGTCTCCGAATGTGTCAAGTTCTCATGCTATTCTAAACATGACATTTAAGTTTAAATCGTATCACTACTTCATACGTTTTATCAAGCACATTCAAGTACCGCCGGGAGGGCCGGATAAACTATCGTGGGCCGTAGTTTGGAGACCCCTGCCCAAAAGGAAAGAATTCAATCCCCCACCCATACTAGAAATAAAAAAAATTGTTTTAACGTCTTCCCCAGCAACCAATCTCCCCCCCACCTCTCAAATTTTATCCGTCCACAATAACTTATTTAGCTAACACATGTGTGCTCTCCAGCCATGTCATATTATATATTGTTTAATATAGCTGGGGAATCCTCTGGTTATTGGACGCAGGATCGGGGACTTCAGTCCATAAATTGCAAGACGAAAGCATGCCAAGGTCTTGCAGCTAGGAGAGCTCACTGTGCTGGGGAAGTAGAGTTAACGAGTAAAAAATCCCAAATATGTCAAGAACTTTTGATTTAAATGTCTTCGAAGCTATCAGATGAGTTGAAAAGCTAGTTCTCCTCTTGTCCATCCTTAACTTTTCCCAAGACAAATTCGCCCTTTTCGTGATATGAGTGGAGCATTTTTCATTCTGGTTCCCAACTTTTGCTCTAGCAAAATTTTGACATTAGGTTGCTGTAGCTTGGTAACCGATGGAGATACTGGATTTTTTTTGACTTGGGAAACAGCTGATCCGTAAAGGGTTTTTCACAGCCTTTCGAACCCCCGTTGCTTGATAAGAGCATCGTTAGTCTGGATCCTCAACGATTACCTGCTTCTGTGGTTCAACCAGTCCAGTATAGGCCCTCAGAGAACACAAGCTTCACCTCTACGCCGAAGTCACATGCCCGTGTTAGGCTTCTGTTTCATTTTACATCTGGCACACACGTTTAATATTTGTTCTTAACTCACTTTACTGGCTGGCTCTGAGCACAATGGGACTTAACTTCTAAGGTCATCAGTCCCCTAGAACTTAGAACTACTTAAACCTAACTAACCTAAGGACTCACACACATCCGTGTCCGAGGCAGGATTCGAACCTGCGACGTAACGGTCGCGCGGTTCCAGACTGTAGCGCCTAGAGCCGCTCGGCCACCCCGGCCGGCCCCACTTTATTAAGTAAGAAACATTAATCATAATAATCTGAGATTTTTCAAACCGCTCTAATGTGGAAATTATTAAACCTAGAGAAAATATGTATGAAACACTTTTTGTGAAAACATTGCCTGTATTTTGATTTAATTTTGTAATGAGAGAATTTTCACTAGAAACCGCAACTTTCTAGATATTCAACAAAAAAGTCTCTACCCATGTACCCTCATTACTGTTGCTCTTACCCGACCTGTAACATTTTTAATATGTTGTTCATAGCTCTCCCCCTTATTGTTATTCAAAAGTTTGCAACTGCACGAGATATTCGACCTCTCTAGCTCTTCATTGACTGTATTATAAGATATTTTTTCTTTCCACAAAGCATTTTGTTGCCATTGCCAGACTGAATTTTATGTTCTCATTACTGTGGCCATGATATTTCATTTTCTTCCCAAATAGTAAACATTATCTACTGCTTTTAGTGTGTCATTCCCTACTCCCAGCCTTTATTAGGTGATGTACATCTCATAATCTCTCTGCAAGACTCTGTGCACTTCGTTAAGTGATTTTTCCAATTCTTTGACCTCTCAGAGAGGGTTACAATATCTTCAGCAGATGCCAAAATTTTTATTTTTTCTTTCTAAACTTTCTACCCTCTTCCACATATCTCCTTTACTACTGTTATTGACAGCTCTACGTAGAGGCTGAACAATATAGTGGACTGGCTACAACACTGAATCACTTCCTTTTCAGTTGTATGTATGCATGTATGTATGTATTGAACCGAGGACGTAGAAACGGAGAGGCTTCGTCCCGCCGTAGCCCTCAGTGGTTCACAACCCCACTACAGGTCACAGCAGTACACCTACCCCACCGGCGCTCCATGCCGAACCCATTGTTATTGTGCGGTTAGGCCCCCAGAGGATCCCCCCCAGGAATGTCTCATATCAGACGAGTGTAGCAGCAGATGTTTGCGTGGTAGAATACTTACGGTGTACACATACGTGAAAATGGTGATTGCGCAGCAATCGCTGGCACAGTGTAACTGAGGCAGAATAAGGCGAACCAGCCCACATTTGCCGAGGTAGATGGAAAACCACCTTAAAAACCATCCAAAGGCTGGCCGGCACACCAGACCTCAACACTAATCCGCCGGGCGGATTCGTGCCGGGGACCGGCAAGCCATCCCGCTCGGGAAGCATCGCATGAGATCGTGTGTCTAGCCGGGCTGGCCCCTTTTCAGTTACTCAGTTAGTGCCTCTCTTCCACGTCCTTCAAGACTATCATTTCATGTATTTACACTTGTTACATCCAGAATTTCGAATAATGTATTCCAGTCAATAATGTTAAAAGTACTTCCTAAATCTACAAATGCAAAAATGTCGATTTGCCTCTATTCAACCTATCTCCTAAAACAAGTCGTAATGTCTGTACTGCCTCAAGTGTTCCCATTTCCCCGCGGAACGGAGACTGCATAGCACCGAGATCCCCCAACTTCCGTTAGTAGTTATGTCAGTATTTTGCAACTATGATATGTTAAACTGATAGTTCTGCAAAACTAACGTCCTGCTGGCACTAGCTTCTTTGATATTGAGACAACTACTTTATTCTTGTGGTGGGGGGGGGGGGGTGCATATCGCCTTTCTCGTACTACCTGTATGTCAGATGGCACAGTTTCGTTGCAGTTCTTTCCGTCACTGCAGAGATATCGCTCGTCATCGGAAACTGGTCCAGAATCATTTCAGAAGGAGAACAATCAGGATTTAGCATACCGCCGCCGACTAAATCGTAAGTGACGGAGCACAAGCTTCCGACGGGTTAGGGTGAGAAAGATAATGCGCCGTTCCATCTCAAAGAAAGCAATCCAGCTTTGGCATCTAGCGAGCGTTCCCTGAGAGAGGGTAAAATAAAACGATACCACTAAGAAAAATTTCAGTTTTCTGAGGAAACCAACTGACATGTTTTACGACCTCACCCGTTTCAGTTCCCAAAAATAAAATAAAATAACATGAAGATTAAAGAAATTGCAATAAACCGGTGTGATGTTTTGGTAAGAAAATAGGCATCCTATCGGGTAGAAGGGAAACGAATCTATAACGAGAATGTGCCGATCACATGGCAATTACTGTTTTTTTTTCTTATACGATACATAGGTAACGGACGAAGGGCTGCAACCGCATACAGAAAGTTAAACGCACTGATGTGATACCTTGTGAGGGACACAACTATCGTCGACACAGTGAATTGTAGCCTTACACGTATCTCGTGTTCTGGAACTTTCGGAACTGAATATGCCTTTTTTTCTTTGACAGGGGCGTTGTCTTGCTTCTCCTTCATTCAGCAATGCCGAAGCGCTGCCGCGCGGGATTAGCCGAGTGGTCTCAGGCGTTGCAGTCATGGACTGTGCGGCTGGTCCCGGCGGAGGTTCGAGTCCTCCCTCGGGCATGGGTGTGTGTGTTTGTTCTTAGGATAATTTAGGTTAAGTAGTGTGTAAGCTTAGGGACTAATGACCTTATCAGTTAAGTCCCAAAAGATTTCACACACTTTTTTTTCTTTGTTTTTTGCCGAAGCGCTACCAGTCACGTGTCATTATGCGAAGAAGAGAGTCATCATTCGAGTTTTGCGCTGGGCGGTCCCTTGTCGATGTGTCGCATCAAAATTATTTCAGTAATTTGCTAAAGTGAAGAAATATAATTTTGCAAAGGTGATATTGAAAAGTAGCAGTGATACGGGTTATTAGTGGAAGACTATACATGAAATCAGTGGACGAAAGAGTATTGTCGTTAGTAACTAGTGGCAGTTGACGGTACTTATTACCATCCGAACATTTACGGAAAGGCTACAGTGGACATTTATGACCAGAAAGATTAATCCGAAAAAGCAGTGCAACAACTATAAACTTCAGTCAGAAATGGATGTACATTTAAGTGTTAACACGAGCATGGTTGTGTCTAAGAATTATTAGGAAGCGTGTTGCATGCAAAAAATCAGTTAACGAAATGATACCTGTATGTATTGTTACCCTTTTGAAGAAATATCTTTCTACTGAAATTTGTTTAACTTTAAAATTCGTAGAGACAGGTTTTCGCTGTAGGTAATACGTTAAATTAGCAATGAAGTGTGTTCTCTCTTTTTAAACATTCCGTAAATATCTCCCATAGCCGCAAAATTAAACTATAAAAGAGGTAAAGCAGGTTACAAGCATTACGACGGTACAACCCTACTAGAACGCACATATTTTCCTCTCTGCCAAGGTAGGAGCAGAATACTGCTAAATAAAAGTACGCAGCTCGCAGGATACAAAATATGACGACGGATTTTTCTGCCCCAAAGGCAGCCTAGGACGGTAACGAAACTTTTATGCGCTCGAGCCCACATAAAACTTGTTTCTGTTTTTATTTTGGTAGTAGGAGGGGTATTCAATAAGTAATGCAACACAGCTTTTTCTCGGCCAAATCCAGTTGAAAAAATACAGAATCTGTTGCGGGACATCGTGGAATATTCCTGCTTCAGCCCCTACAGTTTCATTAAGTTCCGATAGGGGACGACCCTAAACATAGCCTTTAAAATAGCTTCTGTAACAGAGGTGCGTTCCGAGCAGAGAGCTGCCATTGAGTTTCTTTTGGCGAAAAACCAGAACTTCGGAGATATTCATAGGCGCTTGCAGAATGTCTACAGAGACCTGTCAGTGAACAAAAGCATGGTGAGTTGTTGGGTGAGGCGCCTGTCATCACCTCATCAAGATAGTGCGAACCTATCTGATCTCTCGTGTGTCAGCTGACCACTCACAGCTACGACTCCTGCAATGTTGGAACGTGTGGACACTCTCATTCGACGTAATCGACAATCGAACACCTCACTACTCAACTGGATGTCTCTGTTGATAGTGCTGACACACTCACCCCTGGTAGCGGTACTCAAATGTGTGTGAACGCTGAGTTCCTCGTCGCCTAGCAGAAGCCGATAAAGTGCAAGTGAGCCAATCACAGGGCTCTAGAGGCACTAAATCTCCCCTCCTACACGATAGGGCAAGAGTTAAGAAACCTGCACCTCTGGAAAAAAAACTGCCAATTACTGGCTTTTATAAGTTTTCACAGAGGGGGAAGAGACGATGTTCTCTGAAGTCATGTTGCTTCCCATGGCAAAAAGCAAACAAATCCATTCATAAGGATCTTTATCTAAATCGCCTGTACCTTGGAGCTTATTAATCCTAGTTATGAGGTGTAATAAAGGTTCTATCTCCAAACGTTTCTAAGGCACAGGATTTTTCTTATACAACCAAAGCGGTGGGGTGGGGTTTGGGGGGAATGGTTCACTGACCTATTTGAATGAATGGTGAACACAAAAACTTCTGTAATTTTAATACACGTGGCTCTACACCCAATGCTCTGTTTATGACTCCACTGTGTAGACTTGTTCCTTTAAACCGTCGCCCCAGCCCAGGCCTTCTGCTGCCACCTCAGCAGGTATCGTGGCATTGTTCTGCTTCTGACCTATCTCGACAAGGGGCTGCCCTGTCTGCCCTGTACGGCTATGGGCCTGTCCTGCAATATTTACTGAGGGATGGGCTCGCCGCCAAATGCTTTCAACTCCCAATGTGCCGTTTCTACGAGCTGATCATCATAAAAATACCTACAAGGCTCCATCACCATCTGCTCAGGCTGTTATCTCTCTAGAGTCTCGCTGAAGGTGCATCAGGTTGTAATAAGATCTTTAATAAATTTCTGTATGTGGAAAACAGATGAGACAGTAACTTGTCCTCTCTCAGAAGTATCAACTAAACATCTCCCCCTCCCATTTACCTATTTTTGTGCTAATTGATCTACTACTCCATGAAGAAGCATATTGTTATGTTAATTGATTTATGATCCCTATGTGCTTGATTTATGACCCCTGGGGATAATCTGTTCTTCTGAACCTCCCCCCCCCCCCAACCACCTCCCTCCCCGTCCTCTTCCCCCACCCCTCTGGGAAAAGGGAAACTTGTTCATTTCTGTGCTATTCATCCCCCTCCTGAGTAACCTCCCACAATTTCTCTCCCCTTCCCTCCTCCCAGGGAAAATTTCCAAGAAAATCGCTTAGTCTGTGCACAACTTTTTATGTGGAAGGTGCAAGTATTAGCCTATCCAGCACCTGTGTGTCCTAATTGTGTAATTATACTGCTGTGAATTGGAGGTGTTGTCTAGTTGGGAAATTTTTGTACATATGCTCAACTTGACGTGGAGAGATTGACTAAGTTAGTGCACAAGGCGACCGCCAGAGGACATCTCAGAGCCTCAACCGTCGTCCCCTCCTTCCCCACACCTCCCAAAAAAAGTTGGTGGCAAAAAGGCACAGTCTGCAATGGATCTCACAATACAAATTGAAATCAAAGTCAATAGTGATAATATATTGTTCAGTTCAGTTAGCACATTCTTTATTTGAACGGTTTGTTGGAGACAGTGCTCCCGAAATTGGGTAGAGCTCATGTCTGCACCCCCTATGGCCCAACTTCCCATGATATAATAAACGTAAGCGCTGAGAAATGGAATGAAGCGTGGTATATTAGTCGCCATTTTGGATCGTCTGTGAGTGTGTCAATCTTTCTGGCCCTGTCACATAGGTCAAAAACCACACAATGCCCTAATTGCAGACCACGGATTCTTAATACCGCCAAACACGGACCAAATGTCAGCCTCCTTTGAGCTCATGGCACAAAAGAAAACAAAAACTCTGATGTCGGTATTCCTTTGACATTTGATACCGGCAATCCTCTCTCTCTTGAACCAATGTCTCCAGATACGTAGATGGAGGTTTCCCTCTGTCTTCGGAATTATGTGTTGCTACTGGCTATTTCTGGGTCAAAGGCAGAGCTCGTTACAGGTTAAGCCGCAGCTTGGAGCATACGCTGCGAGACAAGTAGGTGTGGCTTAGATATACAGTTCTAACTGCAAGTCCACCACAAATATAGGCTATTCCCAGTTTAAAAAATCCAATTTATTCAATCCGAGACGGGGATGTTATTGTCAAAAATGGTTCAAATGGCTCTGAGCACTATGGGACTCAACTGCTGTGGTCATTAGTCCCCTAGAACTGAGAACTACTTAAACCTAACTAACCTAAGGACATCGCACACACCCATGCCCGAGGCAGGATTCGAACCTGCGACCGTAGCAGCAGCGCGGCTCCGGACCGGACCGCCTAGAACCTCACGGCCACCACGGCCGGTGACGTTGTTGTCCATACACCTCGAATTTCTCACGCTAAATGCAGATTCCTCCCTTTTATACGAGTTATTTTGAAGACATTGCTAAAATACCGTTAACCGTAGTGAAAATCTTGTACAACAGTATCGCACGTGGTATATTCCTCTAACTATTCGCTCATCAGGTAAAACGATATCTGTTCTTATCAGCTTAGTATCTGCTACGTCCCGTATCACAAGAATAGAATATTAAACCCATTTTTTCCTCATGGCGGAATGCTGAGAGCATGCTCTTCCTCTGTCAAAGGATGTCTCCTCACTTAAGAACTCTCTTAAAGTAACAAAATGATTGTCACGTACGAAGTCTCTTAAGGTAGCAGCACAGTGGAGCTGTAAATATCAGGTTTGTTCTAGTATCACTTTATAAATTCTTTAATATAGTTTATTATAGCACGATGGTCATCTCTCCCGGTGTAGACGAGAGATTGCAATTTCTCTAAGCGAGCAGACCGCAACAAAAATCTCCTAATTACGGTTCATATCCATCGTACTCTAGCCCTCGTTTCCACCCACATAGTAGTACATCACTGACACCAAATTAGTTGACTAAGTATTAACATTTATTCATGAGAGTCCCTTTGGATGCTCAGTAATTGTTATCCAGCAGTCGTATTACTTCGCCAGTTAGCTCTAACAGGAATTCCCGGAATGAAGGACGATGTTTTTTTCGAGGAATATTATTGATAAAAGTTAGAGATCCGACACTTGAAGCTGACCGCAGTATGGTTCTACTGCCGCCAACATACATTTTGCATAAGGACCACTATGATAAAAGACAAGGGTATAGCATTCGTATAGAGGCTTGTATTTTTCTTTTGCTCTGTTTGCGTCAGGAATACGAAAGCAAATGACCAGTAGTGGTGCAGGGTACCCTCCGTCACACACCATACGATGGCCTGCGAAGTAAGCATATTGATGTAAATGTGAATATAGTCTAGCTATTAAGATATCACTCCTTCCATTTACAGGCACACAAAATTCTCGGAGGAAAGTTATCTGTTACTTATTGAGAAAACAAAAGACGGAACTAACGCTGCTCATTCTTTCTCGGTAAAAATCTTCACATTAGCTCTTAAAATTTTCTCATTGCAGTCACCGTACGAGACGAATGTGTGTGGTTGTAATATGCTTGCCCACAACACTTAAAGGAAGCAGTACAGTGCTCACCTCTTAGCTCCCCTCCCGTCAGAGTATCACTTACCTGCCATATTCTAACGCGTCTTCCAGTCTTCGATATGTAGCATTTGAGTACACGTAACAGCGAAGAATAAGGAATGTCCGCTGCCGAGTCACAGAACCCTGCTAATTCTCTCGAAATCCCTTCATATTCCGACAGCATTGTCCAGTTAGTTAGAAGGCTGTCTCGTCCGCCATCTATCACTGACTAGGAGCGAGCTATCACAACGAGAAAATTTGCACACTAAAGGACAGGAGGAAATTCACAATCATGGATAGTATGCGCTCACTGAACACAGAAACTCACAAGCATAAAACCTACAAATCATCGATATCGAATGATGGTATATAAATGTCCTCCTGTAAAAGTCCTAATTCCCTTTATCGTAGTCCTATGACTATCATGCTGAAAATACGATATTGTACTGCCGTCAGAGTTTTCATTGACATCACAGAGCCTCTCACTCTTTCTCTCTCTCCCTCTCTCTCTCTCTCTCTCTCTCTCTCTCTCTCTCTCTCATAGCTGTAAAATAAAATCCAATGAAGTAAGGCTACGAAATATAAAAACTTCGCTAATGTCACCTGGTAGAGAACTCGATAAAATTTTGCCGCCACTCTCTCTTCCGATAATGGAAAACTAGTACCGACTGCATGTTGACATCGAGCAGATATGGTGGTCCCATTAAAGATACACGTATTGGTCCACTGGAGCAGGTCACCAGTGATCGAAGCCGCTTCCACAGATCTGTATAAAGTTTTCTCGCCTGCATTGTGTTAACACCATGTCCCACAGACTATCAGTCACAAGAGACGGTGCCCGTCTTATTCCTTCTTGAGCACTTTGATGCACTGTATCTAACACATATACAACAACTGAATGGATCGCTTGTTTGTCACTGTGCAAGACGGTGTGTTTCAAACCCTAACGAAAAGTATTTACAGTGTGCTTCTCTGTAATCTTTACCAGTCATTAGCATACTGAGTCAGCTTACAAATACTTCACGCAACACTTGCTGCATGGTTCTTTAACAACATTCTGCAGTACATCTACTGAGGTAATAGGAATACATGCAAGTTATCTGCCTCAAGACTGATATGGATTGCGTTAAGGAATGATAGGAAATGGATGGAGTAATCGTTTGAGAGGGAGTTGTAACGAGGTGGGATTTAAAGGTAGACCGTTGATGAATTCGACAGTGAGACAGAGATGCCGCGTTAGGGTATTTATTGCACATTTAGTCATTTTTCCTGTTGTTCCCTCGGCCTGTATCAGTTGTGTGTTATAACCTGTGTTCGACTTGTATACAGTTGCATGTTCTGTATATGACTTAGAGCGCTATCTACCGACAATCATTAACAGCAGACTTCCCATATCACAGTAAGCACAGGAGTCCCAACGTATATGTTGGGAATAACGTCCAATAAAGCGATGGAATACCTATTTCACCACTGTCACCTAAAAGAACGAAAATGTATGCAAAGTGTTCCATTCCCCTGCCATATTTTGGACGTAAAACGAGTCTTCAGTTCAATAACAGCAGTGATAGTAGGCCCGGGGCAGGTTTCTGTGAGGAATGCAAGCCCTGTGTAAACATATTTTGCTTGAAATATGTTGTGTGTGGAAGACACTGTGTTCAGCTCATGGTGTTAGTAATTTCGCATGTCCAACACAGCTGCTATGCACCTCTGGAAAGCTATATAGTGCATGTATCACAAAGACGCTATGTTTTCTTTTCCTTTGGTGTAGAAGGTAGTAGTTTTATTATCCTATGCTTTCTCGCCATACTGAGTGGGACAGAAGACTTGCAGATCGAATGTATGTCAGGTGTTGGAAATATCTTTCCCGAATTCCACAGTACTAATATATCAGAAATTACATTTCTTAAACATTATAGCGTTGAAACCTTCTAGACAAGGGAAGACAGTATTCGGTTACGATTGTGGACGGGGCCGTAATCAGTTACTATTCGTTGCCTTTTACAATTACACACATTTATTTTTAAAACAATAATTCCTGACTCAACAATACATAAAAAATACCACACGTTATTAATGATGGAATAAACAACTGTGTAAATAATAGTGTTTTCCATGCGTTACAATTTAACATATCACCGTAAAATACAGATACAGATAATGTAAAAAAGAAAGCCAATGTGATCATAGCTGAAGGCCTTACACGCCAAGAATGGCAATAAATTAAGAATGTTTAAGAACTCGCTGCAATTACAACTTACAGGTATTGAAAAAATAAAAAAGTAAGTTGCCAAAAACACAGAAGAAGTTATCAGACGCCAGGAATGGCAGTAAATAAAGTTTTAAGGCTTACAGCTAAAATACAAGTGTCGAATTATTTTTTCAAAGCAAATGACCACAATCACGGCTGAAGACCTTAGACACCAGGAACAGCAATTATATATATATAAAAATATTATAAATTAGATACCTGCTGAAAAGAACCAACTGCAAGCAAAGGTTAATTAAAAGAAACAAGCAACTGACCACCAAACGGGTGAAATAAGATGATGCTAACGTTGTAACACAACCGTTACACTGCTAGATTTATTCCAGAAGGCGACCGGAACTAACAACTTGACACACGTAACCTTTAATGTAGGCATTACAAGGTATGATAATAAATAATACAGTAATAAAAAACTAGGACAGTCACAGACGGTGCTCCAGGAATCGACCTCTGAGAAGGTCCGGCAACAAGCACTTTCACAAGCAAAAATGGTCAAACGTGTGATAAATCTTATGGAACTTAACTGCTAAGGTCATCAGTCCTAAGCTTATACACTACTTAGCCTAAATTATCCTAAGGACTAACGCACACACACATCCATACCCGAGGGAGGACTCGAACCTCCTCCAGGACTAGCCGCACAGTCCGTTTTCGCAAACGATGAGATAGGCAGATAAGAGTAGCATTCACTTCACAAGATGCTAATTCAGACAAATGGCAGCCAAACGAATGACTAATGATAGTATTGCTGCAGCTACCAGACGTCCAATAAACGAAATGCAGGAATGGAACAACACGCCAAAGCCAGAACCAGCGGACTGCTCTGCGCCCCCAGAATAGTGTTCTTAGAGTGCCCGGAACGAGAAAGAAATCACTACCACCAGAGTAGAAGAATCACTAACGGCCTACAATCAAGGAAGCTGTCAAAACTACACACGTTACAGGACAGTAGCGGCAAGGCGAGTGAACTTACACTGCTGTTACATACAGTAACACCCAGGACAGGTAACTGGGGCGTTAGGGGCCACCCCGCAGGAAAGATACCGCTGGTTGAACTAAACAAATTGTAACAAGCTGAAGGCGATAAACAGTAATAAGAGGTATAGGAAAGCTAATCAGATCCGCTTTCCCCAAGCACTGCACTCACTGCTCTTCGCCTCGGCTACACTACAAACAGCAACACGAATCCAAGTCACTGGAGAATCGCGAGATGTCACAGTGGTGGAGGTTTCTCTACTTGAATTGTAATGCACTCATCTTAAAGCCTGCAGGATCTGGTTTATGGCGAGGTCGTGCACCCTCGTGTCCACCGCCCTTCCATCCGGCAGTCCATGCGTGTCTCCAGCGGTCCTGGCGTGTTCTGGCACTACGCAGCTCTGGCTCCTCCTGAGTCCCCAACCGAACTGCTACACTCACACTACACTGAAAAACAACGATGTCACACCAAAGTGTTTGGCCTCACAGGCTGAACATTCAGAATAACAAGACAATTGCAAGAAGAGGTCAACGTAGTGTACTCCTGAGAATAAGCGGAACCTTCAACACCATGTCAGTAGAGGCACTTGGCGTTGTGATGGGGACCTGCCCTATAGACATAACAATACGTTACTGAGCTGCACTTTCCTGGCTTAAGAGGGACAGGCTCGATAAAGTCACCGAAATTATGGGAACATAATGAACAAAACACAAATGAAACAAGGGCGGATTCAAAAATTGCAGAGAGAGTGGGATGCAACCGATAAGGGTCACCGAGTACATTCTTTCTCTCCTGATGTACACGAAAGACTACATCTGAAACATGTCGAACCAAGCCAGGGGATGGTCTATTTTCTGACAGGCCGCGGGCCGTATCCGGTACATTTAAGCTGTATGGGACTAACTAGCGATGATGTATGCGTATGCGGAGAAACTGGGACACCAAAACATGTCATACTGCTGTACAACACGCTAGCACAAGTGAGACCTGTACAGAATGACAGTGACATCGCCAGAATAATACGTAATCCCGATGACTGGAACACAATAAATAGCGTAGCAGATATTGTATCGAACACTCTGCACGAGGAACACAAGCGCCAAAACTCATATGGAAGGAGGCGTAGATAAGCACAAACAACACAACAAACCACATGGAAGGGCACAAACACGACCACAGATTCCGAAACCGAGGAAGGAACACTAAGTGAACATGACTCAGAAGGGACCAAAACCAACAATGTATGACATTAAATGCCACAACACAGTCACAAACAACACAACAATCATAGACCGGCACTATATACTAAGACTGTAGTTATAAGGTAATGTCGCTTGGGAGGAGAAAGCTCGAAGAACTTTTATTCCGAGGCTACTCCTGCATAGTGTTTAAAGTATACTGCACACAATCAGTGTTGTATTGCTCGTCTTATTGTGTGCAGACAAAAGTATATTCTCTTCTCTATTCAAAGCTATAATCAGTAAATTTCGTATATCAGCAATGTATTAAGTTATTTAAGGAATAATGCATTCAAGTAGCAATGAACTCTACTCTATATCAACTAACAAGTTACTAACATAAGTGTATTTCTCATGTGAAGCCAAAATTCATGTATTCCATGCATGAAGTGCTCAAACAGCATTTAATCTGTATAATCTGTGTAAACATACATTACCACAAACCATTTCAGTTGAGAAAAGCTCGAGGTTGTACCGAGACCTTTTCATCTGAAATAGATAGAAATAGGCCATTACTAACCAACATGCTCTCTCTATATTACAAATTATTCTTAACCACGCTCATTGTGTTACATTTTCTTTTTTTATATTTCTTTGATATTTGCATTCTATAAATTATATTCTCATCAACTAGGTAGTAACAAATTATATGGAACCATTTTAATAATTGTTAAGCATTCAATTCGCTGTAACCTCACAGAAATCTATATATATTATGTTCTTTACATTATTTTTTAAAAAAAGCATTAACATCTGTATACCAATAAGACTGTGACAATGAGAAGTCTTTGCTATTAGATTCAGAAGAATCCGACCCACCTTACATTTCACGGCGGTGGGTTACTGTGTACTGTTAATGAAACAAATAAATAAATAAAATAACCCCAAAGAAAGGGCAACAGTTACTACATATCGATAACCGCCGCTGCTGCCACTAGCGGACAGGCAATTCTTGCGAAACGAGTGGCGCTGTTCAAGATGAGACGAAGACAAACAACCACACCCATGCCAACTAGAGGATAAGGTCTGGCCCCTCACAGAGGGCGGAAACCTACAAACAGCACGAACGCAAGCCGCAGCGCGGCTCAAGCGTGTTTAAGTGCAGAACCATGTAGCCTTAGAAGTGTGTGTTCATGTTTTCCAATAACTTATTATCTTCCCAGTGCCTTCTTGGTATGGAATCCAAACACTGCAACAATACTACAGAAGTGTTAGCACAAGTGTTTTACGTAAAATTTTTCAAACTCTTTCTGTCTGGAGCTACACAAATCATGTGTTTCTTGTTTTTCTTACCCATCAGCTATATTACCACAATACTCTTAAATGTATCAGGCTCATATCCACCACACACCAATAAGGAGTGGTAAATTCCTCAGGAAGCATGCATCTAGAGAGATCGTGTGTAATTTGATGGGTGACGTTAGTAGGGTTGGTAGAGAACAGTCTTCGCAGAATGACAGTTATAGTATTGAAATGACAATACCGGTTCATGTCACTAATGTCAGATGGTTGTTTCAGTTCGAAGCACATATTAAGCTCTTTCCAAAAGCAAAACATCGAAGTGTATTGATTCTTGATACTCAGCTCGTTATGTTCATTCTCGAGACGTCGAATGTAGCGTGTATAGTAATTATTACGATTACCCGTATCTCCCTGTTTGGATGTAAGTCACAAAGTATTCTTACATTCATAGGAGGCTACTTCTCGTCAGCACCAAATTAAATCGGAGACAGTTTTGCAGGAAGGGTTGCTTAAAGGACCTAGCAATAGTTGCAAGATGAGTAGAGAGACCATCTAGAGTTTTGTTCAGGATCTACGAATGTTAATTTTGAAACGTCCATCCGCATAGGGACAGATATGTAATCGAAGTAAAATCTTGCGGAATTTATAAAGTGTTTCAGCTGACGAACGTAGTTTCAGCGTCTCCTCTCTGCTGATGGCTGTATCCTACATTATAAAACAGTATTTGTATCATGTGATGTCGGCAGTGTAACAGGGTTCACGATATGTCCCCATGTATACAACACTCGCAAAGTAGTGGATAGAGTTGTCTTAGCAGTGATACATAAACTGAGAATCATCCTGCAATGTCCTTGGCTGATATCGTTATCAGATGAACATGTTAAGGCGTTTAGTTGACATGGCAAGTCATCGAGAGCGGTGATTTGGAACACGGCTAATTGAGTAAGTTGTGTTTGAAGTGAAGAATCTGCGCTAGCAGAATATAAATGTGGAAAACACAAGTCCGATAAGTTTATTGTACTCACCAAAACGAAAGAATAATACAATATCGGAAAGGACAACGGACTCGATCCCAATAGCGGATCGACACAAACACAATACAACAAAAAATAATAATAAAAAAGACCCGTCTCTTAAGGAGAGCGAAGACAAACAGTTCTACAACGTCAAGACGTTCGCCGACTGTACCAAGAGATTGGCCAGCTAGAATAGGCGTCTGGCAGTGGCTGCCGGAGCGACACCTCTGCATCCTTCTAAGCGGTGCGTCAAGCCGTATTGTGCCGGCAGTGCGCCTCCTTATAAAGCCTGTTGGCGGATGTATCTGCCACAAAAATTTGCGATCACGTACCTGGCGGAGCAAAGTAGTTCTTAGGCTAGCTGCGACCTCTGGCGAAGCTGTTCTGCAGGCTCCGCGAACATGTAGCGGTTGATGGAGACCTAGTGGCGTGTTGTGTTGTGGCCGCCGGTCAGTCTTTGTTTTGACAACACAGACAACGTAGGTTTAACTGGTGAATATACACTCTGTGACGTTTGTACGTAAAATGGGAAGCCGATGCAGTAGGCGCTACGATGTCCGAAGTGTGCAGCCACAGCATAAAGTACGGAAAACCTGGTGAAATTACGAAAATTGATGGAAAACCCGTAAAACCGAGGCAAATGCGACAAAAATGTGAACGAGTGAGGGTAATTACATGCTCGGTGTATGGAAATGATTCGATTCCTCTACCAGTGCGATAGACGAGTGATGGTACTTACTGTCCTTTGTTCTACATGCAGCTGTGAATTATAAGACATAAAAATAAAAGACGCAGATTCGTTCATGAAGACGACATAGGACACCGAAACAGTGATCATGCACGTGGATTGAGTATACACTGTCAGTATGAGGAATCAATGCTCTGGGTCTCTTCTTGCATTTATATGTATATTTTTACTCCACAGGCTATCGTACCGTGTGTGACAGAGGGTACCCTGTACCACTACCAGTCATTTCCTTTCATTTACCCTCTCAAATAGAGCGAGAGTAAACGACTTTATACGGGTGCTAATTTCCCATATGTTATCTTCGTGGCCCTTACGCGAAATGTGTTGGTGGTAGTAGAAACGTTTTGCAATCAGCTTCATCAGTCGACTGTATAAACTTAATCAATACTGTTTCCATGAAAAGAACTTCGTCTTCCCACCAGTGATGGCGAGTGTTTTCCGACTGAACGATAAAAATTACCGTCCAAACGGACTCTCATGATCAGTTTAATTAGTTAGTCAATCAATTTGATATCAGTGACGTACCAGCAGTTGGGAGGAAGCGAGAGGTAGAGTGCGATGGATATGATTTTCGAGGTGGAGCGGTTATTACGCTTTTTCTGTTACGGCCTGGTGCTTTAGTGAAATTTCAGTTTCCCACCTACACAGAGAGAGACGACCAACCTAATAAAATAAACTATATTACAGAATTTATAGAGCGATAGTTGTGCAGTCCTGATATTTACAACTCCTCTGTGCTGATACAGTACCTCAGGAAACTTCGTTGTTACTTTAAGAGAGTTCGAAAGTCAGGAGGTATACTGTGACAGTGGACGAGCATTCTCTTAGCACTCCATTAAGTGGCAAAATTGAGTTTCATACTCTATTCCTGTGATGCAGGACGTAGAAGATAATAAGCTTTAACTGATGAGCGAATACTTAGAGGAAATACACCATATGCCATAATGTTGTACAGGATTTTCACAACAAGTAACGATAGTTTAGCGATGGGAAAACACATATATGCTCCAATTTCTTCTGCCTTCAAAATAACTCGTACTAAAAGGAGAAATTGGAGGTGTACAGACGGCAGCATCACTGTCTCGGATTGGGTGTAGCGAATTTTTTGAACTGGAGCGAGTCTGTATTGCGAGTGGCCTTGCAGTTAGAACTGTAAATCCGAGCCACACCTACTTATCTGGCAGTGTCTGCAGCCAGTGGCCGACAGGAAGCCGCGGCTTAGCGTGTGGCAACCAGTTAGTTATAAAGAGTGCTTTGCCATTTGGTTCTCACTCATACCAGCGGGGACAATTCCTTGTGGCGGCACCCACCCGAAGGCTGAAAACCGACGTAGTCAGCATACTGGATGAGCGGTTGCAGAAGCAGATGTGTGTGTTGGATGGGAAGATTCAATATGATGAGCGTTTGTGCTGCATGATTATTCTTCCTACGTAAATTGGCGGTCACTGTGACAGTCTCTCTGGCCTCTGAGTTTCTGGTATGACGGGAGGTGTGCATGCTAGTGCCAGCATTACGGATGCTTTTGTGAGTTCTCACGATCTGATCGCACGCGATGACACAATGTCGTGGCTGGCGAGGCAGCGGCTCTTCAGCATTCGTGGCACACGCTACATGATATGTAATTGGAAGGTTTTTTCACCAGATACGTATGTTAACTCTTAAGTTCATAGTGCAGGAGGGTGCTTGTGTCCTAACGTATCGGTGAATACAAGACCTGGCATATAGTTAACACTATGATCAACACTAAAGAGCCAAAGAAACTGGTACACCTGCCTAATATCGTGCAGGGCCTCGCGAAAGCACACCAGTGCCGTAACACGACGCGGCATGGACTCGACTAACGTCTAAAGTAGTGCTGGACGGAATAGGCGTCACGAATGCTGTAGGGCTGTCCATAAATCCGTAAGAGTACGAGGGAGCGGAGATCTGTTCTGAACAGCACATTGCAAGGTATCCCAAATATGCTCAATTGTGTTCATGTCTGGAAAGTTTCGTGGCCAGAGGAAATGTTTAAACACAGAAAAATGTCCCTGGAGCCACTCTGTAGCTTTTTTTGGACGTATGGGGTATCGAATTGTCCTACTGGAATTACCCAAGTCTGTCGGAGCGCACAACGGACATGAATGGATTCAGGTGATGAGACAGGATACTTTCGTCTGTGTCACCTGTCAGAGTCTTACCTAGACGTATCAGGGCTCCCATATAACACCAGTTGCACACGCTTCACACCATTACAGAGCCTCCACAAACTTTAACTGTCACCTGCTGACGTGCTGGATCCATGGATTCATGAGGTTGTCTCCATACCAGTACACGTCCATCCGCTCGACACAATTTCAAACGAGACTCGTCCGACCAGGCAAGATGTTCCCAGTCATCAACAGTCCAATGTCGGTGTTGAGGAGCCCAGGTGAGGCGTAAATCTCTGTGTTGTGCTATCATGAGTAGGTCTCCGGCTCCGGAAGCCCATATCGATGATGTTTCGTTGAATGGTTCGCACGCTGATACTTGTTGATGGCCCAGCATTGAAATCTGCAGCAATTTTCGGATGGGTTGCACTTCTGTCTCATTGAACGATTCTCTTCAGTGGTCGTTGGTCACGTTCTTGCAGATCTTTTTCCGGCCGCATACTTGTAGAAGATTTGATGTTGTTGCCGGATTCCTGGTATTCAACGTACACTCGTGAAATGATCGTACGGGAAAATCGCCACTTCATCGCTACCTAGGAGTGGCTGTGTCCCACAGCTCGTGTTCCGACTATAACACCACGTTCAAACTCACTTAAATCTTAATAACATGCCATTTTAGCAGCAGTAACTGGTCTAACAATCGTGCCAGACATTTTTTTCTTGTCTTATATAGGAGTTGCCGACTGCAGTGTTGTACTCTGCCTATTTATGTATCTCTGTATCTGAACACACATGCCTATACCAGTTTCTTTGGCACTTCAGTGTATTTGTGGCAGAAATTCAAGTACTTGATTTGCATAATGTTTGCGTAGAAAACATGTTTTACTATGAAGGAGGACTATTGTAAGGCGGTCATGAGTGTTTTAAGTGATCTTTTTAACCCCTGTCAATTGTTAGACGATTTACCCACGTTTTTATATCAGAACTGCACAAGCTCTCCCTTTGTACCCAGCATTACCCAGTAGGAACACAGTATACTGAGGATAGAGGGAAACGTCCATCCATGTGTTTTGAGACATTGGTTCACACACAAAGAGGAAGTAGCCTCTTGAGAGAGGCGGTTAGTTGTTTGGTTGGAATTCCCCAGGTATGAAACGTCAAAGGCATGCCACTATCGATGCTTTTTTGGGGCCATGAGATCAATTGCAGCCAAAATCTGTTCCTTGGTTTGCGGTGTTTAGTATTGTGATCTGTAGTTAGGACATGGGGCAGTTTTTGACCTACGTGGTGGCACTTAGACGGTAGACACATGTACGAGCGACCCAAAACTATGACTGATATACCACACTTCATCCCATTCCTCGGTGCTTACAAATGCTATGTAATGGTAAGTGGTGACATAGGGAATGCAAATATAGCCTTCAGCAAGTGGGGAGCCTTGTTTACTGCAGACTGATCAAATAAGGTATATGCAAACTGAATTGAACAATATACACTCCTGGAAATTGAAATAAGAACACCGTGAATTCATTGTCCCAGGAAGGGGAAATTTTATTGACACATTCCTGGGGTCAGATACATCACATGATCACACTGACAGAACCACAGGCACATAGACACAGGCAACAGAGCATGCACAATGTCGGCACTAGTACAGTGTATATCCACCTTTCGCAGCAATGCAGGCTGCTATTCTCCCATGGAGACGATCGTAGAGATGCTGGATGTAGTCCTGTGGAACGGCTTGCCATGCCATTTCCACTTGGCGCCTCAGCTGGACCAGCGTTCGTGCTGGACGTGCAGACCGCGTGAGACGACGCTTCATCCAGTCCCAAACATGCTCAATGGGGGACAGATCCGGAGATCTTGCTGGCCAGGGTAGTTGACTTACACCTTCTAGAGAACCTTGGGTGGCACGGGATACATGCGGACGTGCATTGTCCTGTTGGAACAGCAAGTTCCCTTGCCGGTCTAGGAATGGTAGAACGATGGGTTCGATGACGGTTTGGATGTACCGTGCACTATTCAGTGTCCCCTCGACGATCACCAGTGGTGTACGGTCAGTGTAGGAGATCGCTCCCCACACCATGATGCCGGGTGTTGGCCCTGTGTGCCTCGGTCGTATGTAGTCCTGATTGTGGCGCTCACCTGCACGGCGCCAAACACGCATACGACCATCATTGGCACCAAGGCAGAAGCGACTCTCATCGCTGAAGACGACACGTCTCCATTCGTCCCTCCATTCAAGCCTGTCGCGACACCACTGGAGGCGGGCTGCACGATGTTGGGGCGTGAGCGGAAGACGGCCTAACAGTGTGCGGGACCGTAGCCCAGCTTCATGGAGACGGTTGCGAATGGTCCTCGCCGATACCCCAGGAGCAACAGTGTCCCTAATATGCTGGGAAGTGGCGGTGCGGTCCCCTGCGTAGGATCCTACGGTCTTGGCGTGCATCCGTGCGTCGCTGCGGTCCGGTCCCACGTCGACGGGCACGTGCACCTTCCGCCGACCACTGGCGACAACATCGATGTATTGTGGAGACCTCACGCCCCACGTGTTGAGCAATTCGGCGGTACGTCCACCCGGCCTCCCGCATGCCCACTGTACGCCCTCGCTCAAAGTCCGTCAACTGCACATACGGTTCACGTCCACGCTGTCGCGGCATGCTACCAGTGTTAAAGACTGCGATGGAGCTCCGTATGCCACGGCAAACTGGCTGACACTGACGGCGGCGGTGCACAAATGCTGCGCAGCTAGCGCCATTCGACGGCCAACACCGCGGTTCCTGGTGTGTCCGCTGTGCCGTGCGTGTGATCATTGCTTGTACAGCCCTCTTGCAGTGTCCGGAGCAAGTATGGTGGGTCTGACACACCGGTGTCAATGTGTTCTTTTTTCCATTTCCAGGAGTGTATCACTCGTGCTGATTTTGATTTGAATTTCGTGTTATGAGATCCTTTGTCTCTAGCACAGAGTAGTTTTCCCGTCAGTTTTCTCTGGAAGGCTTGGGGAAGGAGGGTTCGAGGGTTTGGGATTTGGGACATCCTCCGGTCTTGGCATTGTGTACTAGCTCAGTCGATTTCTTCATATCAAGGTGAGAACACACACGATAATTTTCCAACAAGACAACACCTCCAAAATGCTGCAGTCTAATTACAAAATTCGGACATGTAGTTGCTAGACAAGCTAATATTTGCATCTTATACACCAACCGCTATGCACAGACTGATGAATTTGCCTGCCAAGTGTTTCTTAGAGAGGACGAGGGAAAGGAAGGCTGAAGGATGTCCCAGGAGAGGGACAGGTGGCTCAAAAATGAACAAGTATCCCATTTCCCAGAGGGGTGGGGGAGGAACAGCGGCAGAGGTAGGGCTGCGTTTCCTCACAAGATCAGATTGTCCCCAGGGGTCATAAAGTTACCCCCAGGGGGTCATGAATCAACTAACTTAACAATACCCCATCATTTTAATTTGCAGCTCCTTGTGTTGGCCGTGTTTGCATTTATAACTGTTGGATGTGAGATCGGCCAGTTATGCAAAACACCGTTTTTCTCAGTACCCAAACATGTTTCGGCACCCCTGTGCCATCATCACACTGTGTTCTGGTGAAGTGAAAAGTGTTTTACTACATTATTTGTGGAAAATACTTGTTATAGTTACGTGTGCATAACAACACCTCAGCATAATTCGGAGAATGGAAGTGCTTGCCACACGAAAACATGATAAGCCACCAGTACTAATTAACACACAAGTGATCCAGAAAATTCATACACACCAAATGTAAAGAATAAATAAAAACGAAAACCCACTGATCATGGCACAGTGGTGCTGAAAAATGTTTGGGTACCGAGAAAAAACGGTGTTTTGCAAACTGTCGGACCTCACATCCAACAATTTTAACTTAACAATATCAGTGGGTATCACAAATCAATTAGGAGAGCAATAGGTTAAGGAGAGGGAGAGGGGGTGGTTTAATTGATCAGTTTAATTAATCAGTATGTCAGTTTTACATAAGAAATGTTCCACAACGAACTTTACCCTTGTACTGTTTTACGCCATACGATCTAGAAACGATGTTAAGCTTATTGTTGTATTCTGTCCTGCGGCATGATTTTAGATCCCGAAACACATTGAGAAGATTATTGGCTCACTGTGGTGCTCATTGTCGTGATCTGGTTGACACAGTGTATCATAAAAATTAGACACTAGTGGCACTTCTAAATTTGATAGCATTGCCACTCACCTAAATTCAAGAAATAAATCCAAAAAGTCGTTTTCAGATATTTTCATATCACCCTATCCTATCCAAATCTTTACGAACAGTGGTAATGGGTAATTTTATATGCACAACACTTGTATACAGGTAATATGTCATGTACCTAAGAAATTTGGTTGAAAATGCCCCAGGTGTTCCTAAGTTGTGCTCTAATGTCATCCACTTTTCATTTCCTCCCCTATAGGATGTAGGTGGTTCATAACCGCATAGTGCTTGCTTCCAGATAGTCAGTAACCATTAAACCTCGATTCTTTAAAGAGTCGAATTCCCATCTATAAAACGTCTTCTAATGAATGATTAGTTTACAAATGAGTTGATGTGCTAAATATTTTACATTAAGCACGTAAATAAGCAAAATTTTAAAAAATTGGAAATAATGTTTGAAGTTTGTTGGAAGAGGGGAAGCGCTTTCATTAACAATCGCTGGATGCGCATTCTCATCGTCATTTCTGCTCAATTTTAAGAACACGTTATCTTTCACGCATTTCACTGTTTAAGATACTATATCTCTTGGGTTGTCTGTCTGTGTGGATAAATTTAATGGAGTATGTGAGTACAGCTTGCGAAAGGTGTTGTTGCGAATAGAGTTAGTCGAAAAGAAATTATAAATTAAATAGTTATGGTTGGTAGGGTAGTTTTCCACTCATTTTAATGTTTATGACGCTGTATCTCCTGAATGGCATGTCGAAAAATGATATAATTTTGCTGGTACAATCGGAGGTGTATGTGGATACTGCGTACAAAATGTGACGCGAATAGAATTAGCGGCAAAGAAAAATCATAATTTAAAATTTTGTGACTGATGCAGGACTTGTAATATTGCTACATTAATTTGCTATGCTGAAATCGGGTGCTAATAGTAGAATAAAAGCGGGTTAAAAGCTGTGAGCTGTCTGGGGAGAAGTTAACCGTGCATTACTGCGCAACTGTTTCACCAGGTAACTAGTCTAGGTTTACCACATTACCAATCAGACTAACATTGATTATAATCTTTTACAGTCATACAACAACCGGTAATATATCTATATATAAAAAGGAGAATTTAAATAAAAAGAAAGAAATCAGTTTATATTTGGAAATTTATTTTAAGATTGTTCATTGAAATTTCAGCATATTATACGTGAGTTATAACTGAGCTGGTGCCTTGTTTAAGGATTGTAAATATGTGAGATTTTAATCTTACGGAACACATCAAATATGGAGCCAAGATTGGGAGACTGCATACAACACTGCATTCACAAAACAACACCCAAAGAACGTTGAAAATTAAGCAAGAAGAAATTAACCACAACCAACAGATTCAGTTTTCACCCAAAGAAATTACATTCGTAACACACTGGTATACTAAATTCATATTAACTCTTTGTGAAATCTTCCCAAAAAGAATAGCTGACGGCTACTTTGATAATTACACCACATGCTCCACATGGTCAACTTGGTTTACAGAAAGCGTATAACTCCACAGTAATTTTGATAATTAAAATAAATTCGATCGAAAAGCATTTGACAAAAGAAAAACCTTGAACTGGTTACTAACGTCTTACTATTAACCTGATGGGTCAAACAGTTATATAAGCACGTGGTACTGGTCTCGCAAAGTACACTCCACGTGGGTTGAACATAAAGAAAAGCATAAAGAAAATTGCTATATTGTAAAATATTGTCAAGACGAGACGTTATAATCACACAAGCATTCACATTTAAGATTGATGAACTTAGTTAGAGTTACTGATCAACACGTGGTTCCACTTTACTCACAAAGTAATGACAAAGCAACTACCGCAAAATAATCTGAATTTCACACGAGAATTACACTCCGCTGCAATTTAAGATAGCATTAGATATTTTAGAGCTAAATCTGAAATCAAGGTATTAAGTTTTCAGTTAGGCTGAACTTAAGAAATCCATTGTCCTACGGACTTAGCAGACATGCGCTTAGCCGGAGATCTTACCACTTCAGACGCTCGCCACGGTCCCACAGCAACTGCCTACTGCCGAGCGTGCTTCCTGAGGGTGGCTCACAAAGACAAACGGAAGTGGCCAGAGGGGCAGCTTCCTATACCAACATGACAACGGATGGACAGAACCATACTAAAGATAGAAACCTCTTTGCTTTTAGGAAGCGTAGCTACCTGTTCCGACGTTGGTCCTACTGTTCTCTAGCAGACAGGCTTGTCTGCTACCCTCAAGCATGCAACTACAAATACATTTGTTCATTCATACTCTCACACAGAAGGGAAGGGGGATGACAGTATCTTATCATATACAGTATATAAAAGAAAGTGGATGTAGGTTTCGTATGAGACTGTGTGACATGAATTACATATAAACTGTGTTTTAAAGTGTAGTAGTGTGACAGATCGTTCTTGTTTATGTGTAAAAGTAACACGTTCCACTACTCAGTCTCCTCCCAGATAGTCAGAAACGCCACAGTAAATTTAGGAGAGGAATTTACTCCATAAATGACAACAGATTTAAGAAATTAAACATGAAAGGAATCCAACAGAGACCTTTCATAACCCCAACGCTCCGGGAAAAGACTGTGCAGGGAATTTTCTGGCCATGCTAGGACATTCCCAAGCAGGCTTCTCACACCCTACTTAAACCAAAAATGTAAAAAAAAGGCAAAAGGTCACCAGCTACTTGCTAAAACACAATAATTTCAACACATCTTTAGAATCTACCAATTTCAAGGAGGAAACAAAAAAACAATCTGTGACACCTATTTAAAAGATATTGTAGACCTAATTCGGTCAGCAAGTAAAAACAATGGTTCCTGTGTCATTAATATGAAAACAATTTCTGGTTGTTACCCTTATGGAGTTCACCAGTATTTGCTCATTGCAAGAGCCAACTGATCACAGGAAAATTTATGACTGTTTATTAACAAGTAAAATTTATGAAAATAGCAAAGATGCCACAGCAATTGAAAAAAGAACATCAAATAACATCGGTATTATAAAACAGAACATTACAATGCACAACCCGCAAAAGCAAAAAAAATGATAAGAGAAAAAACATGTTTTACAAAGTGGTTATCGCAAAAAAATTCTATATCGTATAAAACTAGTAATTTGTAGAATTAAAATAACTATGTGGCACAATTTAATCACTCTCCTATATTTCAATTAGCTAGCAAACAATGAACACTGTGTCATTATACTGAAACTTCAATAATTATGTGATTGTTACCCTTAAGGGGTTCCTCACAATAAATATGCCCCATGCAAAGGCTAATCGATCACAGTCCAATGAGGATGAATAGCAATCTGACTGATAAACTATGCAATGACACATGAATGAATTTACGAAACAAAATAACACAAATCTAATACATCACACAAGAACAAACATTGATCAATAAAACAGTACACTAGTCAACATCTAAAAAAAAAACAATAAATAAAACACCTTGCAAAATACAAGAGTCAAAGTCTAAAAAGAACAATAAATAGAACACCTGCAAAATACAAGAGTCAAAGTCTAAAAAAATAATAAATAGAACACCTGCAAAATACAAGAGTCAAAGTCTAAAAAAAAAATAGAACACCTGCAAAATACAAGAGTCAGTCTAATAAACACCAATAAATCGAATCCCTGCAAAACACACGAGTCAAAGTTTCTGTGACAGAAACACACGTATATGCATTGAACTAAGAACCGTATTATCACTGTTCACTGATACACTCAATAGTTCCACTGTTCCGAGGCACAGTATAAGGGGTGGGGGAGGGGGTTCGTCGCCGCAGCTGTCAGTAGGGATTTTTGTCCATCTGTTGCGTGCAATCCCGCCGTCTCTGCCCTCTCATGAAGTTTCTCTTGGTGGTCTGTGTCACGTACATCTCGATTTGGTTCCATGTTTGTGTTGTCAAATTCGTGCGGTATCCTCGATTGACACGCCAGGTTGATATTCCTGGGCAAGGATGACACTTAATGGCTGTTCTTTTGTGCCACCCTTAGCGACCAGAGAACATCGAACCATGATTTACTGTCGCTTGACAGTGGGCATCCGTCAGGAGATGTTGATAGGCGTCGTTGAAGTCTGCCAGTTTCTCTGGACAGTATGTGTCAAAAGGCTCCACGCCCTTTGTGTTGTTACATTCTTGAGTTATCCTCAATTGACTCGCCGGTTTGATATTCCTGGGCAAGGATGACACTTAATGGCTCTTCTTTTGTGCCACCCTTAGCGACCAGAGAACATTGAACCATGATTTACTGTCGCTTGACAGTAGGCATCCGTCAGGAAATGTCGATAGGCGTCGTTGACGTCTGCAAGTTTCTCTGGACAGTACCTGTCAAAAGGCTCCACGCCCCTTGTGTTGTTTCTCCGCGGCCGTCTCGTCACGGTCGCGTGCGTGTGGTGCGTTGCCAGCAGATGGATTTCCGCGCGGTGGACCGCTCGCCCATCTCAGGTCATCGCCTCGAGGAAGGGTCGCCCGGAGCGGCCGCCCATTAGCTCCAGGTACAAGGGAAAGTGTTTGCCGCGTACCTTCTTTTATTGTCGGCCGCGCTCCCGAAGTGGCCTGGCTGACAGTGTGTCCTGCTGGTAAACCCGCCAGTTTACAACTAGTCCGGCTGCTCCCGCTGTCTCTTAAGAGTTTTGCCGGTTCGCTTTCACGTTCTCAACTGCATTCACAGAAATTTTTCATCATCCGTATGTGATTACACAATGTCATACATAATACCACTTAGTATTGTCTTTCACAATTTTTAAGAACAAAGTGAGACTTAATTTTTTTTATTTTTTTTATAAAAATAATTAGATGAATCGACAATATAAAATAAAATTTAAATGACTTGACAATGTAAAAAAAATAAAAGTGAGATGACTTTACAATGTAAAAAAAATAAAAAATTAAGTGAACTGACAATATAATATTTAAATCCACATCACTAATGTGGTTCACTTACGTTTTAATAAATCCAATGCTACTTATTAATTCACTAAAATGAATAGGATTATGCCTTGTGCAAGTATAGGTCAGGACAGCATAGGGTTCACATGTTATTTACACACACATACATGCACACCTATTGTCTATTCTACAAACTAACTACCCATAAACATGCATTACTCAATATTCTACTTCTATCCACTACTAGTTAAGCCAATAAGCTACTTCAGTGCTATTTCAACACCGTGTATATACCACTACAACATTGTTCTAATTCGTCCTCTTCTTGACGCTCGCGGCATACGTCTTGTCACATGATAAATATGGAGAAACTTTCCTTAAACATACACAGTAAAAAGAACAATGGTTATTTACACACCAAAACATTTATACCAGTTCGCACACCTGAAAAGTGACTCGCAATTATACATTTATCATACTCATATATTCACACATAAAACAGTAAGAAAATTTCATCTAAAATTACGTTATCACAAGAATTAATCACACAGATGGCTCTGAGAACGGTAAAAATGTCTGCACTATACAGGTTATACTACATTTTCTTACCCATTTTGCTGCGATTTCGTTCCTTCTTTAAGTTACCTCTCGCTTCCAAATCAGTCATTTCGCCTGTGGTGGTTAGTCTGGATTCATTTCTCATGAATGGCAAAATTGTGGTCACCTCTATTCTGTAAAACAGTATCATCTTAACATATTGAACTTACAACAGACACAAAAGATCCGAATCCTCCTGCAGTTTAAATGACAAATGTTTTGCTTCATCCTTATTACCTTAAACCAAGCTTTCCTTCGTTCCCATAATCAAAATTATTTAATCATCCTCTACCTTCAAGAGGGATATTTCCTCAGTACAAATCATATAGGCTGCAGTGCATCCCGCACCAGCGAAAACGGTAAGCTGTAATGCTCACAGCATCAGCAAAAATACATAAACGTCGCTTTTCTAGGACAAGTATTAACGCAGAATAATTTTTTAGGCTCTGGCTCAACATCAGTGAAGACTACAAAAAGGATCCACATTTCCGTTCCATTCTCCATTTGCTGGAAAACTGCTCGTATTTGACTGCCACAATAATATTTCAGGGCGACGTAAATTACACAAACCACAATTCTTCTTTCACCTTGAAGGAAATCAATCTACTTACGAAATCCACAGACAGCACTTTCCGTACTCAGCTATAAAGAACAAAAAAGACATATATCATCAATATTAACATATCATCGCATATTGGGAAGCCAATGGTTAAACAATCGTATCATCGCGTCCTGTTTTCAAGATTCCAGATTTACTCATTCCTTTCTCAGAGTTCTCCTGTCTTAAAATATTCATACAGCACGCATACTATAGTAAGAGATCCTCATTTATACTGACAGATATAGATTAGTAATAGATAGATAGTAGCACTGAAAGCAGAAAATCGGAAACAAGGCTACTAACAGCTGGGGACCTGGGTTTGCCAGACCCATAATACCCACAGATCGGATATTCCCCTGAGTTTTGCATTAATTCAACACAGATATTGCTTCTCTCAGGAGCGGCTCTTTTCAATTTACACACACAAAAGAAACAGCATTTCACTCTTTCACAAGGAAACCTTTTATCTTTACGTTTGAATCAAACTAAATCCTAATTGCACAAGGAAAGAAAAAAAAGCTAAAATCATCACTTCAATCAATCACATAAAAAAATCTTTATCATTATTTTTTCCAACATATTATTCAAAATGCATACGTCACAAATTTAAACTAATCAATTCTTTCTCCTCACTGTCCTCTCTACTTCTCACTGTCCTTTCTACACATTTGCCATGTCGCTCATTTGTTCCGATTGGGCGCCTTTTGCGCTGATCGTTAGTCATTGCCGGTTTTGCTCATTTCTATTTGCTGGATTATGTCTAGGGTTAGCCGGCCGAATTTCAACATCATGAGGTGCTCCGCCTACAGTCCTACTCCCACCGTGTTCATCGTAGTATCGATTCTGGTTGCCGTAACTGTTCCGTTCACGATTCTGTCCACGTCCTCGATCATTTCTGTTGTTCCACCTGTGTTCGCGACTGTTACCCCAGTTTCTATACGGCCGGTCCCGATTATTGTTTCTTTCGCGTCGCGACGACCAGTCACGCCGTTGATTAGTAATACGGCCACGACTGCAGTCGCGCTGCTGTGCCCCGTAATAACTTTGTGCCTGATTAGTCGGGCAGTCTCCTGTATAACTGTAGCGTTCACGATCTTGTCCACGTCCTCTATCATTTCCGTTGTTCCACCTGTGTTCGCGACTGTTACCCCAGTTTCTATACAGCCTGTCCCGATTATTGTTCCGTTCGCGTCGCGACGACCAGTCACGCCGTTGATTAGTACGACGGCCACGACTGCGATCGCGCTGCTGTGCCCCGTAATAACTTTGTGCCTGATTAGGCGGACATTCTGCTGTATTGTATTCCAACTCTTGGAGAAGCGTCTTAAACGTTTCCACGTCCTCTTTGCTTCGTCCCGCAAGAATGACGTGCTGCAAGTGCATCGGCAATTTGGTGATGCATATCCTAATTAGTTCCGCAGGCCCGTATGGGTCGTATAAAAATTGATTTGCCTGCAGCATGTGGTCGAATAGGCATGCAAGGCTGCCGAAACCAGACTGGTTCAAATTTGGCAGCATAATTATGCCATGTTTGACCCTGTCTTGTGCCGCTTCCGACCAGTAGGCGGAGAGAAAGGCTTGTCGAAACTCCCGAGTGGAGTTGCAGTGACGCGCTGCCGACCTCATGCGAATCGCCGGTTCGCCTTCCAAATATATTCTATCTTATGTGAACTTGCCCAGTCGGGGGGAAGACAAAACTCAAATTGCTCGAGCCATGCACGTGGATGTATTCCTTTTTGCGAATTTCGGAATATCTCAAACTTTCTTACTGTAAGGAAATGTTTGAAATCAAATCCCCGCAGTTCCTCCTGGCGAGGCCCTTGAATGTTTCTATGTCTCTCATGTCTGCCCCTTAAATTACATTCTTCCCTGTCGTCAAAATCTCCCTCGTGGCCGGAGTCCCTCTCTGCACTGTTCGTACGCCTATTTTTAGTGCTATTGGCGAGTTCGGAATCACACGCCACGCGGTTTTCCAGATGCGCCACGCGTTCTTGTAATTCGCCTGTTACAGCTTTGTTTTGCCTGTTCACTTCGAACTGTCCCTTCTGAAATCTCAGAAGCGAACGCACTTCTTCGGTCTCTGCGGCCGCTACCAGTGTAGTATTGTTCTCGCTTTCTGTCAGCTTCATCGTGCCTACAATGTCCGCTACTGCCGCAATCTTATCATCTATTTGTCTCTTGTCCTCCACCCTAGTCTGCTTCAATTGTTCTACTTGCTGTTCCAACGCGTGGATCGCTAAACTGTTGTCCGCTATTGTGTTGCTAACGGACGTGGGACAATGCGTTTCCGCCTCTTGGACCCTCGAGAGTACCTGCTGGTGTTCCCTTTGGCATTCTTCCCTCAGCTCTTGGAAATTCCTAAGTAGCCGTTCTTCGCTTTCTTTAGATTCGGCCTCGCCACTCCGCTTGCCCTCTTCTAAGGCTTGCAGACGGTCATCGATTTGTTCAAATGTACGGCCTAATTGTTTCATAATATCACTTTTTATTTCACTTGCCAAATTGTTTATTCTTTGTGAGATATCATCGGACACTCTCTGCATCGACTTGTCGACTTTATTTGTCTGCTGGATTAGTTTTTTGTCTATTTGTTCGCCTAGCTCTCGGATCGATTTTTCGGATGATTCTTTTTGTTCTCGGAACGATCTTTTTGATGATTCTTTTTGTTCTCGGAACGATTCTTCTGCTTTCTGCGTCATTTGTTCCCCTAGCTCGCGGATCGATTTTTAGGATGATTCTTTATTTTGTTGCAATAAGGCTTTCATGAGTTCTGCCAAATCAATATGGTTAGTTGGAGGCAAATTAATTTGTGGCTCTGATGTGAGCCCGTTCGTGCTGTTCTGCATTTCGTCTGAAGTATTTCCCATTGCATTTTCGGAACCGCCCGACGTGTAAACATTCGAAATCAAATTATCCCCTTGGTCCATGTTGCTTAAGTTGTCGGACCGCTTACTTTTAGTTTGGTTATGTGTCTGCATTAGTTCAATTTATACCCAGTACGCAACACACTAATCACAGTAAATGTATCCACCAAAAATTTCGACAGTTACACGAAAGGTACCCAACCTAGTACTCACTTTTTCACACGCAAAACAAATTTTTATCTTTGATCGAAACAGTGGAATTTACAAGCGAGAAAAAAAAACCACACACACATATAAAACACACAAATATAGAAAACAAAACAACAAGACAAACAACACAACGCCGCTCAACAACGCAGTGAATCTTTAGAAAGTCTCCTCAGAAACAACGCAGAAGTTGTTTGAGCGCTGTAGGGAAAAAAAATTAAGATTATACAACGCTTGCAATCTAACGTCTCAGAGATTCCAGAGTCTAGCGGAATCACAGAACAGGGTCGCCATGTGTAATATTGCTACTAGAATTTGCTATGCTGAAATTGGGTGCTAATAGTAGAATAAAAGCGGATTAAAAGCTGTGAGCTGTCTGGGGAGAAGTTAACCATGCATTACTGCGCAACTGTTTCACCAGGTAACTAGTCTAGGTTTACCACATTACCAATCAGACTAACATTGATTAAAATCTTTTACAGTCATACAAAAACCGGTAATATATCTATATATAAAAAGGAGAATTTAAATAAAAAGAAAGAAATCAGTTTATATTTGGAAATTTATTTTAAGATTGTTCATTGAAATTTCAGTATATTATACGTGAGTTATAACTGAGCTGGTGCCTTGTTTAAGGATTGTAAAAATGTGAGATTTTAATCTTACGGAACACATCAAATATGGAGCCAAGATTGGGAGACTGCATACAACACTGCATTCACAAAACAACACCCAAAGAACGTTGAAACATAAGCAAGAAGAAATTAACCACAACCAACAGATTCAGTTTTCACCCAAAGAAATTACGTTCGTAACACAATCCTGTCCGTCATTTAATTACCACACACTGGTATACTAAATTCATATTAACTCTTTGTGAAATCTTCCCAAAAAGAATAGCTGAAGGCTACTTTGATGATTACACCACATGCTCCACGTGGTCAACTTGGTTTACAGAAAGCGTATAACTCCACAGTAATTTTGATAATTAAAATAAATTCGATCGAAAAGCATTTGACAAAAGAAAAACCTTGAACTGGTTACTAACGTCTTACTATTAACCTGATGGGTCAAACAGTTATATAAGCACGTGGTACTGGTCTCGCAAAGTACACTCCACGTGGATTGAACATAAAGGAAAGCATAAAGAAAATTGCTATATTGTAAAATATTGTCAAGACGAGACGTTATAATCACACAAGCATTCACATTTAAGATTGATGAACTTAGTTAGAGTTACTGATCAACACGTGGTTCCACTTTACTCACAAAGTAATGACAAAGCAACTACCGCAAAATAATCTGAACTTCACACGAGAATTACACTCTGCTGCAATTTAAGATAGCATTAGATATTTTAGAGCTAAATCTGAAATCAAGGTATTAAGTTTTCAGTTAGGCTGAACTTAAGAAATCCATTGCCCTACGGACTTAGCAGACACGCGCTTAGCCGGAGATCTTACCACTTCAGACGCTCGCCACGGTCCCACAGCAACTGCCTACTGCCGAGCGTGCTTCCTGAGGGTGGCTCACAAAGACAAACGGAAGTGGCCAGAGGGGCAGCTTCCTATACCAACATGACAACGGACGGACAGAACCATACTAAGGATAGAAACCTCTTTGCTTTTAGGAAGCGTAGCTACCTGTTCCGACGTTGGTCCTACTGTTCTCTAGCAGACAGGCTTGTCTGCTACCCTCAAGCATGCAACTACAAATACATTTGCTCATTCATACTCTCACACAGAAGGGAAGGGGGATGACAGTATCTTATCATATACAGTATATAAAAGAAAGCGGATGTAGGTTTCGTATGAGACTGTGTGACATGAATTACATATAAACTGTATTTTAAAGTGTGGTAGTGTGACAGATCGTTCTTGTTTATGTGTAAAAGTAACACGTTCCACTACTCAGTCTCCTCCCATATAGTCAGAAACGCCACAGTAAATTTAGGAGAGGAATTTACTCCATAAATGACAACAGATTTAAGAAATTAAACATGAAAGGAATCCAACAGAGACCTTTCAGACTGTTACTGCATGAACAGCGAAAATTTGGTGATAAGAGATAAACTCCCTTCTTTTCATCCTTTTGAGGGCGTGTGAGAGACAAAAAGTTTCGTAACAGTTTGACATAAGGTGTAAAGTCTGTTGGAAGTAGATAAGTACTCCCACTCCCAAATTTCGCATGAACACAATCTAGGTATCTGCCTGCTGTGCGTTGCGCTTATTTTTCACCATCATCCTTACTACTTTGAGACGTAAGTGGTTGACATCCTGACAGCGTTTCTTTCCACATAGAAGTGATATGTGTACCAAGTTTTACTGAAACAGTCCAGCAGTTTAGGGGAAGATGTTGAATATACGTGCATACACACACACATATTTTATTACACTTGGTGATTCTTGCAGTTGTTGTTATTGCTGTTATATGCGATTTTAGTCTTTCTCCGCCTATTCCACTGATGAATTCTTCTCTGGTTATCAGCAGAGTGGTGGCGTCATCTTGTCGCAACGTTTCAATGAGTTTCATACCCAACATCTTCTGGCGAAGTGTCGGGATGCTCACTCACTCTCATCTTGTACTATCCCCTCCTTGGGGAAGTGTGTGGGTGAGATTGTAGCCTTTCGACTTTTACTTCTCAGTGTACTTGTGTGTGTGATTTTTTGGTGTCTGTGAAATGTGGTGAATGTTCTGTATGAGTCTGGTACTTGACTGACGTTGGAGTGGTGATTGGTAGTTTGTGGGAGGGAGCGGGATTAGGGATTAGATAATGGAATTTTCTCTTCGACTTAATCGTCGAAGATCGTCATTGGGCGTTTGTGCTTATAGCGGGACATGTCATACCGACCTAGGGACTGGATGAGGACGTTTCCTGATATGGAAGAACCCTCATAGAAGGCCCTTGACAGATCTTGGAAACGCTCTCTCAGGGGTGGGATTTCAGCTGCGGCGTGCAGATCATCGGTAGGGAATCCGAGGGGTAGATGCAGTGCCCTCCTGAGGACGCGGTTCTGCAGTCTCTGGGGTTCGTCCAGGTGCTGCTTCGCCGCATATCCCCAGACAGGGCATGCATATTCCATTACTGGCGGGATCAGGACATGATACACATTGACTCCTGCAGAGCAGGGAATGGAGCTGGTTGAGGATTGGGTACAGGATGGACATTCTTTCCTGTGGACCTCGTCTATGTGGGGTTTCCACGTAAGACGAGAGTCCAAGGTTACGCCAAGGTACTTGGCGGTTCTGCGCCAGAGGAGTTGGGTTCCGTTTAGGTGAAGGTGGGGGGGGGGGGGGACATTGAGGAGGTTCGCGCCTTCCGAGCGTCCGGGTAATCAGAATAGCCTGCGTCTTTTCAGAGTTGATAGTGATGCGCCAGCGACGAGCCCAAGTTTCTGTGTCGTCTAAAACCCTTTGTAGCCTACGGATGAACAGGTCCTTGTTCACATTTCTCGTGTAAAAGGCGGCGTCGTCTGCGTACTGTGCGGTGTGCACCAGGGGGGCCGTTGGTGTGTCTGCAGTGTACAGACTGTACAAACGGACCCTTGGACCGATACATGTGACATGATTACGCCTTTTGGTGGAGGTGGCAGTTTCTACTTCGACGGAGAAAGATCTATCGGTGAGATAGCTTTTTATCTACTGTGTTCTGCATATCTGTATAGCTGCTTGGCACGTCGTCAGGTACTGTGGTCGGCCAATCGCGTTCCTCCGGAAGGGGGTACCGCGGCGGTAGCGGTGGAGGGCAGGGGGGGGGGGGGGGCGCGGACCGGGGTCGAGACCCGGTGGCTATCCAATCTGTCCGCGAACGCCGCTGGCTTCAGATCGGAGCGTTCCTGGCGTATTTTGTCAGTTGCTGAATTCCACGTTGCACTGAGCTGAAAACCACTATCCCTGTTTACTAAATTGTTGTGCAGACGTATCTCCACTGCCTCGTTGAAGATTGAGTCCCAGAAACCGTTGGGGCTGTACAGATTCTTCTGTTTTTCGAACTCGAAGGTGTGTACCTCGATAATGCTATGTTCTGCTACAGCGGACATGTTGGTCTGTCCTAGTCGTACGTTCCTGATGTGTTTAGTACAGCGCTGGGAGATACATCGTTGGGTCTGCCCGATATATTTCATCCCACATATGCACTCAATACTGTAAATGCCCGGCGTCTGTTGCCACAGTTCGTCTTTGGTTGAGCCAAGCATATCTTTGACTTTTTTCTTGTTGCGCGAAAGATGGTCGTTATTTCGTGCTTCTTTAATATTCTTGCGATCTTGGCTGTTGGCGGTCCAGCGTTTCGTCTTCTTCTGGTTTCTCCTCTCGCCTCTTGTCTGCAAGCAAGGCGTGTCTTATTTGTCTCACGGTATAGTCATTCTTACGGAAAGTTTGCCGCAGTTATGCTAACTCATTCGGCAAACTCTCGCTGTCACAAATCGACCTGGGTCTTTGTACTAAGGTGTTCAGTACTGAGTTACGTTGTGCTGGATTGTGGCAGCTCCGAGTATTGAGATATAAGTCCGTGTGCTTCAGTATTTGTAGGGACAGTAGCACACAATCAATTGATTGGGCTGGACATTCAAAAAAGAAATGTCTAGAGATGTATGATTTCTGGTAGGAACGTCATGTATTCTTGATGCATTTGAAGCTAGAATAATAGTAACGCACAGAAACTCGATGGCTGTGTGCTAAATCAGAGTAAAAGCAGCGGAAAAGTTTTCGTGTGTGCAGGGACTTCACCTAGCTTAATCCAGCGAAGTGACCTCAAAGGTGAGCGGACCCAGCGTCAGTAGCGCAGCCGCAACCGTAAGACACATATCGACTCTAATTGTGTCTGTGTACACCTTGAAAAGCTTTGCCCTTTCTTCGTTGGTTGGCTTCGGATAACCTAGTGCACTGGCTACTTGTAGGTAGCCTGCCATTCAGCATGGTACCGCAGTAACACAAGACATTGTCTCTGTTAATGTTTTTTGGTAAGGTCGATTACGTGCTTGGCCTGAGGGTGAAAATATCTCTCTCCGACCACTCTGGGCGTGGCGACCTCCCTCTCTCTTCCGGTCGCAAGAAGAGGTCATTGGATGTGAGAACCGAAGGCCTGCGACAACTTACCATGGAATGGTTCCTTTCAAAAGACTTATCCCAATGGGAGATGAGACGACCAGTTCCTGTTTCGTAAAACGTGGCTGGAGGTTAACGGATCCAGAACCACGCTCACTCTTGCACTTCCTTGTCTTACTGAAACCGACGTTCACGCATAAGGTAAATGATGTAAAAATCACACCGTGAACCGACACAAGCAGTACAGAGAATGTTGCAGTGCTTCCCAACCAAATAGCGGACGCGTAGCAGTCGTTCGATTGGCAGTGTTGAAGGGGCATCGTTGTGCATGAGGACGATTCTGTCCGAGGGTATTCCGACAGCCTGAGGACTAACAGGGTAGCCAACAATGGGACTATCCCACATCTGCCCCTGCCACAGAAATCCAAAACTGTTTACAAAAGTACCTGTGAGGCCACGATGTGCGTCTTCTTCGATTGCAGGGGCCCCCTGCTCGTCGTGTTCCTCGAGCATGGAATCACAATCAGTGCACAGCGGTGTGAAGAAGTTTTGCAGGAATGACGTCGGACAGATTCATTCTTCTGCACGACAAGACTCGCCAGCACACTACCAATCGGACGAAGGCTGCGCTTCACCAATTTGGTTGGCAAACACTGCAACATCCTCTGTACTGGTTGGATCATTCACCGCATGATTTTGACATCTTTTGTGACCTGAAGAAAGATTTGCATGGACGTCGGCTTCAGTCGGATGAGGAAGTGCAAGAGTATGTGCGGTTGTGGATCCTTCAAGGGCGACCACGTTCTACTACACAGAAACTGATTTTCTCGTCTCGCAGTGGGATAACTGTCGTAGGACGTGTAGTGAACCCTTTTCTGTGGAATAATATATGGTCCCATTAGGGTGGGTGTCTGATTTTCATTCTACTGTCCCCTGTACGACACTATCTCCAACGCAGAACAGTGATCCAGGTGTCCCAAAAGTACTTAATGCTGTTTCCCTGTTACGTCCCTTGTTCACGTCACTGACTGCTTGAAAGAAGACCATCAAAACTATAAATGCATAACACTGTCTCAGTATCATACATCCAGCTGTACGGGTTTGAATCAAAGTGTAGATATCAGTTGTTGTTGTTGTGGTCTTCAGTCCTGAGACTCGTTTGATGCAGCTCTCCATGATACTCTATCCTGTGCAAGCTGCTTCATCTCCCAGTACGTACTGCAGGCTACATTCTTCTAAATCTGCTTAGAGTATTCATCTCTTGGTCTCCCTCTACGATTTTTACACTCCATGCTGTCCTCCAATGCTAAATTTGTGATCCCTTGATGCCTCAGAATATGTCCTACCAACCGATCCCTTCTTCTAGTCAAGTTGTGCCGCAAACTCCTCTTCTCCCCAATTCTGTTCAATACCTCCTCATTAGTTATGTGATCTATCCATCTAATCTTCAGCATTCTTCTGTAGCACCACATTTCGAAAGCTTCTATTCTCTTCCTGTCCAAACTATTTATCGTCCATGTTTCACTTCCATACATGGCTACACTCCATACGAATACTTTCAGAAAAGACTTCCTGACACTTAAATCTATGCTCGATGTTAACAAATTTCTCTTCTTCAGAAACGCTTTCCTTGCCACTGCCAGTCTAAATTTGGAAGAATTTGTGAAGAGACTTATCGCCCTAAAATTTTATGTACATTGTACACATAAATAAATAAATTAATTTGTCAGCTCACGGTTAAGTTTGAAAAGAGTGCCGGCCGAAGTGGCCGTGCGGTTAAAGTCGCTGCAGTCTGGAACCGCAAGACCGCTACGGTCGCAGGTTCGAATCCTGCCTCGGGAATGGATGTTTGTGATGTCCTTAGGTTAGTTAGGTTTAACTAGTTCTAAGTTCTAGGGGACTAATGACCTCAGCAGTTGAGTCCCATAGTGCTCAGAGCCCTTTTGAAAAGAGTATGACGGATGTAACACACAGTGATGAATTTCATTTAGATTTGGTGCTTTGCATTTACGGCTGAATGACAGATTTCAGGTCTTTATTTGTCGTATAGCCGTAAGAGGATTGGAGAGTGAATTAAACTCTGAGCAGTAATAGGCTTTTGTGTAGGGAACAAAAGAATGGAAGTCGCCCATAAAGCCGAGGAAACGCCGAGGCCTGACGTAAGCGATTAGCTAGCTAGAGGGGAGGAAGGCGCTAAAGTACAGCTTGTCGCGGCGCCGCCGCTCTTCCCACAAATTGTTCACAGTTTGGCGGCAGATGGGAAGAAAACTTCTTGGCCGAAAATTAAATCCGCGCGAGGGGCCAGTGGGGAAGGGGTTCTGGGCTGCGTGGGGCAGGCAGGCAGCAGGACATGACCGAGCTCCCCACGCCCTCAAACCCCTCCCCCATCCCACAAGTTTTCTTCAGGAGGACGGGGTGCGTGAGGGTGGGGGAGGGAATGACAGAAGGAGTGGGGGGCCAGCAGCCTGCTGGCGAGCCATCCCCCCTCCCCCCCCCCCCCCGTCACCCCACCCGCGTCTCTTCCTCAGTGTCTGCCGCGCAGTTGGGAGCGCCCATCCACCCACACGGGCGACGGCCGGGGCGCCATCAGAAATGATGGTTACTGCGGCGTTTACGCGGAAACTTTGTTAATTTGTTGGACGCTGGCTGCGTTTTCCGTCCCCGCACGTCTGGCCCCTCCAGTTGCGCCGCGCCGGTTCGCGAGGGTTTTCTAATGAGGACGCCACGCTCTGCTGCTCTGGCGAGACACGCTCGCGGGGTTGCAGGCCCCTCACGGCCCTACCGGCTTCTACCTGCTGCGCTTCCGGGTGCGCTGCAGACGGTGGCGAGTCCTCCACAGGGAGCTGCCGCACAATCAAGCTCGTATAGTGGTGTCTGTCCCTGAACTGAAAGTTGTTACCATTTGGCAGCCTGAGCGTTACTATCGTCCCAGGTAGTGAGAAGGCTCACCGTCCCTTAACATCATATTCACCGTATAAAAATGTCGTATATAAAGAGAGTGTAACGGATATAAGTGGAGACGTTTCTATTGGTAACTTAGGACAGTGTAATGAACAACATTATATCATTATTTACGTCATTTACAGGCTAGTAAATACAGCCATTACGAGTCGTATGTTTTTAGATTGGTTAGTAACTCCAAGTGCATGTGGCTAGAACAATCTATTAATGCTTATTTTCCGATGTCAGGTGTCCAGGTGTGAATGCGTGAAGCCAAAACTGTTAGTCTATACTGACAGGCATAGCCACTTGCTGGTGCAGTACGACCACACAGAAACACCAGTCGCAAAGTTTGTAACGTGCTTTTAGGAAGGATGTTCGATGGAAAGAATAAACAACCACCACACTGACATGTGTATATATCAAGGTGGCATATAAAAAAGTATATGTATTTTATAGTTACACCCTTTCTTTCTTTCTTTCGCTTACGCCATAGTCCCGGAGCGATTGGAGGGTCGGTGTGGATACAACGAATTTGGCAATGTACCCCACAGGATGGAATCAGTGTACCCCAACTGTCTGCGTCTAGTGTAAATCGTGAAATAGTGCGGACGTGTTTCAAATGTCTGTGACGCGTGGAACTGAGGCGGAACGTGGGGAACGGCCGAGTATTCACCTATCAGGATGTGGAAAACCGCCTAAAAACCATATCCAGGCTGGCCAGCCCACCAGCCCTCGTCGTTAATCCGCAGGGGCGGCGCGTCTACCCGAGTCCAGGAAGCAGCGCGTTAGCGCTCGCAGCTACCCTGGCTGGTTTTGTAGTTACACCCTTTATACGTGTATAAAATGTAGTGATGACGACCAATGTGCATATCTTTCAGTGCAGATGCACATCATGCCTGACCTCTTATCGGAATGAGGATTTGCGAGTATATAGTTCATGGGTGGGTGACGCTGTGTCAGCAGTGTGTAAGAGGTTGCGAATGTGGGTGGGGATTAAGGCGACCTCTCACGTTAAACGGGATATCGGCGTTCGAGTCTCGGTCAGGCTCCAAATTTTACCTGTTGCCATTGTTAAATTTCAGTGCCCAAACATGGCTAAAGTCCGTGAACCTTTCTAGAAAAATGTTAGCTTCTAATTGTTTTGCTACGTACGTTACGAAACATTTATTGGCGTTTTAGCTGCTGGCTTCTGTCTCGGGAACATTTTCGGTCATTTTTTTAACGATTCTTCTGACATTTAGTCTGCACATGTGGCGAGTACCGTCAAAGGTTCACCATACATTGCTGGTAGCGGACTGGAGTCGTGCCTGTGGACGGAGATAATAGTATCAAACTAAAAGTATCGTGACACCCCTATGTAATGCAGAACTGACCACTAGATGTCACGAAAGGCGGATCCACGCGTGTAAATGAACGCGGGGACTATTGTGCTGTCAATAGAGAAAGCGAGAACAGCAGAATGGGTCGGTCAGGAGAGCTCACTGTCATCCTAATTGGATCAGTCGTCGGGCGTAACCTGCATAATATATCCATGAGTGACACTTAACCCATCTAAAGTTGCCCAAGATGATTACTGGTGATGTTGTAAGGTGCCAGGACATGCGCACTTACACGTTAGCCTACCAACATTAGTATTAATAATAAAGGGACTGGCCAGGGCATCAGATCATGACTATATTGAATTATGATAAATATGAGGCACTCTCGAGCAGTACTCGCTGCATGTCTGCATTATTGAGCCACTAACTTAAAGCGTTGGTGAAAAGCGTCCGAAGTTGAGAATTGTGGAATGTAAAGTCTGCAGATGGCCGTAGCTCGCCGGTCCGCCGTGGGCGGCAGGTAGCGGTCACCGGAAACGCGGGACAATACGGAGCTTTTGGGGGTAGCCCGGTATCCAAAGCCACCTGTGCTGGGCAACACGTGGCGAAGAAGGGAATTTCGTTTGCCTAGGGACGTTATGACCTACTCGATCATTGGGTAGATCTCAGTGGAGGGATTTCGGCGATGATAAAGCTTTCGACATTGGTCGAAACTGAGTATTCTTCCACCGCGTTTTCGTACTTGGGGGCCGAGAGAATTGTGGAAGGACTTCGCCTTCAGCCATCGGGCGGTACGGACTTGGATACGGCGTCTTGGCCATCGTCTGCGAAGGGAGATGTACGGTCTATATCGCAGCATTGCACCAACGCGTGTTCCGTGCAGAGTTCTGCGGTTAGAGCTCTTTGTGTGCTCAGAAGCGATATTTTCACCAACGCCTAACCACGTCCAACAGCTTACCTAATATTCTCCATCTAGAAGTTATCCTGCGAGGTGCCGAGTATTTATCAACGCAGCTGCCGGTAATAGGGGCGCGTAATTGCAAATTGTTAATGTGCCATTCTAAGGAGTGTGTGGGTGGACAAAGAGATTTACATTTTTTTTTAAATTTTGTCAGTTGTGGGGAATATCAAATTAAAATGCCAATATTACGATGGAATTATCGACTTCATTGTAGCTAGCATTTACCCTGTCCCAGTAAGCTTTACATCTACTCTAGTCACAGCACAGCTTGCCCAGACGGGAAGGAAAGAAGGTTTTCAGTCTTCAACGTCAGCTACGGACTGGTGTGCTTACAATGTGACTGCGAAGTGAAAACGCCAACGAAGAGCCACTCCTAAGCCAAGACCAATCAGACCTCATGTACTACCGATAAGGGGCCGTTGAGCATTATTGAGGGTGAATGAGAAAAAATCGCATGGAATCAATGGAAGGAATCACTCGTGAGTACCAAAGTGTTTCGAGCAGTTCATCTAGCACAAGTAATGTGCACGTGGAGTTAGAAAGAGTAGCACAATATGGTAGAGCAACTCATAATCCTCCCATTCCTGTAGCCAGTACTAAGCGACGCTTAAGGCAGTGTAAAGATCAACGACACTGGATAGTGAATGGCCGAAAACGAATGATTTGGTTTGAAGAATCATCCATTATCCTATTGAAGTCCGATGGAAAGGTTTGGCTGTGGCGAATATCTTCAGAACGTTACTTTCCCTCAGGTGCAGCGCCAAGATTTAAGTACGGATTAAGCTGTGTCATGATATGGGTGTGTTTTCCTGAGTAGATAGTGGTCCCCTTATTGCGCTTAACGAAACAATAAATATGGAAGGATATGAACCAATATACAGTATTGTGTACTGCGTACGGTAATGAAACAATTTGCGGACAGCTTTTGTTTGTATCAGCGTGACAGTGCGCCATGTCAAGAGGAAGCATCAGAGAGGCAATGTTTTGTGGAGAGTAACATTTATAAAACGTATTGGCCTGCTCAGATTCCGACCTGAAACTAATGAAAAACTTTGGGATAAGTTAGAATGTCGACTTCTGCTCATATTTCAGCGTTCAACGTCACTGCCTTGTCTGATTTCGACTCCTGTGGAAGAACTGGTGCTATTCCTCCACAGGCACTTTATTGAAATTATCCCCGGAAGAGTTCAATCAATCCGCCATAAAAGTGACGGCTGGACAAACCCCATACCACTAATATCTTTCCACAGGCTTTTCCACTTTTACAGGCTATACAACACACTCCTACCATTGCGAGAGGGTCCTTGCGCCATGTTTGGACAATACACGTCCAGTTCTGTCCATCACTCTGCAGATATATCGTAGAAAGGCTGTACCCGTCATTTCCACTTCCACTGTTCCACTGAGTTTGGTGACACTTTTGATATACGTGAACTGTATTTGCTACATATCTGCTGCATATTGGACTGACGACAGTGAAATTGTTGCTGGACTCGGATTTGAACAAGGATTTCCCACTTTACGTGAGAGGTCACCTCTCACTGCTATGCCTGTCTATGCACGAATCATGGCCAGACCTAAATTTCCATATGTCGTCGTGCATGCATGTCCGAGGGAACAGGCACATCAGTGATTACAGCGGTAAAGAAATACAGGAAATGTGTTCGCAGTTGTGAATATGTAACAACATCGGCTGTATAGAGGAATGACGATAACGAAAATTTGTGCCGGACTGGGGCTCGAACCCGGATTTCCCACTTTACGTGACGTGCCGCCCTTATTGCTTTCTTTTTTCTTTGGAAAAAAGGAATTTATTGTGGAAACACATACTAGGTTCATAGATCATGTGTTATCATCACATGAATAAAAAAACAATTAAGAACGAGTAGGGTGCCCTCCAATAAAAAAATATATATGTCTCCAGTCTCAAACATTCTACAAACCAGTTTGGACAATCGTTTGATTGCCACTTCTCACACTGATTTTGGAACTTCTGCAGGAGTATTATCGATGCCTTTCGGTTTATTGGATCTCAAGTCTTCCGAAGTCTCAAGTCTTACTTTGACTAATACTGGATACCTTATTTCTCCTCCTTTCTTGTTCTATCACGCTATCAGATATTTCCTCCCCCACATACAGGATTCCAATGCACTCTTTCCGCTTTTCTACTCTTTTCTCACAGTGGAGTTGTAATTACGATCTTAATGTCGACATACTGGCTGTTAATTTCACAGAAGATTATTTTGACTTCTCTGACGACCATTTGTTTTCGGTTTCCTCGTATTTTCCAGCAGTAATTTGAATTTTTTCTTCCCCTGAATTTCTTATTTATCTCATTTCTAAGTGAATTATATTATGAATTCCTGTGTTTTCTTGAACATTTTTTTCTGCTTCCCTGTTTCGTCGATCACTTGTTCTTATGTTACCCCAAGCTTCTTGGCTGTTACTTTTTTTGTACCTATATTTGCCTGTCAAATTTCTATTATTGCCCTTTTTGGAGATGTGTTTTCTTCTTCAACTGAACTACCTACTGTGGTATTCAGTGTCGATTTATATACTGCCTTAGAGAATTTCAAAGATGGATCATCATTATCCAGTACTTCAGTATCCCCCTCCTCTTCTCATTTTTTAAAGGTGTATTTGGTATTAATAGGTGAAATTTATTGCAGAACTCAGTAGTTTTCCTCTTTCATTTCTAATTACGAGCCCTTCTACTCCCTGAACTGGTTCTCCTATTCCTTTCCCTACAAGGACATTCCAACACCCCCAACATTTTTACCCTTTCATCTCCCTTTAAATACTGTATTACCAACTTCTTCCTCTTCTGCTTGTGTTGTCGACATTTATGGTAAGTTGTCGGTGGGCTTTGTGGACGGTAGTAGTTTAAAAATATGAGTCTTCAATCAGAGCTATTCAAGTGGCCCTGTTTATCTAGCATGATTAAATCGCTGCACACAAAATCCCTGTTAAAGGAGTTCGATCATCTAAAAAATTCAACAAGGATCTCAATTATCCTAATTTATTACATAAAAATTTAATAGCAGTGGTTAAGCCAATATTGACACTAATAATCTAATGCATGACAAACCTGGACCTGGGGTATGGGTTGTGAGTCAAATGAACGTGTATCTGGCGAAAAAATTGTATTTACGTAAATCGTACCATGGTTCCCGAAGGTTAACGTGTAACGATAGACAATACTACAGAAGGCTATGCGTTCGCAACTATGGCTGGAGTTGGAACTCTAACTGCAAACACCTCTTTAAAGTGAAGCTTGAAATTTCCGAATAACGTTAAAAGTGACAGTTCGCCTCGCTGCTGCATCCGGATGTCACCATACACATATTCTGCTAGTGGCGGGTATAGTCTCTGTGGAATCAGTCATTTAGTCTGTACCAACAATGTGTGTCTAAGTTCAACTTAGTCGAACGAAAAACAAACGATGCCAAAGTCTGCTTCTCTGCTTCCAAACAAAGAAGACTCCGTTTTCTGCGTTTTTCTGGCATCATTTAATTTGAATGACTGAACGTTAAATATTCTAAGTGTCAACCAGTCACAAGATGCCTAGAAAGGTGCTGATTTCGCATGCTTACTCTCGTGCCAGATGTTTAACCAGTTATAAATTCGTTATATTTGTTGCTACAAAACTACGTCCTACTCACTCCCTCTCTCTGTCAATATTAGTTTCCAGCCAGTTAGGGTTGACATTTGTGAGACTCTCCTGTTTCTTACTCGCACTCCCACATTGCCTAGGTCAACTAATGGAAGCGGTTTGTTTCATTTCATTAAACATTATTGTTTTTCCCGAAGTTTTGGTGCAGTGGCGGTGTCTCACACTCTTCTATATGCGTCCTGGTCTTTTCCGTTCCCACTCCAATATCATATGTTATCTCAGTGGTCAGTGTATTTCGACGAATTCTGACCACATGCTCGTCTGTCCACAATAATGCTTTTCCAGGATTCTGCCAAATAGGCCACGCATCCATTTGTCTCGTGATAGAGAATGTTGAGGTGATACAAAGTATCTATTGAACAATTTTATACAGTGAAGAGCCAAAGAAACTAATATCGTGTAGCCCCTCCCCCCCCCCCCCCCCCCCCCCCGAGCCGAGCACGCAGAAGTGCCACAACACGACGTGGCATGGACTGGACTAATGTCTGAAGTAGTGCCGGAAGGAATTGATGCCATGGGTCCTGCTGGGCTGTCCATGAACCCGTAGGGGTAAGAGTAGGTGGGAATCTCTCATGAATAGCATCTTGGAAGGCATCCCAGATATGCTCAATAATGTTCATGTTTGAGGAATTTGGTGTCCAGTGGAAGTGTTTAAACTCAGAAGACTGTTCCTGGAGCCACTCTGTAGCAATTATGGATGTCTGGGGTGTCGCATTATCCTTCTGGATTTGCCCAAGTCCGTCGGAATGCTTGAAACGGCCCCCTTGAACAATTATACATGACTGTCCTTAAACTGACACACAATATTTTTAGCGCAACGCAATCTGACTTTCAATAATCCCTACAAAAGAATGGCCATGACTAACACTAACCTATACCTTTCACAAATCACCTACCTCACAAAAATCTTCGTTACTCGAACTACTGCAATCCAGTGAGCGCCACTACTGCCAGCTAAATAAAAGATTCAAACTACGGAAGGCACTAAACACTGATAGGCATTGTTAGTAAATGAAAGATTTTAATAGAGGACAAACAATGTATTTACCTTAATAGTGTTGAAAAATCATAATATACATAACAGTTCATGACATCCAGTCTTACAAATTTCAAAACTCCGCCATTTCTCTCCCCACATGCACCACTGCTGGCGGCTCACCTCCAACTGTGCAACGCGACGCACTGTTCGCATCCAGCTGCCCAACACTACCATGGCAGACAACAATGCAAACTAGCCACAGACTGCACACAGCACAGCCAGTGAATTTCATACAGAGCGCTACGTAGCGTTGCCAATAATAAAACATAAACAGCCTACTTACATAGCCCCCATGCTCCCCACAAAAAATTTTACAAATTGTTTTAGGCAGTGGCCAATAATGACTTGATAAAATTTTTCATAATTACAATAACAAAGATATCAAATGCACACACTTATTGATACAATGTTGGTCAAAAGCTAAAATTTTCTCACAGTCCATAAAGACAGTCCTGATCATTCATCACAGTAAAATTGCAGTGTTTTTCTCAAAGTCTGAGCAGTAAATGAAAATCCACAAGGAAGTAGAGCATTTCCATGCAGTCTTGAAGAAGTAGTTTCGTCCTTCCAACGGAAAGACAGTGCTGACTCTCGACATGCAGACAGGTAATGGGCCACAACAGAGCAAACCCACAGCAGAGTCATTCGACGTTTTGAGGAATATTGGTAGGTAGGTCATCACAGAGCAGACCCAGTATAGTCATGGTGGAGAGTATGGTATTGGTGGGCCACCAAAGGTGCAGACCCACTGCAGTCCTTGTAGAAATAATGGTATTGATGGATCATAAAAGGTGTAGACTCACTGTAGTCCTTGTAGAGATGGCCAGCAGCCATCTGCTGCGACTGTGCAGGTGCACAATCTCCATCGAAGAGTCTTGGGGACAATATAGCAAGTCCATAACCACCAGCTGTGCACTCACAAAGATTTTGGAAGTGTCCTTAGAACCAGCAGTGCTGTTATCCAGTCCCTTGCTGAATTATTAACACACGTGCAAAACACTAACTGTCCCTATGTCTCACATATTGTCCATGTACTATGACCAACAGAAACGTGTGCAGTGAAATGGAACTTACAAGTTAATAATTTGATGAACTGGTGTCAATTACAGTTTTATAACATAAGAATACAATTACAAAGGTACAAAATACATCATTAAAGAACATAACAATACAGATAACATTTGTAGTACAGGCTTCACAAAAGAATCACAATAACATATACATCAGTGTAACAGGAATTATGACATGATTACATACATAAAGGATTAGAATAACTTTCGAAACATCAACTTCACACATGAGCATTAAAACAGAACAGAATAAATAATGTCTAAACATCTTTACAAAGAAAATAACATATTATCAGAAAAATTCTACTACATAACTGTTATTAGCTAAACACATTAAGACAGGAAAAACACAAATTCATATAGTGTAATAACGCAAAATACAGGACAGGGTTTGTTTTCAGTGTGACATTTGGTACTGCAGTCCACCCCAAAACTTCATTCCATATATCTTTCCTCTTATTTCAACATTTGTTTCCACCAAAAAAATTCTATCCAAGCTTGCTTTCTCTATTTATATGTTCACACATTCCTTACCTCATTATTTATTTTCCATTACCTTAACTTATCATTTATTTCCAAGAAAATACTACCTAAACCTGTTGTCCCTAAACCCTACTTTTTTGGTTCATATCCTCTTTCAAAATACTTTTTTGGCCAAACCATTTTCTTATAGCTTCTCAATGCATTTCTTCCAATGTATTACAACTTGTTCTCTTACATGGCCTACCACATCTTAAGCTAACTTAAATCTACTGAGCTCAGATGCTAAACTAAGGGACGAGGCAATGCAGCAGCACAAAACAATTAACACAAACAGCAATGACAAAAAATGCAAATTGGCAAAGCAAGCAGCAATATTACAACTAATATAAGGCAATGAACAAAAACAAGAAAAATAAATCAGTATTAAAACTGGCTTAACAGTTTAATGTAAAGTGAAATTTAGTAGCACTATGCCTGGTAAACAGCAGCAGCAAATGCAATAACTTGTATCTAAACATGACATAGCTCAAGCAGAAAAAATATTGCAGTAAAAATGGCCATGTTTAATACCTATGTCAAATCTTAACACTAGAGTGATGCATCACAAAAACTTACTCTGCAAGAAAGTTACCAAGTCATTAAAAAAATTGTTTATGCAATTCCTGTGAAGGGAAATGTCTATTTGTGCTCTCTTTTCTAAGAAAGTACATCATGAACGTATTCTTTACTGGGTCTGTAGACAGAAAATAGTGATATTAGTACATCTATTAAATTTTATAATAACCAATGCTGCAGTGTAGCTAGAAACTAGATATTAAAGAAAATGATCAAATATGTACAAAGGAAGGCATGAAACATCATTCATTAGCCATATGGCATTTCATAAGGTAGTAAAACAGATCTCTTAACTAGAAAGACAGTAGTCATAATCAGGTGTATAGACATAAAAATATTTCTCGTCATTTCATTAGGAATTTCAGTAAATATCATAAATTAAGAGCTCCACAGTGTTATCATATGTTTTCAAGTTTGAGCGTGTCATATTTGCGATGCTTTCTACAAAGAAATGTCAATAGCGAGGATAATGGCCCTTTTTTTCCACCTGTGCCTCTGAAAGGCACACACTAATGGCTTTTTTCCTGGCGACTGTTGCGCAGCTGGGTGCCCACGACTCATTACGTGAAGGTGGTCACTTAACTTTCTTACTGAAATATTTACGACACCAGTTTGCATTACAGTGTCAGTTTCATATATAAAATTTCACAGGTCGAGAATTTGCGTTGCAAATGTGTAGAAACAAAATCCTATGAATATAACAGTGTTCAAAAAGTTTTCGTCGGCATTGTGATACATTCATGCATTTACACAGATTTCATAACTCTTAAAGTACGATTCTTGGTTTCCAACATCCTTTTCCACGAATCAGAGTCCCTAACCACTACTCATTATTCATATACGTATTCATCGATACTTCTTCAGTATTTCATCATAATAAATATGTAGCATAACCAAATTCCTCATATACCGTAGCATCATCTTATTGATCATAAACGTACCTCAACAGCATAATACACATCGTCGTCGTAAAAATAACATCATAACACCTCAGTCAAATCTCAAAAACGTCATAGCTTTCTGCAATAATGTCAAAACCTAAAAAAAATTATCTGCTCATTTCAATAGTGTCATCTACCTCAAACGTACTTTAAAATCATGCTCCCTTACCAAATACATCTTTCAAAGCTCTCATAGTATCACAATGGTTCCAAAAAAATATGAACAGTTCAGAAAGTACAAACAAAATACAATTTCATAAGTGTGAAGTTACCCGACTGTGTAATTACGTAACCATGTGTCACTGATGTAGTAAAAAAAATGTTTATCTCTCAGTTAGATGATCAGATAGCTGTGTAATTTGTGTGTTAGAGAAATATGGTACCGATGTGTAAACTTGTATCAGCAAATACCATATTAGCTAGGGCTCCTTGTGCTTGCCAAACACATGGTACACAAAGTAAGCGTGTAGCCCCCTGAGGATTAATGTAATTATACCCTCAGGTCTTACAGATTACAGCAATGGAATGAATTGTATCACGGAAAACCTTTGTATCATTGTACTTCAAATATCTTTAAAAATAAATGATTTAAGTACAAAATTAATCACTCAAATATGTGTCCTGTAGCGCTAAATGTGCGTTTTGCTGTAAGATAATCTCTGTCGAAGTGTCGTAGTTTTTGTCCTTCGAAAACTAAGTTCTGCAGAAGCCAATGTACTTACCTCATGATAAACAAAAGTGAAATGCTTTGCGTATAGATATCTTAGTTATTACGCTTATTGCCGTGACGAAGAAAGTACTGTGCTGTAATGTATTGTTGTGCTAAGGAAAAGGCAGTCTCATTGTAGCTATACCACAAAAGTTACTACTAAACATGTTTTACTTTGCAGAGTACTACAGAAAAACTGTGCAGATATAAAACAGAAACACTGCAAAAGCAACATTCTAAATTGTCACTCATTAGTAGCGTCGTGATAAAATCGTGTAGCTGTAACATAAACTAATCACTGTGTCATCTGGTATCTCACTGAAAGTACTTTAAATCCAGAATGTATTTTCAAGTAAAACAAAATGTTTCATTAAAATCTCATTAGCAGTATCAGTATAAGTTCTAAGTATGTAAGCCTTATAGTCGTTACGTAATAGTGCAACTAACAAGCAAGAATGTACACACACAATAACACTGTGACATCTGTTCACTATAACAATGCATTCGTAATTTCTGTTTAAATAAGTTCTCTTGGTTCTTGATTGGATATTTAACTTCAAACATTGTTGCATGGTAACAGTTTCTAAGTCTGACAATCGATAATAGAAATGTGAAGTGAAAAGTTTTATGGCAAAGACAAAGTTAAAAAGCAGATTATCTCTCAATAAACGGTTTTACATATGAAATTTGGTGTAAACATTTACTCTTCCTAGTACGCAGAGTTTCAGCTTCAGTGGAATTATCATGTGGTATATGGTACATCGGTAAAGGATGCTAAAATTTTTCTCAAGGTTAGCGTCTATGTAATTTTTCTCTGAGCCAGCCGGCGCACGTGGCTGCCTGCGGTGCGAGTCATTGTCTATCTCTTTGTTGGCGTGCGTCGTTATTGGGGTTAGGAGACCTAACTTCTACAAATTCACCTTGTTGAGAGGACCCTACTCTGTTTGAATCCCGCCAGTTCTGATGCAATTCAGCTGTGTCGTTACGATCATATCGTCTGTCGTCATGTCGGTAGATTCCATAGTTTCTTTCTTGTCTGTCACGTGGTGGAGAATTTCTCCCTGAATCGTAACTGTGCGCTGGACCGTTGCGTCTAAAGTTATTATGTCTCCCTTGATAATAATTATTTTGGTTCTCAAATTGTCTGTTTCTCTGATTGTCTCTGTGATAGTCACTACTGCGGAGAGGTGATCTTTCCCTGTAATTATTACTACTCTGCCAACGGTTGTCATACGGGTGGTGTCTGTTTTGGTCACGATTTGTGTTGTGAGAATAGCCTTGTTGTGTCCAGTTATTATTTCTTTCATCGCGGAATTGCGACAGATGTGACCTGTAATTGTTGTGTTCCTGTTTTCGCGTTCCGCAATTGTCAGTGTCAATTTCTAATTCTTGTAAGAGTCCCTGAAAAGCTTCAATGTCGTCTTTGCAATGTCCTGCCAAAATAATATGTCGTAAATGTTCAGGTAATTTGATTAAGCAAATGCGGAAGGGTTCTGAGGGGCTGTATGGGTTTGACAGGTACTGATTCTTGTGCAACATGTCTTCAAAATATTTCACAAGACTGGAAAATTCAGATTGTTCGAAATGCTTCATCATTATGATGCTATGTTTTACTCGGTCTTGTGTAGCTTGAGACCAATATGCTGAGGGGAAGGCATGGTAAAATTCTCCTTCACTGTGACAATCGTGAATGACCAATCGCATTCTTACAGCTGGTTCATTCTCTAAATAGCCACACATAAATTCTAATCTGTGCTGTAATGACCAGTTGGGAGGAAAACAATGAGAGAATTGATGGAGCCACGCTTGTGGATGAATGTCGTTGCCAGAATTCTTAAATGTTTTAAATTTACGTGTGGTAATGAACAGCTTATAGTCAAAATCATCATGTCGGCGAGTCGCATATCGGTCATTGTTACGTCGTTTCGGCGGTTCCATTTCAAAATTCGGTGCACCTTGCCAATTTCTTTCATAATTTCCGAAATGCGCTGTGTTATTATTTTGGGCTGTTCCGTATTTCAATGTCCCCCTTCCCGTATCGGGGCGCGAGTGTCCTCTGAAATACGTAATTCTTGTATTACCTGTGTCAGCTGATCTTGTACTTCCCGGATTTCTCTTTGGTGTTGCGTATTAATTTGATTCTGATTTTGTTTGAATTTCCTAATTTGTTCGCACACTTCTGTGTCATTAAAGACTACCGGTTTTGTGTCATTCAGATTATCATCTACCTTCGTAGATAAATTATTTAGCTGATCCGAAAGTTCAACTAGTTTCTCTGATAATGAACTAATTTCCTCCATGTGTCTTTCTGAACCAATTTTCAGAGTATCTACTGCGTCCTTTAAGTTTTCTTGAGTTTTTGCAAGTTGCGTAACCGAATCGGTAGATGCAACAGAGTCGATGTTAGCTTGCAAGGTGTCATGATTTTCATGAACAATAGTTTGCAGTTCTTTTATGGCTGCTTCGTGATTCTGTAATGCATTTTTATGCCGCAAAAAAATAGGTTGAAAATGCTCACAAATTTGTGTTTTTACATCATTACAAACTTTTTGACATTTCGATTCAATGTTATGTAACTCAGTAGTTCAATCTTCACGTGTTTCTTCAAGCGTGGTGTCTAACGTCCGAAGATTTTGTTCCATTGTGTCTAACTTTCGAAGATTTTGTTCCATTGTGTCTAACTTTTGAAGCTTTTGCTGTGTTTGTCCCATTTGTTGTATTAATTGTAATAACAATGCACTGGTGTCTGAAACATGTTCCTCAGTGCTTTTCGGCAGTGAATTTGCACCGGCAACATTCACACTTTGACAAGCAGAAAATGCGTCTTGACTTATTTGAGAAAACGGTGAGGACCCAAAACCTGAATCTACAGTATTTGCGAGATTGTGTCGTGTCATTTCGGATTCCTGAGGCGAGCTATTGCCGACCGATCGATCGATAATGCTTCCCTGTTCATTAATTGTTTCACTGTCTACGCCATTATTTGCCGCCCGCTCCATTTCCCTATGCACAATTACCAAATTACTACTTTGAATGTCTGACACAGTGGTGCTGATAAACTACGCTCGTTGTCACTGTTATTTCTCAGTTTACTTTGGAGCCTACTATTACGTTTTTCACACGCCATTATTGTCACAATATTTCACACAACAACACACAAAAGCACAATTTGAAGAGCAAAATAAGAAAACACATTAACATAGCACTGAAAATAATGTCTAGTTAATCGCAAGCGCAGCTGTGAAATACTTGGTGCAAATCTATATGCATGCCACAACTGTTTTACTGTACAACAATGAAAGACTGCAACTACAAAGGAGATTCTCTCTACAATTACGCGCTAACAATAAACAATAGCTACACTAATTACCCAAACTACAAGAAAAAAAATCAGAAGATTCCAGTGAGGTATCCTCGGCTAAGGGTCGACATATGAAATGTGCCCTTTGAACAATTATACATGACTGTCCTTAAACTGACACACAATATTTTTAGCGCAACGCAATCTGACTTTCAATAATCCCTACAAAAGAATGGCCCTGACTAACATTAACCTATACCTTTCACAAATCACTTACCTCACAAAAATCTTCGTTACTCGAACTACTGCAATACAGCGAGCGCCACTACTGCCAGCTAAATAAAAGATTCAAACTACGGAAGGCACTAACTACTGATAGGCATAGTTAGCAAATGAAAGATTTTAATAGAGAACAAACAATGCATTTACCTTAATAGTGTTGAAAAATCATAATATACATAGCAGTTCATGACATCCAGTCTTACAAATTTCAAAACTCCGCCATTTCTCTCCCCACATTCACCACTGCTGGCGGCTGACCTCCAACTGCGCAACGCTACGCGCAGTTCGCATCCAGCTGCCCAACACTACAATGGCAGACAATAATGCAAACTAGCCACAGAATGCACACAGCACAGCCAGTGAATTTCATACAGAGCGCTATGTAACGTTGCCAATAAGAAAACAAACAGCCTACTTACATGCTCAATGGACATGAATGGATGCAGGTGATCAGACAGGTTGCTTACGTATGTGTCACCTGTCAGAGTCGAATCTAGACGTATCAGGGGTCCCATTCACTCCAACTGCACATGTCCCACACCATAGCAGACTCTCCCCCAGCTATAACAATCCCCTGCTGACATGCAGGGACCATGAATTCGTGACGTTGTCTCCATATGCGTACACGTCCAGCCGCGAGATACAACTTGAGACGAGACTCGTTCGACCAGGCAACATGTTTCCAGTCATCAGCAGTCTAATGTCGGTGTTGACGGGTGTAGGGGAGGCGTAAGGCTTTGTGTCGTGCAGTCATCAAGGGTACGCGAGTGGACCTTCGGCTCCGACACCCATATCGATCATGTTTCGTTGAATAGTTCGCGCACTGATACTTGTTGATAGCCCAGCATTGAAATCTGCAGCAATTCGCGCTGAACGATTCTCTTCAGTTGTCGATGGTCCCGTTCATTTTCGGCCACAGCGATGTCGGAGATTTGATGTTTTACCGGATTCCTAATTTTCACGGTACGCTCGTTATAATCCCCACTTCATCAGTACTTCGGAGATGCTGTGTCCCACTGTTCGTGTGCCGACTGTAACACCACTTTCAAACTCACTTAAATCTTGATAACTTGCCATTTTAGCAGCAGTAACCGATCTAACAACTGCGGCAAAGACTTGTTGTCTTATACAGGGTGGTCAGGAAATGTCTGAAACGCTTGTAGTGATGTTGTAGGGAAAGTTGTACTGAGACATAATGTTAAGAAAAAAATTCGATACGTTGCGCCGTTTCCGAGTTACACAGCTTAGAAGTTAGCCAATCAGGTCATTTCACGCTCAGATTCAAACAGGCTGGAAGGGGCGGTGTTGTCAAACGTATTCTCCATGTGGTTTGCTCAAACCGAACAAGAGAGCAATACAAATACAAATACGGGAAAAGTTCACCTGAAGTAGGGATCGAACCGAGGACCAACGGGTCAGCAATTCCGTGCGGCACCATCTACGCTATGACAACATCCGACTGCGGTTGTCTCGGCCTGTGTAGTGAACCTTTATCTGCTTGTCATTCGATCACCGTCGGGAATCGTATGTATGCAGTCGATCTTTGTAGGAAGACTTATCTGCGAAGGTACACGGAAGCAGGTGTGACAGAACCACAAAGGAGGTAGGCTTGACACACACGTAGTGGTAACATGGCGTGACATCGTTACTCCTTCGAGGAATACGCCGATATGCATTTAGCATACGGCGCTGCGGGTCAAAATGGACCGGAGGTCTGCAACTTTTACAACGCAAGATTTCCCAACCGCCTTATTCCGTGTGCGAATACCTTCGTAGCGGTTGATAGACGGTTAAGGGAGACCGGAAGTTTTGCTGTAACAAATATTGACGCTGGACGAGAACGCTATGTACGGAACGTTCATTTAGAAGATAACGTTCTCGATACTGTTGCTGGAACATCTAGTACCAGCTCCAGGGTCACTGGTAATGCTTCGGGGGTAAGTAAAGTTATTCCGATGTTCTTAATGTATGCCTGCAAACCACACATGGTAAAATTTATCCGTTTGTTTGTCGCTACAGGTTTCGCACGCTGTAGTATTGGACATCCTACACGACGAAGACCTATTTCCGTACCACCTACAGAAGGTGCACGATGTGATGGGACTATCCCTCTCGTTACCAATATTCCGTGTGGTATTTAAATAAATGTAACGAATATCCGCATTTCGAAAGGATGATGTTGTGGAGAGACGAGGCATGTTTCACCAGAGAAGGACCATTCAACTCCCGAAACAGCCACATTTGGATGGACGCAAACCCGCATGGTACTTACGTTAAATCATATCAGCAGAGGTTTAGCGTAAACATTTGGGCAGGTATCGTGGGCGACTGTTTGGTAGGTCACGTCCTACTTCCGCCCCCCCCCCCCCTCCCCGCCCCCGCCCCATTTAAACGGACAGAATTATTTAGGATTCCATGAAAATGTCCTTCTGCTGTATGTAAAAGACGTTCCACCGGCGATCCGGCAAGGAATGTGGTTCCAACATGACGGCGCACTGCCGCACTTCGCTGCTGCGGTACGTGAGCATTTAGATGCATTGTATCCGCGAAGGTGGATTGGCTGAGGTGGTCCAGTTCCCTGGCCAGCTCGTTCACCAGATCTGACTCCGTTAGATTTTTATCTGTGGAGGCATGTGAAACAAATCGTCTACGGGATCACAGTCGAAGAGCTTCTTGCGAGGATAATTTTAGCCATTGATGAAATCAGGGAAACCTTTGATTTCGGAAAGCTTGCGGACTCCATGACGCAGCGTTGCAATGCGTGCAGTCAGCTTGGAGGAGGACACTTCGAGCAGCTACTGTGAAGATTTATTGTTACGTTTTGCTCCTGGAAATTATGTTGTTGCATTAAAGACCTGACAAAACATCAGTTGTATTCTTTTTCTTTCATCATTATTTTCCCTGCATTTCTAACACGTATGGCTATTGACTATTTATGAGTTTTACTGCCTTTCTATAATTATATCCAAACAGTTATATATTGTTAGACCTTTGTCCAATGCAATCATAAGCAATTATTGAACGTTACGGATGCTGTAGCTGTTGGAATAAATGTACGCACTTGTGCCCATCGCCAATGGGTTTTATGTAAATAAAAGTTGTAATAATCCTTTACTAACATGAAATCCATACATAAACGTTCAAACAACAACAAACTGGTTAAGTAAAAATAAAATAATGATCCTACTAGGGGTCAAACCCGGGACCTGCCATTTCTCATATTTAGTCTTCTACCCCAGACCATGCCACCCGATAAGGCAACAGCCTTTAGGCTTATGGCCATATGCTCACAACATGAAACACGTTTTGCAACACCGCCCCTCGCAGGCCGTTTGAATCTGAGCGCGAAACGACCTAATTGGCTAGCTTCTAAGCTACTTATCTCGGAAACGGCGCAACGTATCGAATTTTTTTCTTAACATTTATATCTCAGTACAATCTGCCCTACAACATCACGACAAGCGTTTCAGACATTTTCTGACCATCCTGTATAGGAGTTGCCGACCGCAGCGCCATATTCTGCCTGTTTACATATCTCTGTTTTTGAATACGCTTGCCTACACCAGTTTCTTTGGCGCTTCAATGTATGACTGACATAACAATGTTTTGTGTTTTATTTCGTAGCCTCTGAAAATGATGTAAAGTCCAAACACGTAAAGTTGTTGAGAAAATAAACTGTGGTCAAGACATAATGAAAGTTATTAAAAGTGACCATGCACATCTCGTTAGGAACAGACCACGTTGTCCCCAACCAGGATGGAGATACAGTTTATGTTGTGGTGACATTAGTTTGTTTGGCGGTCAGGTCGGCTTGCCTCAAAGCACGGACCAGTCGGATGCCTGCTTTAGTACGTTGCAGGTGTCCGAGTGTCTCCCACAAATTGTAGTGAGGCGGTCTTCCCGACGGTTTATGACCCACGGCTTGTCCCCTCGGTTACAGCAGAGTGCACGACGCATCCAGAGAGGCTTCTTATTTAGGCGCACATGTATTTCAACACAGGAAATTGTAATCTACGCTGTTAACTACCGGCAATCACTGGTACTGCTTCATATTTTATTTATGGGTGGGCATTAATTTATTCCGATTTAGCTTGTCTTTTTATTTCCGGTTTTATATAAGTTACGGGACGGTTCGGTGAAATCAGTCACGTAACAGTATACCAGAACGGTTGCTATTGATGCAGGTTTGCTATCGATTCTGATGAGAATAATCCTGTCACTGAACTGACCAAATTAACCTCTTCCTTGCCCAACCTAGCTATTCATGACTAATAATACATTGGTTACGCCGTTTACTGCTAATGCTAATATTACCCTATATTCATCTGACCAGAAACAGTTAACATCTTTCCATTTCATTTCATTGCCCTCCTGCTATATCTAGATTGAGCGTTTGCATTTCCCGTTTGAAATCTCCTAGGTTCCCTACCAAATTCACACTTCTGAGATTCTTCATTCTGATTCGTAGTAAGTTATTCTTTCTTTGTTTATTCATTCTTTTCCTCGTGGTCACCTCCTCCTAGGCAGTCCCCTCCCCGAGATCGAAATCTGGGAAAACACGGAACCTTTCGCCAATAGAGAGATCATCATGAAAGTCTTACAATTGCAAGGAACATGTACATTATGTATCCTTAATGCAGTGGCTTCCATTGCATTTTGCATTCTCATGCCCCTAATCATCACAGATTCTTACGCTTTTGGGGACAATTTTCCAGCTCAGGGGTAAGAGGGTGTTGCGAAAATCTGTCTGAGGCAAAGTATGTTTTGGCTACTAGCCAAGGAACAAACTGATTATTCCTCACTAGATGTGACGCCATAGTCGAAGCGCGCCTGTAGTACTCGATAAAATAGATGCTTCAGGCATGTTCAGTCAGTGAGTGGGACAGAGGCCACTTGTATGTATTCCACAAAGCTGGGAACGCAACATTCCCGAGCAAGTGAGTTACTTGCTGTGCCGGAGAGAGCGCCTCTACAATCAAAGTGAACATAAATGTTTGAAGTGAATGTCGGCACAACTTACCGAGAGAGATAGCGCCGTGGTTACCACGTTGGACTCGCATTCGGCATGGCGTCCGTTCAAACCCGTGTCCGGCCATTCTGATTTAAGTTTTCCTTGATTTCCCTAGACCCCTTAGGCTAATGCTTTCCTTGTCTATCCTTCCCTAATTCGAGCTTGTGTTCCGTCTCTAATGGCGTCGTTGTCGACGGGACGTTAAACACTAATATCCTCCTCCTCCTCGTCACATCTTGCACCGATCGTCGCTGTCAGTGACCAACAAGATAGGCAAGATGATTTATTTTAACGCGTTAGATCACCGCCAGATGGTGCAAATCTACACGCAGGATACTCCGAATTGGTGTATGCTTTGGACTTCTCACAAGCCATTGTGGAAAGGATGTATGGAGAGAAACTCGACTCAGGGAAACTGCTGCCGCTAGAGCCAACTGCCACGGCAACAGCTTATAGATGACGAGATTCGTCCTCTACTGTCTTGAACGGTAACACCCTATAGACGACAATGCAGCATATCACTCTCCAATCCATTTTTGGACAACAACTACAGTGAACTGCCGTACCATCCAGTAGTATCTCCGCGCTATCCAACAGAAGATCCCGAGCAATACATCTGCTGTGTTCACTGCACGGAGGAGGGTGAAGGCTTTGAGCAGGAGCGCACCAACTCCGCAATGGGATGCTCGAAGCACGGAAAAGCATCTACTGCACTGATGGGTCACCTTACATGGCAGTACATGCAGATAGTAATTCGAGTACGTCTTAAATCACACGTGGCGTTGCACACCGCTTGTCTACAGCACATTTTTCAGGGAACGATGGAGGTGTGTTCGTGGTGGGACGTTTACGGATTGTGAACTGAGAGTCTAATCCATACGAAGTGCGTATCCAGGCTGTGAACTAGAGACAACGGAGGAGGCATTTCTTACAATTTTCGTAGAAGATGGAGAGATCGAGGAAACGAAACAAAGTTTCTTACAAAGTAAACTCAAAACAGTTTTAAGAAAACTGTGTTCATCTGTCACCAAAGCTATTGACACTAACGGTTTGTGACAGGTAGTTGCTACCTGCAATCTACTTCACTGTAAACATAATTTACTCGACATTTCTGCGTATTACGAGGGACTGTCAATAAGTAATGCAACACAATGTTCTCAGCCAATTTCTGTTGAAAAAACTACTGAATTTGTTGTGAGACATGGTGAAATATTCCCGCTTAGTCCCTATCGTTTCGTGAAGTTCCGACAGGTGGCGCGTTCTAAGCTGAGAGCTGTCTTTGAACTTTTTTAGAAGGAAAAAGGAAGACAGGAAGGAAGTTTGGGTTTAACAACATCGAGGTCAGTAGGGACGGAATATAAGCTCGGCTTGTGTCAAGGATCGGGAAGGAAATCGGCCGTGCCCTTTCAAAGGAAATATCCCGGCGTTTTAACGGGGTGATTTAGGGAAATCATGGAAAACCCAATCGGATGGCCGTTTTGGAGGAAAACGAGAGCATCACAGTTATTCATAGGCGCTTGCAAAGTGTCTACGGAGATCTGGCGGTGAACAGAAGCACGGCGAGTCGTTGGGCGAGGCGTCTGGCATCATCGCAGCAAGGTCACGCAATACTGTCCAATCTCCCGCGTGTCAGATGGCCGCACAGAGCTATGACTCCTGCAATACTGGAACGTGCAGACACTCGCATTTGAGGTGATGGACAATCAAAAACGTGGCCGCTCAACTGGACGTCTCTGGTGGTAGTACTGACACAATCGTCCATCAGTTGGGGTATTCGAAAGGTATATGACCGCTGGTTTCCTCGCCACCTGGCGGAAGGCCATAAAGAGCATCTGTTTGGCCTAGTGAAGGATACATTCCACAGAAAGCTGTACGTTGATGATGAGGAGGTTATTGATGGACGAGGACGTTGGCCCTGACGTCGACCGTAAAGTGGTACCATGCGGGCATAAAAGTCCTCCCGGTAGAGTAAGGCCGTCGCATACAAAGGAGATTATGTTGAAAATATGAGTTTTTTAGCCAAATGAGTGGGGAATAATAAATTGTGTTGGTATCCTGAAAAAAATCAGTCTACTTTCGGATTAAAAAATTTGTTGAATTACTTACTGAACGCCCTTCGACCTTCTTGTCAGGAGAGCATCATTCGTATAAACATGAATACTTTCTACATTCCCTTGTTTGGTTTAGTTATAGGAGAAAATACATATAGAATTCAAGGTGCCACGCACAGGAAGCTTCTAGAAAAGACAGAAGAAGATGGTGCAGTCGTTAGCACCAGGAGGAGTACGGATCAAATCAGCATCCCAGCATATGATTTAGGTTTTCCGTGATTTCCCTAAATTGCTCCAGGCTAGTGCCGGGATGGCTACTTTGACATGATACGGTCAGTTTTCTTCCTCACTCTTGAAGCTATCCGAGCTTGTGCTCCGTCTCCTATGACCTCATTGTCGATGCAAGTTAAGCCTTTCTAGACTGTAGAGACCTGGGCTACACGGCATTTTTCCTGCAAAGTGAATAATGGTGAATGGCGAAAGAGTTTTAAGATTTCACGGTAAATATCTCTGGACAAAATGGGTCTGAGCACTATGGGACTTAACATCTGAGGTCTTCAGTTCCCTACAACTTAGAACTACTTAAACCTAACTAACCTATGGTCATCACACACATCCATGCCCGAGGCAAGACTCGAACCTGCGACCGTAGCGGTTGCGCGGTTCCAGGCTGAAGCGCCTAGAACCGCTCGGCCATACCGGCCGGCTATCTCTGGAAAACTTGGTGCTAGTTATTACACATTACATAATCAGACTATCTTGGAACCGATGCTGAAATGACACGTCTACCTGGGTATCCCTCACCTGTCCCTGGAGAGGGTATGGTCTTGATGTGTTTGTATTTCTTTTGTCATGGGTGAACCGTTCAGTGTACAGGACCTCATCATTCCCGAACTACGTCAGAATGGTTTGAGGAATAATTCAGTGACATGAGGGTATTGAACATGTCCGGGAAGGAATGAAGTATGACGTATCAGCTTTGGATTTCATCTCGAATTAGTGTCGCAGCGTTGGTTGCAACGCTTATGCGGTTTCGTGTCGCGAGATCACGTTGCTATTTTACAGAGGGATGAAATACTGTAGGATAAAATGTTAGTCTGCCAACGGCCTTCCCGCAGTGGTAACACCGGTGCTAGTGAGATCACAGAGGCTAAGCGCCGTCGGGCTTGGCTAACTCTTAGGTGGCTGACCGTCCAAGTCTGCTGAGCGCTGTCAGCAAGGGGGGTTGTGAGGCCTACCGAGGAGCTACTTGACGGAAAAGTAGTGGCTCTGGTCGGGTAACCTGACAACAGCCGGGAGAGCGGTGTGCTGGCAACGCGCCCCTCCATATCCGCCTCTAGTGATGCCTATCGCTGAGGATGACACGGCGGTCGGTCGACCGATAGGCTTTCCGAGACCTGTGCGGACGGAGTTCAATATGTGCGACTACAGCCGAATATATGCAAATTCATCATTTGCTAACTTTGTTCTTGTGTTGTTGTGAAGGTTTCAGTTTAATGTGTATGTACAATACTGCGAAAAGTGTTTCACTACTAAGCACTTTATGGACAGTTGAACACATATTTCTTACGAACATTTAATTAGTTTTCGTAGCTTTAACAAGTAAGGAGAAGTGTGTGATAAAGGGTGCCTAGCAATGATGGCGATGTGAAACACTGAAAGTCCGCAGCTCGTGGTCGTGCGGTAGCGTTCTCGCTTCCCACACCCGGCTTCCCGGGTTCGATTCCCGGCGGGGTAAGGGATTTTCCCTGCCTCGTGATGACTGGGTGTTGTGTGCTGTCCTTACGTTAGTTAGGTTTAAGTAGTTCTAAGTTATAGGGGACTGATGGCCATAGATGTTAAGTCCCATAGTGCTCAGAGCCATTTGAACCATTTTTGAAACACCGAAGAAGAAAATGTTTATCTGTGCCAAAGAAAGGCAGAAAATATCCCACTGACTACGAATTTGCGGTAGCTTCTTTCCAGAAGTTTGAAGCAATTACACCCTTCTTTTCGGAGCAGCTAACTGCTGCAGCTCAGAAATTACAGTCGTCAAAACACGTTGATGTTTCCCTCTGGAGTATCAGATAGTAAGTACAATACATTTAAACACGGCGGAGTGGGGTTCCCTCGGTTAGGGCGCAGTACCACGCGCCGGTAGTGTGCCGGGTGGCTTGAAAGATGCTCCACTAATTGGCAGTGACGCTGTCTAATTGTTACAGACAATGGGGACATCACGCGCAATTAGTTCCGATTGCGAATGCAGAGAGGGCAGTGCCTGCCGCCCGTGCCTTACCCCCTCAGTTGTCTTCCCCCGGCCCCGACACTCTTTTGTCAGCGTGCCCTCCCTGGCGCTCCGTTCCTCCTTTTGCTTTTTCTGTTCCGGAAGCCGATACAAAGCGAGTGGGAAACGAAACGGAGCAGTTTGTTGTGAGGCAGCTCCGCGATGAGTCCCGAGCGAGGCTGCTGTCGCGGGAATTACGCCTTCTGAAAAAAGCGGGGCCGCTGATCTGTTCTGAATGAGGCTGAAGTATGTCATTAACAAGCCGCTGTCGACCTTTTTCTCTCTGCCCCCTCCAGTGGGGAAAAGTGGCATCATACAAGTCCAAAAGCAAAACACACACACAGCACGAATGAACGGAAGGCTGTAGCGTGTCAAAGGAAAGCTTTAGTTTTGTATTACACTGCGTGGAAATGTTCGAGGGAGCACTGTCTGACAGAAATCTGTTTCACGTAGACGTCACTTCGCTGGAAGGACGCCTTTTCCCTTAATTTACAATTGTCAGATTACTGCTCTACTAAAGAAAACATTACAGCTTCTGATTGCCGGAGAACCTCTTGTACAGTGCGCTACGAGTGGAAGAGAAGTCATCCTTCATTTTGTAATACAAATTATCGCACGAATGAACCTACTGCGAATAACGGAATCGCTGACAAACCGAAATGCGTCTAAAAGCCTGTGCCATTAAAAGACATACATATTACAGAATATGACTGCAAAGATATACCGGGTGATTAAAAAGTCAGTATAAATTTGAAAACTGAATAAACCACGGAATAATGTAGACAGAGAGGTACAAATTGACACACATGCTTGGAATGACAAGGGGTTTTATTAGAATAATAATAAAAAAAATTACAAAAGTTCACAAAATTCCGACAGAATAGCAATAATTAGCATAATAAAGTAAGACAAAGCAAAGATGACGTTCTTCACAGGAAATGCTCAATATGTCCACTATCATTCCTCAACAATAGCTGTAGTCGAGGAATAATGTTGTGAACAGCACTGTAAAACATGTCCGGAGTTATGGTGAGGCATTGGCGTCGGATGTTGTCTTTCAGCATCCCTAGAGATGCTGGTCGATCACGATACACTTGCGACTTCAGGTAACCCCAAAGCCAATAATCGCACGGACTGATGTCTGGGGACCTGGGAGGCCAAGCATGACGATAATGGCGGCTGAGCACACGATCATCACTAAACGACGTGCGCAAGAGATCTTTCACGCATCTAGCAAATTTGGGGTGGAGCGCCTGGTTCTAATAAAACCACATGTCATTCCAAGCATGTGTGTCAATTTTTACCTCTCTATCTACATTATTCCTTGGTTTATTAAGTTTTCAAATTTATACTAACTTTTTGATCTCCCGGTATAACTATGGGTGAAAGGGGGCGTTCTTGTGTAAGATAGTATAAGGTAACTGTCTGTTATTTTAAAATTTTAATTAGATACCCAATTCGACACAACAGGTTCATAAAACACACACTAACCGAAAACAAGACACACCACAGAGGGGTTATACATACTGGTCACAAACTGATATTCATACAGGTATCTAAGGAAACGCAAAACTATAAACATTGGCGACCGATGGATAAACTTGTGACGCAGCAACGCAATTTCAGAGCGCAGCTGCCAAGGTTAGTAAACAAGACACGTGTTGCAGGAAGGTGTGTGAACAATACACGCAGATGTCAGCATTTGAAAGACTGGGCTCAAGGAAGACGACTGGAGTAATCAGCGAATCGCTCAACGTTTGAATATAAGCGTTGTCACCATCCGACAGTGTTGACAGGATTGGCTAAACCATGGCCGAACACAGGGTCAAGAAGGAAGGCGTCGATCTAGGTAGACGACAGAACGAGAAGACATAGCAAACGTCAGGGGGTTACTTAGAGCCCCAGATTCTTCATTACCATTGATGCGACATGCAGTTGGTACTTCAGTGACCACAGGAACCATTAATAGGCGGCCCTCAATAAGAGGGCTGAGCTCACTGTACCCCTTGCACTGACCTCTGTATACCAACAAGATCGTTTACAGTTGTGTCAGGCGCATTCGGCCTTGAATCTGATTGACTGGAGGTCTTCCATCATGAGTCACTCTTCGAACTGCTCAGCGATGACCAACGAAGATATGCCTGCATACGCCTCGGTCAGTAGTGAAATACCAGTCCTACTGTCGCCCGCGATACGACCCGACGACCAGGAATGATGGTCTGGAGTGTCATTTCATTTGACAGTTGGACCCTTTTGTCTGCCGTCCGCGGGCACCCTTACAGCGCGGCGGTATGTCTACGGTACTGTACCTCCCTTTTGTTGTCCTTCATCGCAAGCTACCCTGGGCTTACATTTCACGAAGACAATCCCGCCCGCACACGGCGAGAGATTCTACCGCTTGTCTGCGTGCTTGCCAAGCCCTACCTTGGCCAGTAATATTGCCGGATCTCTCCCCAGTTGAGAACGTTTGGAACATTATGGGCAGGGTCCTCTGGTCAGCTGAGGAGTTTGAAGATCTAAAGCGTCAGATGGACAGAGTTTGGCAGATATCCCTCAGAAGGACATGAAACAACTCTCTCAATCAATACCAAGAAGAAAAATTGCTTGCATAAAAGACAGTGGTGAACCAACGCATTATCGACTTGCTCAATTTGTGAAGCATTTTTTCTTGAATAAATCAGCCAATCTTTCTGAAATTAGAATCAGTTGTTCTTCTTCGCAGTCTTCACATTTCCATCACATATACCGATTTCCGTCCCATCGGGATAGCTCCTTCGCGGTGCTGAGTTTTTTTACTTGTTTTCCTTTTTCTTATTTTTTCAGAATGTACTTCTTTTAAGGATGATTCCTACGGAAAAAGTCGAAAGAAAGGCTCAGAATGTCTAAATTACAAAACGTTATCAATAAAGTAAACTGCAGCAACTGCAACCAAAATAGTGAGGGCCAAAATAGTATATCTTAGTGTCTGATGTTGTTGTAACTTATTCTCTGAATCCTCTATATTTATTATTTCTAGAGATTCATTAAACAGCTAGCTATATTCCTCTTAAGCATAATAAGGACCAAAAATACCTTAGCGGATTAAGGAAATCCGTTGGTGTCCCGCATAAAGGGAACGAATGACGTCTCATAAAAAGTTACATAACTTCGCGTCGAACAATAGTTGGCCGAATGACACAGTTACGTGACGCATAAAACAGACAGAAAGAAAAATTTTCTGCGCCCCAACAGCAGAACATCTACACTGTCTAACTGAACAGTGGCCTATCGACAAGAGGGATACTTTCCGCCCTGCGGTTTTCTAACTACACTGCAGCCCTGAACGGTTTACAGACCTGATAAGATGTGTAGTACGTTTCGTTCATCACGACGCAAGGAGGGGAATTATGAACGTCCCGTCGCATAAACTGCCATTTACGCCCCCCTTTCTCCCCCTTCCCTCTTCTACGGAAGGAATCCCTCGTAGCAGGTTCGATCTTAGAGGGGCTGGAACGAAGAAAAAATCCTCTCGCCTCTTCGTTAGTGAAGCTAGGACCTCCTGCACGGCGCTGGAGTCTAACACTGTGCTCGCCAGACTACCACAGCCACGGAACGTCATAAATCATCGCAAATGACGAATTCTAATTTATACAGTTCAACGTACACAGTACAGTATGAAAAACACACAGTGACGTCACCTCTGGCAGAAGCTATGAGGCTAAACCAACAGGGTATCGGGTTGAACTGAGCTCGGAAGACAATGTACGGGTACGTCATTCCATGCAGCTACGGTTCTAAGTCAGCGTTCATCAACTGTAGAGGCTGTCGAGTTGTAGCAAGCCATTCTCTTGGCAACCCATGACCACACGTTTTCAGTGGGTGACGGGTCTGGAGGGCTAACTGGCCACGGGAACAATCGAGCGCTCTTTATGTGGGGGTAGAGGAAGGCAGTAAGGGCAGTATGCAGGCTTGGCAAAAATTTTCGCATATCGTTGTACCTAATACAACTAAAGTCATGAAGTTCACAGTCAGGCAAATAATTTCGAAGTACACGATGTTCGTAAACTTCCTTACTATTTCCGTCCTGTCGTTAAAAATTTTTAAGTTTTTGCGGGTAATATAAAAAATATACACAGTACGACGATTAACAGCTGCTGTTGCTCATCTACTGCCTCTAGCACTACCCGAATGCCGCATTTGCTAGGAGGTGGATTGGCCGTCCATCGCCGAGTCTTTGGGCCCTCACTCGACTGATGTCAGCCTAGTCAAGGTTACTGATTTTCACTCGATACCCCTCGGACCTGATGGATACACAGAAGAAATCCTTCCCTAGAGTCACAGCAGGCCGATCCATCTCCTACGAAGTGTGACATGCAGTCGGTCAGCAACAACATCTGTTCTTTATTCTACCGTGTGTATTATTTTATATTCCCTGCAATAAAAGTCAACAGATGCGGTAATGGACATTACGACCGTCCGGTACTCGTACCGTTGTGGATCGTCAACACTGCCTGTTATTTCAGACAAGCATGTAAACGTAAGAAAGTATTTGCTGTCATAAGTACACACGTTATTATAACAGCTTATATTACGTTTGAACACCATAATAATGCAAAATGTAATTAAAACTAAGGTTCATGCGGCTGTCCAACACATATTTTGTATAGCAGATTTAATGAATGCCTGTCAGCTTTAGATGATTGTCACATGGACTTGCCGCCATTTGTATAGGCTAAATTTATGAGCATACAACTCACTCATTTATATCATGTCTTATTGTTTGATTTGGAATGTTTGTAATTTATAGAATTTTGTTATTTACAACTTTAGGGGGAAAAGTAATTAAATAAATAAAGGGAGTAAAATTTGAACCCAGTGCCACACATGAGCGTCTCATCTCGACCAGAATATACAATTTGTTTAATTCTTTTTAACCAAATCGTTAGTTGACTCTCCTATTAGGCATAAGTTCTTAATAATGACAGGAAAATTGTTTTACAAGTTCTACGTTTCTGGTCAATGAATATTTACACTATGTGATCGAAAGTATCCTGAGACCTGGCTGAAAACGAAGTGGCGCCCTCCATCGGTAATGCTGGAATTTAATATGCTGTTGGCCCACCTTTAGCCTTGATGACAGTTTCCACTCTCGCACGCATACATTCAGTCAGGTGCTGGAAGGTTTCTTGGGGAATGGCAGACCATTCTTCACGCAGTGCTGCACCGAGGAGAGGTACCGATGTCGATCGGTGAGGCCTGGCACGAATTCGGCGATCCAAAACATCCCAAAGGTTCTATAGGTTTCAGGTCAGGATTCTGTGCAGGCCAGTTCATTACAGCGATTTTATTGTGTAGCCACTCTGCCACAGGCCGTGCACTATGAACAGGTGATCGATCGTTTTGAAAGCTGCAATCGCCATACCCGAGTTTCTCTTCAACAGTGGGAAGCAAGAACTTGCTAAAACATCAATGTAGCCCTGTGCTGTGATAGTGACATGCAAAACAATAAGGAGTGTAAGCCCCCTCCATGAAAAACATGACCGCGCCTTGACACCGCCGCCTCCGAATTATACTGTTGCCACTACACACGCTGGCAGATGATTTCAGCGAACATTCGCCATACCCACACCCTACCATCGGATCGCCACATTGTGTACCGTAATTCGTCACCCCACACAACGTTTTCCACTGTTCAAGCGTCCAATGTTTATGCTCCTTACACCAAGCGAGGCGTCGTTTGGTGTTTACCGGCGTAATGTGTGGCTTGTGAGCAACCGCTCGACCATGAAATCTAAGTTTTCTCACATCCAACCCAGCTGTCATAATACTTGCACTGGATCCTTATGCAGTTTGGAATTCCAGTGTGATGGTCTGGATAGATGTCTGCCTATTACCCATTACGACCCTCTTCGGTTGTGCGCCGACCGCTGTGGCCGAGCGGTTCTAGGCACTTCAGTCTGGAATCGCGCTGCTGCTACGGTCGCAGGTTCGTATCCTGCCTCGGTCATGGATGTGTGTGATGTCCTTAGGTTAGTTAGGTTTAAGTAGTTTTAAGTTAGGGGACTGATGACCTCAGATGTGAAGTCCCATAGTGCTTAGAGACATTTGAACTGTCAGCTATCTCTGTCAGTCACCAGACGAGGTCGCTCTATACACTTTTGTGCCGTAAGCGTCCCTTCACGTTTCTGCTTCATTATCACATCAGAAACAGTGGACCTAGGGATGTTTAAGAGTGTGGAAATCTTGCGTACAGATGTACGCCACAAGTGACACCCAATCACCTGATCACCTTCGAAATCCGTGAGTTCCACGAAGCGCATCATTCTGCTCTGTCACGATGTCTAATGTCGTTGTGGCCGAGCGGTTCTAGGCGCTTCAGTCTTGAACCGCGCAACCACTACGGTCGTAGGTTCGAATCATGCCTCGGGTATGGATGTGTGTGATGTCCTTAGGTTAGTTAGGTTTAAGTAGTGCTTAGGGGACTGATGACTTCGGATGTTAAGTCCCATAGTGCTCAGAGCCATGTGAACCATTTTTGACTACTGACGTCGCTGATATAGCCTGGCAGTAGGTGGCAGCACAATGCACCTAATATGAAAACGTGTGTTTTAGAGGTGTCCGAATACTTTTGATCACATAGTGTATAATTATTTTCTTACTTCTAAATTTTGATTTTCATTTGATGTTGTATAACAAACGTCTGTAGCTCATTATGTCACTTTAATATTAATTGCAGATGTTTCATGATGGTAGTAGCAGAAATGACGTAATAATTAAAAAAAATTACAAAGCTATCTAGACCGTTGTATTCACAGTAAATATGACCTGGTTAACCAGAGAGGAGAATAAAGTCTGTGCGTTGAAGAGTTGAAAATTTCTGCAGGGAAAGCTTTGATGAACATACAGACATTTTCGTCAAATACTGCAACTGTTTTAGTGTTACAATGGAATAGTTGCACTTGTAAAGGGACACTTGAAAGGAATGAGCAAATTAACAATTTACTGTCCTTAAGGATCTCGCCGTCAGCCTGTCATAATGTGTATCCTCCCTTCTACCTACAATTACCAATAGTGAGGTCAACGTTTATCACTTACTGAAAGGACGCTTTCAGTATAGTCACCGTCACAAAATTAGTCATCTCAAGGTTAAACTCGCTCCCTGCAGTCAGCTGGTGCTAAGAGCTGTGATTCGCCAGCGTCATAGCTTTAATGCCGCATGTACGCTGTTAACAGAGCGGAAATCAGCGCCAGCTGAGAGTTTTGTGTTCGCGAGCCATATCGTCTGTTCACGTGTGGTTTCAGTATTCCGTCGAACGGTGTAGCGAAATGTGTTTGGCACTGCGTGAAATGCAGGAGGGTGGGTCTGCCTGTAGCGCTACTTCGGTCAATGTGCGTAAAGGCGAAAAGACATTCGAAAACAAAAAAATTTCGTATCGAACACAATGAAGATTTTTTTTATCTGACCAGCAGCGAAGAAGTCAGGACCAATGTAAGTTTTGCGTAAGTTCAACCTTGTGGTATTTCCTCGTCGACTGTATTCCTTATTAACAGTACAGAAATATCTGTAGAATATCTTTGTGTAAGTACTTGTTTTGATTCTCCAAGAAAGGGATGTAAATGAAAACGAAAATTACGGAATATGACTATTTTGATAAAAAGTTAGTGCACAGAGCTGTACTTGGATATTACGAGAGAGGAGAGTATCCGGTGGCCAGAAAAAGAGAGGGAGAGATCTCTGTGAAAAAATTAATTATTCTGGCTCACCAGAGTTCCATACTTTGTCTTATACGCTAATTTGGTTTCTGATTCAGAAAGTATATTAACGCACAAAAATTTTTAGATGAATGGAGAGACATTGCAGAAGCAAGAACGAAATTTTTTGTAAAATGTATTTACTGTGTGCTGAGGACAATAGTCTTTAACATACGTCGATAAAACTTAGGGTTTCGCAGCACCAGTATCCAAAAATATACAGTACTTTGCTCGACGTCAACGGAAGCGTCGTTCCTGAGGTGCCTACAGTTACTTTTGTATAGTATATATCGGCGAGTTGGGTGATGAGTGCAGTAACGAAGGGCCAGGATGAGCTGCGAATAAAAAATATTTGGGTAATAGGGAATATTCTGGGTCGTCTTGAGGCGGGCCGTCGGAACTAAAATAATGGCAGCAGCATGCAAGGAACCGCGGAATGTCGCGCACGCAGTCTGGCATAAGCGAAATGCGTTCGTGCGTGGGAAGGTACAGTAATGATGCCTCAGATGTTACCAAAAGTAATTTCAAAGTTCTCTTAAGAGCTTTCTCACTGCAAGTTTCTACAAGGTCCAACACAACGCAAATTCATTAGCGACGACATTTTTCAGTAGACAGACGGAACAGTTTCACAATTTTCACGTTATCAGAACGAAGTTTTTCGCGACAGAATTGTTGTATAAAATATTCTCTTACATCTTTTAGCATCAATTCAGGGAAAAATTCGAGCTTTCGACATTTACCTCCGTTGTCTTCATCAGGAGTATTTGACTTTCTGTGACGGCCTTATATAAGCCGAAGACGGCTTCTGTTTAGTCGATAATTACGCCATGCTATCGCATATGGTGTCAACGCTCCAACCCTTCCGTGAACACTGCGAAGAATATGTCTGGCTCTTCTCTACACCGAGAGGACCATGCACCACTAAGTTTATATCCGTTGTCACGGTGAAGATGTTGTTCAAAAATGGTTCAAATGGCTCTGAGCACTATGGGACTCAACTGCTGTGGTCATAAGTCCCCTAGAACTTAGAACTACTTAAACCTAACTAACCTAAGGACAGCACACAACACCCAGCCATCACGAGGCAGAGAAAATCCCTGACCCCGCCGGGAATCGAACCCGGGAACCCGGGGAAGATGTTGTCTCACATCCTTATTTTTACAGCCTCTTTTAATTTCGGAGTCCCAGAATGCGGGAGCCTGGGACAGAACTTTATTTTCGTCAAAGAGTATTTTATGTTTCCAGAACGAGATTTTCACTCTGCAGCGGAGTGTGCGCTGATATGAAACTTCCTGGCAGAATAAAGCAGTGTGTCGGACCGAGACTCGAACTCGGGACTATTGAATTTCGCGGGCAAGTGCTCTACCAACTGAGCTTATGTTTCATTGTGGGGCTTTTCTCCAAAACCGCAGATTTCGAAAGGTCTTGGTGTCTATTATGCGTTGGTGTTCGCCACAGTGGTATCTTATTTTTTATCTCGGAATACTTCAATGCTTTCACGCGAAGAATTGTGAGCAGTGCTGCGGCTCGTGTTGATGCTGTTTGTAGGTTCTCGCCCTCTGTTGGAGGCCAGACGGTATCATTTAGATGGCATGGTTGCGGTTGTTTGTCTTCTTCTCGTGTTGAGTGGCGCCACTTGGTTTCGCAACAGTTCGCTAGTGGCAGCAGCGGCGGTTATCGATATGTAGTGGCTCTGAGCACTATGGGACTCAACATCTGAGGTCATAAGTCCCCTAGAACTTAGAACTAATTAAACCTAACTAATATAAGAACATCGCACATAGCCATGCCCGAGGCAGGATTCGAACCTGCGACCACAGCGGTCATGCGGTTCCAGACTGAAGCGCTTAGAACCGCTCGGTCACTCCGGCAGGCGATATGTGGTAACTGTTGCCCTATATCTGGGGCGACGTCGTTGTTTTTCCGGACCGTTGAGTGGGCCAGTTCGGTTGGGGGCTTAGGAGGAGCCAGGTCCGCACTGTGCCGTAATACGCCACTACCGCTGCCGGCACACATGGACTGCCGGATGGATGGGCTTTGGTCACGAGGGTGTACCACGTCGTCCTAAACCTGATCAAGAAAGCTTTAAGATGAGTGCATCTCAACACCAGTAGGGCAACCTCCACCATTGTGGAGTCACCTCCAGTGACTTGGGTTCCCGTTGCTGCTCGTAGTGTCGCCGAGGCGAAGAGCAGGGGTGGTTCTTCTACTCTGGTGGTAGTGGTTCCTTTCTCGTTCCGGGCACTCTAAACATAGTATTCTGGGGACGTAGTGTAGACCGCCGGTTCAGGCCTTGGCGTATTGTTCCATCGTTGCATTTGGTTTATCGGAGATCAGGTAGCTTCAGCAAGATTATTATTAGTCATTCTTTAGACTGCCACTAGTCTGAGTTACCATCTTATGAAGTGAATGCAACTCTTGGCTGCCTATCTCATCGCTCACGAAATGTTTGCTGCCTGACCTTCGCAGAGGTCGATTCCTGGAGTACCGTCTGTGGCCTCTTGGTTCTTGTAAGACATGTGTGATAACCCCTTTGGTGATCAGTTGCTTGTTTTTTAATTAACCTTTGCTATTGTATTTGCTGTTTTACAGGAGGTTTCTATTTTTTTTATATATTATTGCCGTTCATGGCGTGTAAGGCCTTCAGCCGTAATTGTGGTCATTTGCCTTAAAATTCTAATTTGGTATTTGCATTTACGCAGTAAGCCTTTAAAACCTTATTTACTGCCATTCCTGGCGTCTGATGCCTTCTGCTGTGTTTGTGGCGACTTGCCTTTAACATTTCAGCACCTGTAAGTTGCAAATAGCAGCGAGTTCTTAAAAAATTCTTAATTATTTGCCATTCTTGGCGTGTAAGGCCTTCAACCGTGATTGTGTTCATTTGCCTTAAAATTCTTATTTGGTATTTGCATTTACGTAGTAAGCTTTAAAGCCTTATTTACTGCCATTCCTGGCGTCTGATGCCATCTGCTGTGTCTAGGCGACTTGCCTTTAATGTTTCAACACCTGTAATTTGTAAGTTGCAACGAATTTTAAACAATTCTTAATTTATTGCCATTCCTGGCGTGTAAGGCCTTCCGCCCAGATCACAGTAGCTTACTTTTAAAACATTATCTGCTGTATCTGTATTTAATGGTGATTTGATAAATTGTAACTCACTGAAAACACTCTTATTTACACAGTTGTTTATTCCTTCTTTAATAACGTGTAGTACTTTTATTTATTGTTGAGCCTGGAATTACTGGTTTAAAGTAAATTGTGTGTAACAGTAAAAGGCAACCAATAGTAACTGATTACGGTCCCGTCCACAATCGTAACCGAATCCTGTCTTCCATGACTACCAGGCTTCACATGCGTCTATAAATTTTGAGAATATTCATTTATTACCTTTAGTCCAAATTGTCAATGGTCCTGGTTTTTTCACAGGCTGAAGTAAAAAAAAATATTTTGCTTCGAAATAGCTTGTATAGGCTTTTTCTTTCGTGGTAGACGGCAAGAATTTTTCTTTAAAAAGTATTGCGCCATATTCTAGATTGAGAATTATGTGTCGAATATCTTTTCGGAATTTTTACTGAAATTTGAAATTATTACTAACTGGCATTTCTGTAGCACAGCGAGAGCATCCTGAGATGCCTGTTTTCGTGACTTCCACTGTATTGTCCACACGTGGGTAGGGAACAGAGTTGCCCCGCGGGACTTTCACCTTGAGGAGAAAGTTTGGAAACAAGCGCCCGACAGCAGCAACGGTGGCCGCCACTCTGGACGTGTCGCCTGCCAGCAGCTGGCTCCACGCCGCTCCACCGCCATCGTCGTCGACGCCGCCGCCGCCGCCGACTCCGCCGCCGCCGCCACGGACCGTGTATTTTCAGCGGCCAGAACTAATATTTGTCTTACGTTATGCCGCTGCGGTCCGTTTCGATTTCCGATCCGCAGGCGGCACACACTCGTAGAATGAAAGAGGAAACATAAAGCGATGTCACAAGAGTTGCCAGCCATGCTTTTACTTCACTTAGCACTTCTCAGGGCACCGAGCGCCTGGACGCCTCACTAGGTGACACAGGCAACATGAGCACGCATTTTACCATGTATTTCTTATGTCTGCGGAAGTTTCATTTTTTTTAACTTCCATTGTGGGCTAATTTCTGTACTTGCTCTTGCACGACCGGGAAGTTGCGTGGGAAACACTGAAATACAAAAGTAGTTTTTTTTCTTTTTTTCCGGGTGCAAATTCGGGGTGTCTGAAAACGAATGTACGGTTTTAGAGACTGGTAGCACCTTTGACATTCAACTTGCAATTATAAATAATACATGAAAGGAAAGAGCAACTGAAACACTTTTGTCTGTGCGCAAAGGGAACCGTATGGAACGACCAAGAGAGACTGAAGAACGTACTGAACGAGTGAGACACTCTTTCATGAGTAGCCCAAAGGAATCAGTTCGGAAGGCTAGTCGTGAATTAGCAGTTGGACTGACGTCTGTGTGCAGATTTTTAAGGAGACACTTACAGTTATGTCCTTATCGTTTGTACTTTTTTCAAGCTCTAAAGCCTACAGATCAACTTTGCTGACGAAATGCTGCTGCATCAAAATAAAGATTTTCGGCATCGTGTCGTCTTCGATGATGAAAATCGATATTTTTCTTAAGTGGAAATGTGAACACACTTAATGTACGAATCTGTGAGTCAGTAAATCCCCACGATATGGTACAGTTGCGACAGTCTTCTACACTGAATGTTTTCTGTGTCGTATCCCGGCGGAACATTCAAGGGCGCTTCTGTTCCGGTGAAGCAGCTGTAAATAATGTTTCTTATCGTGATGCGCTAGATCAACGGCTCTTTCCTCAACTGGAAGAAGCTGTACCGCAGAACTTTATTTGGCAGCAAGATGATGCGCCGCTTCACTGGCATAAGTCAGTACGCGATCGGTTAAACGACGTTGTACCTGACTGCTGGATTGCGTGCAAGGGACCGAATGACACAGCTTCTTTCGTGTGACCTGCATCTTCACACACGGTCTGACGCCATGTGATTTTTGCCTTAGGGGAATCTTAAAGAACCATGTGTGTGTGCGTCCGTCACCAGCTGATCTACCCAACTCCAGGGGAGCACATTAGTCTTCAGCGCCCCGTCGGCGACGAGGTCATTGGAGACGGAGCACAAGCTACGATTAGGGTTGGATGGAGAAGGAAAGCTGCCGCTCCCTTTCCGAAGGGACCATCCCGGCGTTTGCCTTAAGCGATTTAAGGAAATCGCGGAAAACCTGAATCAGGAGGGTCGTTCGGGAGTTTGAAATGTCGTTCTCCCGAATGCGACCTTCCCGACTTTAGAAACAGCATTGTTGCAACAATTAATTCTGATGCACTGATCAATTTTTTTTGGGAAGAACTAGACTGTTGACTCGATATATTTTGAACACTGCACACACACACATATTTCATAGAAAAACAATTTGAGTTGCTTTTTCGTTTGATGTACAGGGCGTTTCAGAAGTGATGGTCAATTTTCAGGGATATGACAGGAATGATCATTCCAGGCAAAAACGTGAAGTAAACATGGGCTCTAACGCGCATACCTTAAGAGCAATGAGCAATTCCTGATCTGCGATACTGTGAAACAAATGTCTTCTACAGCAAACTCTTTGCTTTCCCGATTTTGGGAAGTGGTGGAATGGACCAAAACAAGAAAAAAAGGCCAGTAAACATGTGTTCTAAAATGCATACCCTTAAAGTTATGATGACTTTTTGATTAGCACAGTTGTGTTTCAAATTAGTGAAGATGAACAAGTGCTCGTAGCTCTTAAGGTAAGCATTTTGGAACACATGTTTACTGAACATCTTTTTTTTGTTTTGGTCGATGCTAACACTTCTCAGACTAGGAAAGCGAAGAGCTTGTAGTAGAAGAGATACGTTTCACAATATCTAAGGTCAAGAATTGATTATAGCTCTTAAGGCATGCATATTAAACCCCTTGTTTACTTGACTTTCTTGTTTCGAATGATCATTCCTGTCATATACCTGAGTCTTCACTTCTGAAACACCTAGTATTATCTGTCAGTGTCAGTTGAATGTAATAAATTGTAAAAAGTCTTAAAACTCGTAATTCGTTTTGGAGCACACTGTATATGAAAGCTGTATTGACAGCACTATTACGGTCGCAGAGATGGAAAACTAGACTCAAGTGGCTTGTATCCTGCTTTTACCTGGATGTTCCCCAGCAGCAGAGCCTCTCTCGCGGAAAGAAGACGCAAAAATTCATATTGGCCGAGGCATGATAATTAACAAGTGTGACTATCATTATGCTATTGTAACCAGACACTTCCTAACATCCTTTACTGAAGTAAATCCAAAATGGTCCAGTTGTCCGAGTGCAGCAGGAAGATTAAGGAGTGCAGGACTGACAAAAAAGGTCAAAGTAAGAAGAAAGAAACAGCTACTAAACTTCACCAAGAACACCGGAAGTGTCAGACAACAGCAGAACAAAAACACAAACACCGTGGTCCAAAGGTAGCCCAAGCGAGTTTAAAAAGAAGTCTACAACAAGCTACCATATTCCGTAGGTCACTCATAAAAAACTGCTAAGTAAAGATCCGTCAACAACAGCCGAAATTTTTTCGGTGAAGTTCGTTTTCACCCTGCACAAATCCTCGTCTGACGCGGATTGCACCAGTACTTGTCAGTTATTCTGAAGCTGACGAGGAGAACTATTAGTAGCAGTTCATCTTTAATAAACACAGGATGTAAGTGACACACCGTGACTCCGACGAAAGGGAGTGCTGCGGGAAAACTGTGTGTGCTCGCGGGAAACAAGCAGACGAACTTGAAGAGGCCAAGTTTGCATCTCCAAGTCTTACTTTCAAGTGGCATTCACGAGACGAGCTGGTTGATGTTAGTGAGTGCCTGTAAACTTAGCTCACATCGAGCTTTGCCAAGTTCGCGAGGCACGAAAACTGAGAAGGTTACATGACGACGCCTTGTTGCTTGTTGCCCGTGGTGTACTATTGTACAGAGTCTATTGAAAAGGAACTTTTCGACGTGCCTAACGAAGAGAAGCCAGCAGCTCATCTTTTGGGAAAGATATATAATGTGCTGAAGCCCGTCTGCACAAAATACTGTAGACTCTATCAAGTTTCATGCATTTCATCAAAGCTAGAACTGATGCTACGAACATATATAGTGCAGATTTATTGCCTAAACTAACGATAAATTTTTGTTGTGGAGGAAGTCTTAAAAATGTAGTCATGAATCAAAGATTTATTTTTATTATATAACTAGCAAAGCGCCCACTGCTTTGTTCGCACAAAGTGCATAGTCGGCAGAGATTTTTGGTTTTGTTTATATTTAATCGAATAATGTTTATGTTGATCACCAACTGCAACACCATGGTCTTCTCCGAATGCACTTCTCACCAAAAAGCGATTCAGGTGGCTGGATCGAAGTTGTTGTTAATCATGCTTTTGGAGATATTTTCATAGCAACTTTCATCCCCTAATAAACATTTCTTTATATCTAACCAAGAACTAAAATACAGATTTTCATAAATTTAGCTTTAAAATTTTTTTATTGCAACGATATATTACCTTAAAAATTTTCGTCCCCTATTGCACTCCGTTAAGTGTTCAACTTCCAGAAACACTGCGACATGATTTTTTTATTTCTAACCAAGAAGTCAAAGAGGAGTTTTCATAGACGTAACATTAAAATACTTTATAAGTTCCTTAGTATTTTTTTCTCAAAAACTTTAATTCGCTGTTATACCCCTTTAGTGGCTGAATTTCCAAAAATGCTAAAACACGTATTTTTTGTTTCCTGATTGAGAAACCAATTACCAGTTTTCGTAGTTGTAGGTTCAAAATTATCCTAATAGCGACATGCTTTCAAAAAGTCTTTCATCCATATTTCACCCCCTTAAGAGTGGATTTTCGGAGGAAACAGTGCGTACAGTATAAGACCCACACCATTTCCTAACTTCCGGTTTCCATCCTTAGGAGTTTGGGTGGGCGATGATGAGTCAGTGAATCAGTCTGAGCCTATTTCACACCCTTAGGGGCTGAATTTGTAAAAACAGTGAAACACTTTTTAATCTGCAACCGAGAAGTGAAACACCAATTTTCAAAGATTTAGCTTTAAAAATGCTTTCGGAATCAAATATTTTCGTAAAACGTTGCACCCCCCTGTTCACCCCTTAGGTATTAAATTTCCAAAAACCTTGGCATGTGTATGTTTTATTTCTAGCAGAGAAGCCAAGTACAAATTTTCGTAGACTTAGTTAAAAAATGCTTGTACAATGAAATATAAGCGGAGCGGACACAGACAGGGGATCACCCTAGTGGAGATATGGGCTGAAAATGTTGAAATCCATCGAGATAAGCGCCTTTGACAAACGGCAGATTATTATTACGCTGAGCCTGTGAACGAGTACCTCGAAAACGGAAAAGCTTGTCGAATGTTCACGTGCTACTGTCGTGAGGATGTGCGGAAAGACGTAGAAGGACCACCACTAGACGCTAACTAGTTAGATGTCCAAGACTCTTCGCAGAACGTTCGGTTCGGAGACTGGTCAGCTCTATAAAGTACGATAGTGCCTAAAGGGCACAATGCTGGTGCACGCACAAGTGTTTGGCAGCCCACCGTTCATCGCAAATTATTGGACATGGAGCTCCGCAGCAGACCACTACTTCGTGTTCACATATTGACCTAACGACATCGTCAGTTACGACTGTAGTGGGTGCGGGACCATCAGTATTCGACCGTCGATTAATGGAAATGTTTCGGCTCTTCGGATGGATCACATTTTTGCTACACTAATCGATGGTCTTCTCCACAAAGTCCATCATCGAGGTGTACGGCGGCTTGGCGGACGCAGGCTGTTGGGAGCAGTAGTATACTACGGGAGACACTCTCCTGCGCTTGCGTGAGAATAGTGATAGTAGTCGAGGACAACTACTAACCACCTACATCCCTCCATGATTGGTGGCATCCCCGACGGCGAAGTCATCTTTCAGCAGAATAATTGTCCGTGTCTCGGAGCCAGAACCTTGCTACAGTAGTCTGAGCAGCATTATAGTTAGCTCACATTCATGTCTCGGCCACCAAATTCGCCTGACGTAACTCCTGAGGAATCTATCTGGGTCGTTATCTGGTACCATTACCGCGTAACCACATCAGCGGTCTGCTGAAAAACTGTCGGATCAATGATGTGCAGAATCAGTGACGCATTTCGTTCCAGAGACGAGCAGAGAAGATATTAAGGAGGTGGTCATAATCTTTTGGCTCACCAGTGTATTAGCAAAATAGCGCGAAACGGGGTCTGTAGCGGATAAAAACCGTGGTATTCGTTAACGAAGTTGAATCTCGCGTTAGTCTTGATGCAAATATTTTCCGGGCCAGTTTGATTATGTCCACGCCGTATTTCTTATATACGCTACATAAGAACACGTGGCGTGGCGCAGACCTGTTTACACACGTGGCTCGGTATTGCAAATACAGAACAATACGGCCCGCCGGGGAGGTGCGACGCACGCACGGTTGACACAGCGGAATTTAACACAAATATCCCGGAGACATGACGTAACGAGATATGCGTGCCGGGGGCTTAGCGCCGGCTGAATGCCGGCTTGTGTATGGACCGGGGACGGGCGTGTGTTTGTGCGCGTGGGCCAAACAGCGCGCATTGATAAGGCGCGCGGATAGGGGCCAGGGGTGGGTGACAGTTCTGGAGCCGAAAAACCCAATTCTCTCGCGCCGCCGGTGCACGAATATCATAACCCAGCGTCACCCATAGCGTATCTGTGATGAAAATATAACAAAAGATGAAATCTGGAAACATACCTATTTCCACTTGTATTTCACTTGGAAATAGAAATAAATTGCGTACTGACGTCGCTTACAATAGCAGAGGGTGGTCATAATTCAAGAACAGCTACTCGAGGAGGCCCAATGTCGTCTGTAGTTGTCGTATACCAGTGACACTTGTTAGACATGCTAGTGTGTTAATGGGGAACTGATTTACACTGGAAAAAAAATTAGTTCTAATTTTGGCCACTAGGTGCAAATCTGGCGCTGTACACTGTCTGTATGACGGTATGATATCCACGCTGTTATTTGACAAGCTGTAACGTGAATGATCAGTTTGGCTAGCCCGTGCGCTGTTAGTGAAACTTTTTTATGCGAACTGCAGCAATTACAGTGGTGCATTGAGAAATTATCGCTGACTGAAAGCTCTGGGGAGGGCTCAATGTCATCAAATGGTTTTAAGAAGGTGATAATTAAATTCGTATACACGGGTAAGCTCGGTGTGGCATCCAGAAGAGGAAGGCGGTCTATCCAGGTGGAAGTTACTGACGAGGATGTTGTTACTGTACCTGACCATGTAGGAAATGCGCCAGCTAGTGTTAGTGGTCACGCAGCGTCACTTGTCCATCCCATGGTCAAGAGTACGCAAAGTTTTGCGGTTTATTTTACACTGGTGCTCGTAAAAGATCCAGGCCGTGCAGCAACTGAAACTTCGTTATCCAGAACAACGTTCTGAAATTGCTCTTCGGTTTCTGGCACGGATCGAAGTTGGCGACACGTGGCCGGGAAACGTTCTATGCAGTTCGAGGTAGATTTTAGACTATAGAGCTCAGTCAAAATACAGGACTGACGAATTAGAGGTCCTTTCAGACATCAAATCCTGCACGAAGTGCTATTTCACTAGCCGTTTAAGACTGTGGTGTGGGTTCACGAACATATTTACCCTCGGTCCGTTTTCTTTGAAGAGAGTACATCTAGAAGGCCAATCAGGTGTAGCGTAACGTGTGCGCGCTATCGAGGTCTCCTTGTACGGCCTGTGATCTGTGGTCTGGAACTGTGCAAGCACTGTTTTCGTACAAAATGGAGCAACACATCCTGTCGCTCGCCCAATGACTGATGTTCTTTAGGCAGCCTTCTACGGATGTATTATCTCCGGAGATTTGCCAGATACATGGCTTGCAGAATCACGTGATCTGAATCCATGTGACTTTTGGTTCTGGCGATATCTAAAATAACGCATTTACGAGGGGCGGCTGTTGTGGCCTAGCGGTTCTAGACGCTTCAGTCCGGAACCACGTGTCTGCTATGGTCGCAGGTTCGAATCCTGCCTCGGGCATGGCTGTGTGTGATGTCCTTAGGTTTGTTAGGCTTAAGTAGTTCTAAGTCTAGGGGAAAGATGACCTCAGATGTTAAGTCCCATAGTTCTTAGAAGCATTTGAACCAATTTTACCATGGGCACTTCCGGTCTCTCCCTAAACTGAAGGTCAATATATTGGATAACGTTGTTTTGATTACACGGGAACTACTGCGAGCAGCTGTCGAATATCTCGTTTTACGGATGCAGACTCATATCGTTGTATCCAGTGCTCATACTGAACAAATTATCTAAACGGCGGTTAATAATAAAATCAACATTAAGCCTTTCCCACTTGTTTGGTCTTTACGGCCCACGTCCCGTTTCTAATCAATTATGTATGAAAACATTTCTACACAACCCATTTCTCAAATTAGAAATATCCTTCGAATTTGCACTTTTACATTACGTTTTTTAATCAGAGGAGGGCACCGCCAGTCACCCTCAACCAGTTTGGGAAAAAGTGCCACAAACAGCTGAAGCACAAGAACCGAGAGAACCTAAGTAAACCCAATAGTGTTCTAAAGATTGCATTTGACGTGTCAGACCTCTAAATTTCTCTAATTCCAAATAACGTGCAACATGGGGTTTGGTTTGCTAGCCAGCACGAAATCGGACTGAGAACAAGGAGAAGCTGCGAATGTGCGAGAAACACCCAAAAGTGAGAGTCGGCCACCCTCGGCAGACCAGGGCAGAGGAGAGAGCAGCAAATCCGGACGTCGCATATATCAGGCGGCACTTTTATCCGCGCTGAATTGGGCGGCCTTATCGGCGCGCGGACGGAAGTTTTAACGCAGACAAATCCCCGGCTCCCGCCGAGGAGACCGATGCCCGTCATCTGCGGCGCTGCACCCCCTCTGCCCCCCTCATCGCCCTCACCAAAAACTCCATCTCTTCGGCCTCAGCCAGCCGTTCCTCCTCGCCCCTGTCCCTTATGCTGCCCGCTGCACGCACTGCCCGTTCGATCTCCAAGACGCAAAATTTTATACCTGCTGTAATCATAACCTGGTCGGCAAAATTACCCGTGGTGTTGTAGCTGGTTGAAACGAGGGCGCTTGGGAAATTAAATCGAATGAGCTTTAATTGTAGTTTGCAATCAGTTACATTATCCTGCATAAGTTTGGAAACACCTGGAAATGGAAAGGAAATACAGTATAAAAATGCATTTTGTGGTCTTCCAACTGTTTATTAATCTCAAATAAAATACACGAAGAAGCAACAATTAAATTTTCGATTCCTCATAGTAGCCACACTTTGCTTTAATCACTGCCTTGCACACTCTCGGCATGCGTTGCGTCAGTTTTGCCAAGGTTTCAGCTGGAATTAATCTCCATTCTTACTGCAGGACCTCTCATAATTGTGACCCACTCATGATTTCCCGTTTTCGGATCCTCCTGTCCGATTCATCTCATTGCAGCTCGATTGGGTTAAAATAAGGGGATTGAGGCGGCCTTTCGCTATTTTTCAATATTTTACGAACCTCTCTAGAGACTTTACAGTTCTGACACAAGCGAGACGTATGTTCGGGTCGTTGTCTTGCTGCAGGGCAAACACTTTCCCAATCAGACGCAAACCAGATGTCCTTGCATCTCGCTGGAGAATGGCATGATAATCCTTTTGGTTCAGTTTTCCATCTGTTTTCACCAAATCTCCGACTTTATTCACTCCAAAGGTTCCCCATACCATCACAGAACCCCGTCCATGCTTTACAATTGGAATTACGCACTGAGGATTCAAGTGTTCATGGGGTAAACTGCATACAAATCGACGGAGTTTACTTCCAAATATTTCGAACTTGGATTTATCGGTGAATAAGACTATTTCCCAATCCCCCGCTGTCCATTGTTGGTGTGTCCTAGCCCACTGAAGACTTTTCTTCTCGTTAACAGGGCGCAACAGTGGTTTCCTTGCTGCTACAGAACCGCAGAGGTGGTTGTCTGCCAGGCGCTGTCTCACTGTTGACTCACTCACCGGTGTATCCCTCGCTGCGTTCAGTTCAGCAGTCAATTCACGGACAGGTTTTAATCTGTTACATTTACTAGTCACTTCGAAATACTTTTCCTGGCGTTCTGATATTTTTCTGGGTGCTCCTGAGCGAGGACGATCTCCATAGGAGCTTGTTTCTCGATGCCGGTGTATGGTTTCGACAACTCCGCTTATGAAAGTCATCAGTTTCTTTGCTAATTGTCGGATTCTATTGCCTTCTTGGTGCAAAGTGATTATCATTACCCGTGATTCATAAGGAATCTGGCACTCTGGGGCCATTTTCAGTTACTTTCGCGGCTTGTTATACCTTCATGCAAACGCAACTATAAGTGAACAGAAATGAAACATCATACCTCTACATAGCCATGCGGTCTACTCGAACCACCTGGCGTGTTTAGTAGAATTTCCTGCACAGGTAACGTCGGCTTACATGAAACGGAGCAGTACTAGTATGTTCCAATATTTATGTATATGTACAATAATTAAGTGTAAAATACTGTACGTGTCATTATTAACCGTTACTTGAGCTTGATATTCAGTATTCTAACCAATAACTGACATAGGCCACTTCCATCTTGCCCCGTTGTAATACGCAGCATGGTGTTTCCAAACTTACGGAGGGTACTGTACATGGAGAGCAAATATTAAACTGCAAGAGACAGAGCTCGTGAGATTGTGTGGTTTTATACTTCACAAAAATCTGAGTTCTTTTTTCTGTGGAATTCTAAGAAAACAGTGTTATAGTTATGCGGAATAGTACACGCTCTCACATGCAGGACACGCAGCAAAAACGCCATCACACTGGGATATAGCAAACGTTTATAAACAGGAAAAATGACAATTTAGTCCACAGGAAAATTAGTATACAGTAAGAGGTGTAAGGAAGGAAAAACACTTAATAATCACGAGAGCAGAGTGGCACGCACGTGAGGAACACAAAAATTCCAGTAGCTGACACTCCATCGCCATTTTTCATGTCATTGGAGATTTTCACTCTACGACGATAACTCATGAAGTTTTAATCTTTTTTTCGTTTGCTTCATCAGTTTTCAGACTGATTTGATGCGGCCCGTCCCGAGTTGCTCTCTTGTGGCAGCCTTCTCATCTCAGAATAGCACTTTCAACCTACGTCCTTAATTATTAGCTGGATTACTGCGATCTCTGACTTCCTCTGCGGTTTTTACTCTCTACAGCTCCCTCCATTGCCATGGAAGTTTTCGCCTGTGTCTTAAAAGGCGTCCTGTTATCCTATACCTTCTTCTTGTTAGTGCTTTTCATATATTCCTCTCCTCGCCGATTTTGCGTGGAACTTCCTTTTTCCTTGCCTTATCAGTCCACATAACTTTCCACAGTCTTCAGTAGCATCACATCCCAAATTCGTCGATTCTCTTCTGGTCCGGTTTTCCCACAGTCCATGTTTCACAACCATGAAATTCTATGCTCCAAATGTACATTCCCAGACGCTACAATTAAGGCCTATGTTTGGTACGAGTACTATTCTATTGGCCATAAACGCCCTTTTTGCCAGCCCTAGTCTGCTTTTCATGTCCTCATTCCTCCGTCCATTGTGGGATATTTTGCTGCCCAGGTAGCAGAATTCCTTAACTTCGCCTACTTCGTCATCCCTAATTGTGATATTAAGTTTCTCCCTGTTCAAATTTCTGCTACATCTCGTTAGTTTCGTCTTCCTTCAACTTACTCTCAACCCATATTCTATATTCATTAGATTGTTCATTTCAATCAACAGATCCTATAATCCTATTATCGCGGCTCGGAAATGAAGATACATAATGAATTTACTTAATGGACCAAATGCATGTAGAGGAACACTTTGTACAACGCAGTAAGCGCCTTTTCGTACGTACTTGCCTAAGCTATGCACTTTCTTCTTTGGTGCTCATTCACTTGTATGGCACTCTATCATAATGTGTATTTCTCCCCTACTGGACGCTGTCGTTGAGTGTGCGTGAGATCTTCGTCGTGTCATTACTAATAACGACCCTGATTTTTAATTATTTACAAAATACTAGGGCACGCAACGGATAATGCGACACACACACACAAAATCAACGCACTCAGTAGCGGGGCGGTAACCGCTAACATTATTCAGGCCTATGCTCATAATCCTACTGGGCTATCAAGAGAGGGGAAGGCTAGTTAATTTGGATTTATTTAATAAAGTAATAAGTTGGTTCCTACTCTTTTATAATTGCGAATCTGAGCTTGATAGCAATCAAGTGGAATACGAGAGGTGACTGGCTGAAAACTCCAAAAATGACGTCATATGACTCGAACTTTATCACAAATTAAGATGGCATAGCTGAACATAATCTAGAATAACTTGTCCACACTATTATCGGAGCAGAGAAGTACTGAAATACCTAATTGGTCTCGTACCATCAATCTATAAACTGTCAAACTGTATGGAGGACGAAGGGAATTCATTATTACACACCAGGGCTCAACCCTTCTATGCGTCGACGCGCTGAAGCACACCGCGAAGCACTACGCAAATTGCTGCTACTATGCAAATTAATACAAAAGCGCGATCGCAAAGAGATGCAAAGCTACCCACAGAGCTGTCTGCGCACATTATTTTCAACTGCCCCCGTTAGACGAGTCAATTACGGGACGCTGGTTCTCGAACAGTATCTACTATGATATACTGCATTTCACATCTTACCACCTTCCAGACGGAGCGTCTCCAAACTGCGTCCTGTCCACAGCACGTCCCAGCCACAAGTTCACAAGCCTCGCAACCGACCGGTCATCCCGGCCGTTGCTCGAAATGCCACGTTCCTACCGGCTGAAGGCCAACATCCGCCCTCTACACTCCTCAGAACCGATGTTTCTGAAGTCTCTCAAGCAGTCCCTGTGGTTAGATTCCCTGGTATCGATTTCAAGAAGCCTAAAGCCTACTGTATCTACTGACAATCCTTGAAACAGCCCTTCACCTTTCTAAGCCCAACAAACTCACACGACATGCCCTCAAACATACTGGAAAGGTACAGAGAGATGAGGAAGTGTGAGACATTGTAAAAATATTCGAAATAAAACACTTAGCTGCCTTCACCAAAGTCCAATAACTGGGTTATGCGGCAATCAGCCAATCAACGTCCGATGTCCCTCAGTTGGGATTTTGTCAGCTGAGGCACAATTTGCGTTTATGAAGCGTACTCACAGTACAGCTTCAGTACTGTATGTTCAACGGAATCCTTTGAGACTGCCACCCCATTTTTACGTGTGTTTACATGCTAATAACAATTACAAACGCGTGATTGTTGTTCATGTTTTATCTTTCTCCTTCTTCTTCTTCTTATTATTATCATCATTATTATTTCTGAAATTACGTCCACTATAATTGTAGCGCCGCCACACAACAGCGTTGTGAGGAGTGGTGTACTACGTTTTTCAGTAAAATACACTCCTGGAAATGGAAAAAAGAACACATTGACACCGGTGTGTCAGACCCACCATACTTGCTCCGGACACTGCGAGAGGGCTGTACAAGCAATGATCACACACACGGCACAGCGGACACACCAGGAACCGCGGTGTTGGCCGTCGAATGGCGCTAGCTGCGCAGCATTTGTGCACCGCCGCCGTCAGTGTCAGCCAGTTTGCCGTGGCATACGGAGCTCCATCGCAGTCTTTAACACTGGTAGCGTGCCGCGACAGCGTGGACGTGAACCGTATGTGCAGTTGACGGACTTTGAGCGAGGGCGTATAGTGGGCATGCGGGAGGCCGGGTGGACGTACCGCCGAATTGCTCAACACGTGGGGCGTGAGGTCTCCACAGTACATCGATGTTGTCGCCAGTGGTCGGCGGAAGGTGCACGTGCCCGTCGACCTGGGACTGGACCGCAGCGACGCACGAATGCACGCCAAGACCGTAGGATCCTACGCAGTGCCGTAGGGGACCGCACCGCCACTTCCCAGCAAATTAGGGACACTGTTGCTCCTGGGGTATTGGCGACGACCATTCGCAACCGTCTCCATGAAGCTGGGCTACGGTCCCGCACACCGTTAGGCCGTCTTCCGCTCACGCCCCAACATCGTGCAGCCCGCCTCCAGTGGTGTCGCGACAGGCGTGAATGGAGGGACGAATGGAGACGTGTCGTCTTCAGCGATGAGAGTCGCTTCTGCCTTGGTGCCAATGATGGTCGTATGCGTGTTTGGCGCCGTGCAGGTGAGCGCCACAATCAGGACTGCATACGACCGAGGCACACAGGGCCAACACCCGGCATCATGGTGTGGGGAGCGATCTCCTACACTGGCCGTACACCACTGGTGATCGTCGAGGGGACACTGAATAGTGCACGGTACATCCAAACCGTCATCGAACCCATCGTTCTACCATTCCTAGACCGGCAAGGGAACTTGCTGTTCCAACAGGACAATGCACGTCCGCATGTATCCCGTGCCACCCAACGTGCTCTAGAAGGTGTAAGTCAACTACCCTGGCCAGCAAGATCTCCGGATCTGTCCCCTATTGAGCATGTTTGGGACTGGATGAAGCGTCGTCTCACGCGGTCTGCACGTCCAGCACGAACGCTGGTCCAACTGAGGCGCCAGGTGGAAATGGCATGGCAAGCCGTTCCACAGGACTACATCCAGCATCTCTACGATCGTCTCCACGGGAGAATAGCAGCCTGCATTGCTGCGAAAGGTGGATATACACTGTACTAGTGCCGACATTGTGCACGCTCAGTTGCCTGTGTCTATGTGCCTGTGGTTCTGTCAGTGTGATCATGTGATGTATCTAACCCCAGGAATGTGTCAATAAAGTTTCCCCTTCCTGGGACAATGAATTCACGGTGTTCTTATTTCAATTTCCAGGAGTGTATATGACTAACAATGATCTGTCGATAAGCAACTATGAGCCATCGCCTTGATAACAAACACCCGCCTCAGTTCTACGCTGCCACTGTAGATGATGATGATGATGATGATGATGATGATGTTTCGGATCGTGGGGCGCTCAAAGCGCGCTTATCAGTGCCCGTACAGATTCCCAACCTTTACTCAGTCCAATCATGCCACTTTCATGAATGATGATGAAACTATGAGGACAACACAAACACCCAGTCATTTCGAGGCAGGTGAAAATCCTTGACCCCTCCGGGAATCGAACCCAGAACCCCGTACTCGGGAAGCGAGAACGCGACCGACACTGTAGAGCTCATCCATCTCAGTCCTCTACATATTTCACAACTAGCATACATATGGAACATTTTGTAACGTTACTGCACATTACTTTCCCGCTACCTCAACACGGTAGGTACTGTCGTTGTCCAGGAGGCTTTGCAGTCCAGGTCAACGGTGGTCACGCAGTAACCGAGCCCAGCCTCGTCTACAAATACTCGCTGTTATGACTACAGTATCAAAAGACATCGGTGTCGCTGCTGCAGAGCTATGTTGCCCAACCAGTATAATAGTGGTCCCTGCTGTGGTAAGTCGATGCTAACTGCTTTCGCTTAATACATCACTTACTTCTTATGCAACGAGAGCTCCTAGGAGATTACGTAACCTGGGTTCATGGCATTGGCTACAGGCTGTGATACATGTGGCGACGTTATGTTCTACAGCCTGATTCATCTGCCTCTGCTATTGGATTTTATGCACCCCACAACGCTGTTGAGTACCACAAACACACAGACTATTAGTCACACACACAGACTATTAGTCACACACAAAAATGAACAGGACCTTTTTGTAGAAAGTTTAACGTAGTTAAATGTTGTACTGGGATACGTTTTCGCTGAAGTCCACGGTTTTCGAGTTATTCAAGGAAATCGCATTTGAAGGTCACTTTTGTACGTTTTTACTGAATTATTCGAGTGCTACGACCACTAATGAAACCGCATCCCATTAATGTATTTAACTACATTAAAATACCTACAAAAAGGTCATGTTCATTTATTCTGTACTCTAACAGTTAGCAGGTAATGAGCAAGATTGAAAATCTCAAACATGTTATTTGAAGGTGTTGCAGGTAGCATAAATCCGGCTGTAGGGGTAACCGGATCACCCTGTATATAGGATGTAAGCGATAACAGCTTATAAAGTACGACAGTGATGTAGGGGAAGTCGAGATGAACAATTTGATACAGGGTACTTGTGGTCTATCAAGCTTGGAAACCATCTCAAATTGGCCTACAAAAGCCGTGCAAAATTTTTATCTTCCTCTCCCTCTTTTGTTCCACATGGTTTTGTTAACATTATTACCTTAACCTTTCCTGTCAAACTAACTAACAGACGGGACTTTCAAACAAGTTGTGCAATAACTAGCTACTTTCCAAGTTCAATCTAACATTATCAACTTAGTTGCCTCATAATAAGAAGGTCAGATTATAAAATGATTTATTTGCTAATTATGTGGTTTTGAAATTCATAAAATTATAAGTGAAATTTATGCGAACTTTTGTCTACCAGTTTGTAAATGCAAAACTAAGCTGGTGGCATAAAAGGGTGACAGAGTATGAAAACCCTTGCGTGGTGTACATGCGTTGTAGCTTAGCTCGCTTTTGCAGTACAATTTCATGGTCTTTCTCAGCATGACAGACGACAAGTCTCCTACATCAAACTGTCTACACTTTCCCTCCACTATTGTGACAGATTGTAAACATTTATCGTTTACAGCCTGTATGCAGAGTCAACCAGAACTTCACCGACAAACTTTTAGACATGGTAGTGTGGACCAAAACAAGAAAAACGTGCCTAGTAAACATGGCCTGCAAAATGAATACCTTCAGCGGTATGAGCACTTGTTCATCCTCGCTACTGTGAGGTACAACTGTCCTGAAGTCTCTCTGCTTTCCATATGTCGTGAGATGTGGTGTGAAGCAAATAAAAAAAATTGGAGAGGAATTCCGCCTTATGCAAGCCTAGTTTTGTTTTCGCCCACACATATTTCAACATTTTTTGTGCTGTTTTCGCTGGGTTGGTTTCTTTGCCTTCTGCAAAATCGTTACACGTTAACCTTTAAAGAAGCTTTTGATTCAAAATGTTTACAATTGTAAAATGAGCGATTATTGTAAAATGTTTTATATTGGTTTGCATACGTTACAGAGATGGGACATATATCACTGAGTTGAGGCATTCTATGTTGAAGAACATTCACAAGATGATCCAAGTAAGTATTGGCTCTAAAGTGCTTTAAAGTGCTAAATGCAGATGAGAGAGCAGCTAGGTCGAAAGAGTACATTGAAGGGCTCTATAAGAGGAAAGAATAGTCCGATGACGTGACAGAAGAAGAAACAGGAGTTGATATGAAAAAGACAGAGGATCCAGCAAAAGCATCAGAATTTATGAGAGCTTTGGAGGACTTTAGATCAAATAAGGCAGAAGGGATACACAATATCCTATCAGAATTTATAAAATTATTGGAGGAAGTGCCAACAAGTTGGTGTATAGAATGTGAGTCTCCCGACACACCATCTGACATTTGGAAAAATAACATTCACACAATTACGAAGACTGTAAGTGCTGACAAGTGCGAGAATTATCGCAGAATCAGCTTAACCCTTCATGCATCCAAGTTTCTGACAATAATAATATACAGCAGAATGGAGAAGAAAATTGTGCAGGTGTTAGATTAGGATCAGTTTGGCTTTAGGAAACGTAAAGGCACCAGAGAAGCAATTCTGACGTTACGGTTAATAACGGAAACAAGACTAAAGAAAAATCAAGACACGTTCATAGGATTTGTCGACTTGGAAAAAGCGTTCGACAGTGTAAAATGGTGCAAGATGGCCGAAATTCAGAGAAAAATAGCGGTAAGCTATAGGGAGAGACGGGTAATACACAATATGTACAAGCTCCCAAAGGGAATAATAAGAGTGGACAACCAAGAAAGAAGCGCGCGGACTAAAAAGGTTGTAAGATAGGGACGTAGTTTTTCACCTCTTCTGTTCAATCTGTGCATCGAAGATGCAATGATGTAAAGAAAAGAAAGGTTGAAGAGTGAAATTAAAATTGAAGCTCAAAGGACGTCAACGATACGATTCGCTGATGACATTGCTCTCCTGAGTGAAAATGAACGGAATGGACAGTGTATTGAGTACAGAATATGGCTTGAGAGTAAAATGAAGAAAGAAGAAAGTAATGAGAAGTAGCACAAATGAGAACAGCAAGAAACTTCAGTCAGCATTGATGGTCATGAAGCAGGTCAAATTAATGAATTCTACTACGTAGGCAGCAAAAGAACCAACAATGGACGGAGCAAAGGGGACATCAAAAGCAGACTAGCACTGGCGAAGGGGAAACTTCTGGCGAAGAGTAGTGTACTAGTATCAAAGATAGGTCTTAATTTGAGGAAGAAATTTCTGAGAATGTACGATTGGAGTACAGCACTGTGTGGCAGTGAAACATGGACTGTGGGAAAACCGGAACAGCTGAGAATCGAAGCATTTGAGATGTGGTGCTACAGGAGCATGTTGAAAATTAGGTGGGCTGATAACGTAAGGATGAGGAGGTTTTGCGCAGAATGGGAGAAGAAAGGAATATGTGGAAAACACAGATAAGGAGAACGGACAGATGGAATATCTGATAAGGTATCTGAAAATGACTTCTATGGTACTAGAGGGAGCTATAGAGGGCAAAAACTGTAGAGGAAGACAGGGATTGCAATACAATCAGCAGATAATTGAGGATGTAGGTTGCGAGTGCTACTCTGAGAGGAAGAGATTGGCGCAGGAGAGGAATTCGTGGCGGCCAGCATCAAACCAGGCAGCATAATGATGACTCAAAAAAAAAAAAAAAAAAAAAAAAAAAAAAAAGTGCCTACATTAAGACCTGTTCATTGTCGTTGCCGTGAAACACATTTCTTCTACTGAACAAGTGCTCATAGCTCTTAAGGTGTGCATTTTAGAGCCCTTGTTTACTGGGCATATGTTTCTTGTTTTGGTCCATATTCTCCTTCCAAGGTTTGGAAAGCAAAGAACTTGCAGTATAAGAAGTGCTTCACAGTATCGAAGACGAACGAGAGCTCATAGTTCTTCGGTTATACACTTTAGAGCCCATGTTTACGGAAGTTCCGTTCTTATTTTGGACCACATTATCATCTCTTAAAGCTTTTACGTGGAGTTCTCCTTCACCATATATATTATAGTGTTTAGATAGATGATTCAAACTTTATAAAAACCAGAAAGTGGTTCAGTAAGAAATAATGGACGAAATGTAATTGAATCGATAAATAGAAAATGGAGTCACGTCCACTTTTCTTTTTTTTTCGAATAACGTTTACCGGAGGTGACTGATATTTGTATCTGCTCGCACCGGGTGGTGTAACGGGGGATCATGTCCCATAAACAGAAGTGCCCGTTAGCTGGGTATTGAGTTAGGGAGTGGGCCATGTCCATAGTAACAAGCGTATACCTGACCTTTTCCAATAAAAAAGAAGAAATTAGACGATCTAAATAAAATCCTACAATACATACCCGACGAGCAGAAACCAATTTATAACCGTCTCTGCGGGCGGTCAACGAAGTTTGGACAGGGCAAAGATGAAACGTACTCACCACTGTCCGCTTTTCTGTAATTTGGTTGTTGTTGTTGTATTTGAGGTACATTATGATTAAACTTGTGTACTCATAACACACTATTTTGTTGCTATAATGAATTTGAATAATATACGTTTGTGTAACACAATTCTTCCGCAGCAACGAAAAAGATATTTTCATCAACTTCAACAAGTTGGAAAAAGGATCTGCTCCCGTACAATCAGAATCGATTACTGACCACAATGGATGGCTAAAGTATATTTTAAAGGTATATGTTTTTTCAACGGGGGACCAGTTTCCTTGTGGAAACTTAACGACGCCACTCTTGAACCCAATGTGTAGATAACGGTTTTTTGGTCTCCTGAAAAACTGAGTTGCTGGGATATGAGCCCGTTTCAATTCCTCGATTTATTGTACAGAAAAACGAAAGACCAATATTAATGACCAGTTCATCACAAAAAGAAGTAATGGTAGAACCTTAGATTGAGCGTAATAGTACAGCTGCCGTATTACCAATTAGGGGTGTACAAAATTGAGCGATATGTGGAGAAGAGCAATCAGGTGATGCGAAATACACTATTCAGCTATAGTTTGCATCGAAAGATCAATAATATTTTCATTGACTTATTTCCCCCTAGACGGTAGAGCCTGTGGTATTTGAAAAACGTGGACAGATTTTTGTGTACATTTTTGTAACTGAAAGTAGCTATTGAGTAATACAACAGACAGTTTTCAAACCATACATTATCACAAGTTCCTCGTGATGGCCATTTTCGCAGCAGCCGAGTATAGATTGCCGTAGCTCAGCTCCTTTTATATGATGTAAGTAAAGATTTTTTTAAATTTAACTTGTGCACCAAAACGCGTTTCACCCTAGCTACAACCCATCTTCAGTCAGTGTCCTGAAATATTACACGATCTTTTCATACGCACATATAGGGTTATCGTCTGCACATATAGGTTATAGATTTAAAACGCTTCATTGAAGTTTTTGTAATAAAATGGAAAAGTACTCACAGATCATTACTTACTGTATACCTAATACATGATCACAAATCCAATTTCTCTCCCAAGTATGTAAATGGGAAAAGAAAACAAAAATAATAAAAAATAAACAGTAATAAAAATAGGTAACTCACACTCACACACACAAACACACACACACACACACACACACACACAAACACATACACACAAACACACACTCACGCACCACTTAATCAGCACATACAGATTAAAGAATAATATATTGAAAGGAAAACCTGAGAAATTTGGCAACACTTGCAGAAACGAATGACTATTTACACACAGAAATTGGCAGTTACAGTGCTATATTTTGAAAACCATGACCGCAAAGTAAACAGCAAACATTCAACCCGTCTGACACATAAAAGAAAGCTACGGTATGTTGATGATTTTCACTTATGGACCGTCTGACAGCAACTGAATAAAACACAATTTTAGTGCCATACGCGTTTCGCCTTTATTTTCTGCAAGGCATCATCAGTGGCCTGTAATATGTACATATGTTAGCTATTTTATTTACATTTTTTGTCACTGTGCCTATAGGTTATAAACAGTTATGGTAGTTGGTATTTCCTATTAAGTAGTAATGTTTTGAACTGTACTTACAGGTTGCGTAGACAGTTTCTTACATATTACGCTCCTGTTGCATTTTTGGTCTTGTTCTTCTTCCTATGAGCGCCAATTTGCTGTTTTTTCTGCATTCCACAGCACTATGCACTGAACGCTTTTTTTAATGCAATGTTTTGGTTTCTGTTGCCGACTGTCAAATGTTTTTGCCAAAGATCGAATATTACTGCCAAACTTATGAGTGTAACTATCGAAGTATCAGTGGTCTGTTCGTGTATGCATTTGTGTGTGCGCTTGTGTGTGTGTGTGTGTGTGTGTGTGTGTGTTTTGGTGTCCTATTATTTTATTTTATTGTATTTAATTATTTATTTTTGTTTATGTCCTGTGTATGTGTGTGTGTGTTTTGGTGTGATATATATATATATATATATATATATATATATATATATATATATATATATATATATATATATTTGTGCTGTGTATGTGTGTCTGTCTGTATTTTGGTGTTATGCTCATAGGAAGAAGAACAAGACCAAAAATGCAACAGGAGCGTAATATGTAAGAAACTGTCTACGCAACCTGTAAGTACAGTTCAAAACATTACTACTTAATAGGAAATACCAACCACCAGAACTGTTTATAACCTATAGGCACAGTGACAAAAAGTGTAAATAAAATAGCTAACATATGTACATATTACAGGCCACTGATGATGCCTTGCAGAAAATAAAGGCGAAACGCGTATGGCACTAAAATTGTGTTTTATTCAGTGGCTGTCAGACGGTCCATAAGTGAAAATCATCAACATACCGTAGTATTACGCGCAACTGAGGAGGACAGGACCAAAAAATTGAAGATGTTAAAAGAAAGCTGTTTGGCGAAATAATGAATTAGGCGTTGATTTGTAAGTTCTTCGTTTTATTACAAAAACTTCAATGGAGTGGTTTAATTGTATAGCCTTGATGTGCAAAACGATAACCTTTACGTGCAATCGAAAAAATTGTGTAATATTTCAGTAAATTTACTGAAGATATTTTGTAACTAAGGCGAAACGCTGCTGGGTCCATACGTTAAATAGAAAAAAACTTAATGTGCAGCTCGCTGAGGGCGTTTTTCCCTGGAAGTATCGCAGTTTATATTCACTATCGATTTGCAGCTAGTTTCGTGAAGCTGGAAAAATTCACAATATGTTATCTCGTAAAGTTTAAATTCGAAGGATTCCGTTCATGGATATTGGCAGAAGAGTGAACTAGTACATATCGAGAGGATCAATGACATTTCTAATTACAGAAGACTGTGTTCTTTAGCATTCCAGTAGTGCTCTATTCTGCACGTCCCACCAGGCTTATTACTAAATGACAGCACAAATGTGTTTTGCAGATATAACCAACCACGAAAGACTCCCAGAACTCATCACAGAAGTCTAGCACGAATTTCTGATTGTGTTTCCCTCCGTCTCCATTTCAGTCGTTTCGTCTTTCATTCATCGCAGCAGGCGGATTAAGAGGTGACAGTTTGCCATCACAGGGGAGAAGATATCGAGTCTCGTCCTTGTCACGCGGAATCAGCAACAGAGTCTGTGGATGTGGGAGCGGTGCGTATCAGAAGGAGCAGACGACTAGGCGGCGGTAACGAAGCGTGGGGCGGCCCGGGAGCCGCAGCTGGAGGCGAGCTGCTTGCTTCACGAGGAGGTGGTGGCGGCGGCGGGGGCGGGGGGGGGGGGGGGCGGAGTGGGGGCGGCGCGGTATCGTAAGATGATAGCGGGCACAGCCGCTGATGAGGTGTCGGCTTCGGCTGCACAAGGACGCGACATGCGACACGGCAGGCTCCAACCTCCCCCCAACATAACCACGTGTCAGCCCACCTTGTCGCAGAAGGCGGGGGCGTCAACGCCCCCGCGTCCTCCAACACGTCTCTTGATGAACGTTCTCCCATCAGCGACCCTCCACACGCCGCATGAAGGTACAGACGTGCGCCACAGTCAGAGAGTTTGAATTACCAAATCGAAAAAATTAAGCAAGTGCATATCAGTAGACCTGGTGAAATCTGAAGTTCCCTCTCTGCAGGACAGTGACACGCCGCTAGAGTTCAATACATAATGGCACAGCCCATTGATACAATGGAGATGTTTATCAAAACTTGACATGATTATCTTAATGGGATTTCCGCGATCATTTATTAAATAAAAATATGGCATTTCAGTCTTTGATCGCTATTTTTTATTTTCAGTGACCGGTTTCGGGCTAGCTGCCCATCTTCAGATCATATATTGCAGTTACAGAATAGCTTGTCAGTACAGAACAATCGGTTATGACAGTGAACCGATTGTTCTGTACTGCAATATATGATCTGAAGATGGGCAGCTAGCCCGAAACCGGTCATTGAAAATAAAAAATAGCGATCAAAGACTGAAATGCCATATCTTTACAATGGAGATGGACGGCACCATTTTATCTGCGCTCTTCTGGCGGCGCGCTATGGTAAATTGCCACTGCGATTCCAGTGTGTAATATGAGTCCGGACTTGTATGTGGAAACAAAGAACAGATGTGACTACTGAGGTAACCAGCCAATGCTCACTTACGAGTTGTGTGAGAAAAGTAATGAGACTGATTTCTTACCTACCAAAATTTTTATTTTTTTCGAACAACAAAGCTGTCCCCTTCAAAGCAGTTTCCTTCGGTAGCTAAACACCGATGGAGTCGCTGTTCCCAGACTTGGTAGCAGCGGTGAAAAGGCTTCAACTGGTAGGGCCTTTAACACGTCGGTCACATTCCCTTGAATGTTCTCCACAGTCCCAATGTGATGTTCCTTTAAGGCATTTTTCAATATCTGCCAAAGAAGAAAGTCACAAGGACTCAGAGTGCGAACAAAATTCAGTGATGGAAGTAGCGGTGTGCCATGGATCGTTGTGATGATTCCGCATCCACTTGTCTGCAGTGTCCGGTGTCATTCGATTCGCCCTTTTCCTTAGCCTTTCAAGAACAGTTTGACCTCGAGGATTACGCTCGCAGGAACACGCACATATTCGATGTTTCCGTCTGTGTTTGGAAGTGAGTGTCTCCCCGAGCAAGGATCATCTTCAACGTGTTCTCGGCCTTCCAAAAATGGTTTGTTCCAGCGAAGAAACGTGCTGTGGATAATCAATGTTCCACACAGGCCTGTTTCAACATTTTAAAGGTCACACTTGCGGATTCCTCAAGTTTAACGCAACACTTGATGGCATAACATTGCTCTAAATTCCGCTGTTCCTTTTTCGTAGCACATGGCGGAAACAAACCCGGACTGAGAATGTGGACGGGATGAATATACCGGTCAACAGCGCATTTCCAGGTCTCTCACAGTGTTGTCAGTCTCATTACCTCTCTCACTCACCTTGTATATTATTTAAGCCAGAATGAAATGGGCTCCTGTTATAACAGGAAAAAGGCGATGAATCTTCTGGATTAACGGCACAGAATCAGAGACTTTAGCCGATAAATTTCAGGCTGCAAGTGTTCCAGCATCTTGCACCTGAAAGAGCTCATTGAGCTGAGGAAGTAGGGTTATCTAGCGATAAACCGTGAGTATGTCCGTGTTATAGTGCTTTCCCGCTGTGACGATTAGCCGAATACATTGGAAGGAGTATACTGCGGCACACTTGTATGTGGCTCCAGAATAAGATAAGAATATTAATAAATTAAAATGAAACTAGTGTACTGTAAACGATGTTTGTTTCTGATGGGCTCGATAATGTGGATCTCTGACCGTGCGCGACCACAGAGCCAAAGATACTGCTTTGTTGGAGTAAGAGAGCGCTAGCCGCACAGTTGCAGGTAGCTGTCTTTGTGGGAAAGACGATACAGTACGCGGTTCCTGTGGTGTGCTGCGTGAAGCCACCAAGAGCTAGATTAATGTAGGTATGTCAATAGTGTTGAACATGGAAGCAGACGTCTTCAGGCAAATAAGGTAAAGATGTTCAAAAGTCATGATTTTTGTTTTCGCCGGCGCTTTAGTATAAATGAGTTGGCTGATAATTTGCAATTCTTGAGTAACCCCAGAATGTACATAAACTGTTTTGAGAGAAAGGCTAGTTAAATATTTCACTTTTGTAGTACTTTTAAGATTTGTTTACAGAACTATGTGTAATTTGTTGATTAGCATTTATGTTGGATTAATGAAGTTAGGTAACACTTGCTGTTCAAATCTCATTGTTTCTGTATCAATTGTGAGTAATGTAAATTCAATTGTCAGATTTTTTTTTTGAATAGCCAAACTTAATTTGCAATATAATTTCGCTAAAAATACTGAGTGTTAGTAATTCACCATAATCAGTACTGCCTTCCAGTCCAGGTCATTTATTTTTCAAAGAAGTTGGATTTTGTAAATGTTCTCGTGTATCAGCCAAATGAATTTCACGTGCATTTCAGGTATTATGGCCAACACTGCTGAGCCTTTAGCAAGCATTTACACTTTTTTTATGATAGACCAAGACAAAAATATATCGTGTTACACCATTCCTGCTCTAGAGGGAAGACAATTTAATTTGTTTGTTATGTGCACAGGGACCAAAGTTATCAGTTTTGAACAGCACCAGATGATTCAGTGCCTAAGGGGCTGAATATATGTTGCAGTGACTGTATTGTCCGCCTCCGGTAGCTGAGTGGTAAGCGCGACAGACTGTCAAACCTTAGGGCCCGGGCTGTATTCCCGGCTGGGCCGGAAATTTTCTCTGCTCAGGGACTGGGTGTTGTGTTGTCCTAATGATCGTCATTTCATCCCCATCGACGCGCAAGTCGCCGAAGTGGCGTCAAATCGAAAGACTTGCGCCTGGCGAACGGTCTACCCGACGGGAGGCCCTAGTCACATGACATTTATTGTTATACTGACTGTATTTCTTTATTAGTACTGGGGGTTCCACTGGCCAATCAATTCGTGTAAAGTTTTGCTAACAGTGAGCACACCACTCGCAATTACAACACGAAACACGACAATTCGAGTTCAGTATTCATTGCACAGTTCAGACTTCATTTAAACTAATTGTAAAGTTATCACTTTTAAAGATAGTTACACGTAGTCACACTATAGGTGGTGGGAGTCAGCAACTACCTGCAGTTCAGTGATAGTATTTGACTGTGGTCACAATCCCGAAACTTATGTCATTCTCAGACTTCTTCCGTCTTTTCCTAGCGTCTCTTCATATTATTCTGCTATGTCGGCTAGTCGTGTTTCGGGTATCGCAGTGTTACTGGTATTTGGTAGTCGGATGCTGTTACTGATGCAACCACTTCCTGCAGGACGGGATATGTGTACCGCGCCTGCCATATGGTTTCTGTAAAAATTGTAAATAGCCTTTCGCTCCCTGTATTTTGCCGCTGCAACCTATAGAATTTGAGAGTATATCAGTCAACATTGTCAAATGCTTTCTCTAAGTCTATAAATGCCATAAACGTAGGTTTGCCTTTTCTTAACCTATCTTCTATGAGAAGTCGTAGGGTCAGTACTGCCTCACGTGTTCCTACATTTCTCCGGAATCGAAACTGATCTTCTCTGAACCCTGTTTCTGCTAGTTTTTCCAATCTTCTGTTAAGAATTCGTGTTAGTATTTTGCAGCCGTGACTTATTGAACTGATAGTTCGGTAATTTCTCACATGTCAGCACCTGCTTCCTGTGCAATTGGAATTATTATATTCTTCTTGATGTCTGAGGATACTTCGCCTGTTTCATACATCTTGCTCACCAGATGGAAGAGTTTTATCATGAGTGGCCCTCCCATGGCTATCAGTAACACTAATGGAATGTTGTCTCTTCCTGGGGCCTTGTTTTGACTTAAGTCTTTCAACGCTTTGTCAAATTCTTCATGCAATATTGTACCTCCCATCTCATCTTCATCTACGTCATTTTCCATTTCCTTAACATTGCCCTCAAGTACATCTCCCTAGTCTAGACTCTCCATAAGCTCCTTCCACCTTTCTGCTTTACCTTCTTTTCCACCTGAGCTCTTTATATTCATATAGGTGTTTCTCTTCTCTCCAAAGATCTTTTCCTGTAGGCAGCGTCTAGCTTACCCTTAGTGATACGTGCTTATATATCCTTAAATTTGTCCTCTAGACATTCCTGTTTAGCCATTTTGCTCTTCCTGTCAGTTACATTTTTTAGATGTTTGTATTCCTGCTTCATTTTTTGCATGTTTATATTTTCTCCTTCCATCAATTAAATTCTATATCTCTTGTGTTCCCAAACATTGCTCCTAGCCCTCGTCTTTTTACCAACTTGAACCTCTGCTGCATTTACTATTTCATCAAAGCTACCCATTCTTCTTCAACTGTGTTCCTTTCTCCTGTGGTTGTCAGTCGTTCCTAATGCTTCCTCTGAAACTATATAAAACCTCTGGTTGTTTCAGTTTATTTAAGTCCCATCTTCTCAAATTCCTTTTCTGCATTTTCTTCAGTTTTAATCAGCAGTTCATAACCAATAGGTTGTGGTTGGAGTCCACATCTGCCCTTTGAGATGCATTACAATTTCAAACCTGGCTCCGAAATCTCTGTCTTACCATTATATAATCAATCTGATACCTTCTGGTGTCTCCAGGTCTCTTGTACGCATACAACATCCTTTCACGATTCTTAAACCAAGTGTTAGCTATGATTAAATTATGCTCTGTGCAAAATTCTACCAGGCGGCTTCCTATTTCATTCCTTTCCCCCAATCCCTATTCACATATTACTTTTACTTCTCTTTCTTTTCCTACTATCGAATTCCAGTCGCCCATGGCTATTAAATTTTCGTCTCCCTTAACTATCTGAATGATGTCTATTATCTCATCACATATTTCCTGCATCTCCTCCTCACCTGCGGCGCCAGTTGGCGTATAAACTTGTACTACTGTGGTAGGTCTGGGCTTCGCACTCCCTATCGTGGCTACAGCAATGATTTCACTATGCTGTTCATAGCAGCTTATCCGCGTTCCTATATTTTTTATTCATTATTAAACCCACTCTTGCATTACCCCTATTTTATTTTGTATTAATAAGCCTGTATTCAACAGACTATAAGTCCTGTTCCTCCTGCCACTGAACTTCAATAATTCCCACTATATCTAGCTTTAACCTATCCATTTCCCTTTTTAAATTTTCTAAGTGCCTGCCCGGGTGAGCGATCTTTCATTCCACACTCCGATCCGTAGAACGTCAGTTTTATTTCTCCTGGTAACGGCGTCCCCCTGAGTAGTACTCGCTCGGAGATCCGAATGGAGGATTATTTTATCTCCGAATTATTTTACTCAAGAGGATGTCATCATCATTTAACCATGCAGCAGAACTGCATGCCCTCAGGAAAAAATATGGTTGTAGTTTGCTTTCAGCCGTTCGCAGCACCAACACAGAAAGGCCGTTTCGGTTGATATTACAAGGCCAGATCATATTTGTGTAATTTAATTACTGAAAGGAGACGAAAACGACCAATGTTAACCATTAGAATTTTAATGCATCAGAATCCAATAAATATTAATAAAACTGTTGCAACATCAGTTACAATGTGCTGGTACAGGACTATTTTTCTCGCTAGTGAAGATATAAGCGCGAAATCCGAGGATTATAATTTAAGGGGAGTATACGACAGCTGTATAGTTTGTACACTTCCTCGACATCGCACGTACCCATAGGTATGATCATCAAATATTAGTAATAAAATCCGTACCAAGAAGAATGCGTATTTAAGACATTCCCAATCTTAATACTTCGTTAGTTATGTCACGCAACCTTAACTGCAAATTCATAATTTCGAATCTCGCACGTACTGTGGTTATGCTGACGCTATAGTTCCGTATATCAGAACAAACTTTCCCGTTAGATAACTGTCGGTTTCATGTTCAAAATATCTAAATCCTAAATTTTAAATGTGGTACTGTCCTTGATATTACTAATTAGATTTTGAAGAGTGAAACGCTGTTGAATTCCTCTCTTTGAGAACAACGAAAATTACTAGAGTTCCATTCGGAAAAGCGAAGTTTTTTGTCGATATCTCGGTGGTTGAAATAGCTATAGAAAGAGACTATAACTCATTTAGTTAAGACGTTTCCACAACTCATTTTGGAGAAAATATAATTACGATTATTAGCTGCTCAGACACGGTATCACATTTTTATTTTGTGCCTCCGTGATTTAGTGGTTAACTGACTGCCAACGGATACAAATGCCTTGGGTTCAGTCCCCGGGACTTCTTTCAATTACCTGTCATCTTGTCAATGTGAAAAATGGCGAGGTGTACCGTGATTTGATATCCACGATAAACTGAAGGTCTCACTACACACACATGTCACAGAAGTCATGGGATAGCGATATGCACATATAGTCAGTTCCACAAGAAAGTGTACGTCGTTATTTGTATGAATCACACTGTTATAAGTATGTGTTTACATGAAGGTACATGTCATTGTTAATTGTACGATTACCTAATAGTTAACCCAGTCGCCGCTGTTATCGATTATAGCTTCACACCTTTTGGACTTGCTTTTGACGAGATTTCCTGCATATTCTCTCGGTAACGATCTCCATATATTCCTGATTTTATATGACAACTGCTTTCCTTTAAGCTTCATCTTAACATATCACCAAACATTTTACGATCGGATTTTCATCCGGAGACATTTCAGGCCAATCCATCGTGGACACCCATTTGTCTTATTTCCACGCTGTACAGAGACGGCTGCGATATTTCTGATCATTATCCTGCTGAAGCACCCCGTTTGCCTTGTTCGAACAAAATAGCTTCTTAACGGACCTCATAAGGCATTTTCAATAAATATTGCACATTTTTCAGTGTTTAAATTGTCTGTAAATAAGTGCAAATACTAAAAACATTCAATTCTCACACTGTTTATCTATACACTGTGCAAAAAGCGCATTGATTACCGACCCGAGACCCCAAACAGAGATGTCGTTGCGTACGTTACATTTAAAATTATGGCGTAAGCTTTCTTGTGGAACTGACTGTGTAAATTCGGCGGTAGTATCGCATACACCACGTGTATAAGGTTAGCGCGTTGGTGGAGCTGCCATATGCATTCAGGTGAGTCATGTGAAAAGGTTTCCGACGTGATTATGTCCGCATCACGGAAATTAACACGGTTTGACGCGGAATGGTAGTTGGAGCTAGAGGCATGGGACATTCCATTTCAGAAAGTTAGGGAATCCAGTATTACGAGATTCACAGTGTCAGGAGTGGGCCGGGAATACTATATTTCAGGCATTATCTCTAAACGCGGACGACTCAACGGTCGAAGGCGTCCACTTAACGATCGAGAGCAGTGGCTTTTGTGTAGAATTGTCAGTGATAAATAGAATACAAATAGCATTGCTTGAAATAACCGCAGAAATCGATGTGGGACGTACGACGAACATATCCGTTAGGACAGTGCGGTGACGTGTGGGCTATAGCAGCAGACGACCGACGCGAGCGTCTTTTAGTAGAAAGACGTCGCCTGCAGTGCCTCTCCTGGGCTCGTGACCTTGTCAGCTATGCCCTAGACGAATGTACAGCTGTCACTTGTTCAGATGAGTCCCGTTTTCATTTGATTAGAGCTGATGGTAGGGTTCTAGAGTGGCGCAGATCCCATGAAGCCATGAACCCAAGTTGTCAACAAGGAACTATTGAAGCTGATGGTGGCTCCATAATGAAATGGGCTGTATTTACACGGTATAGACTGTGTAATTTGGTCCAGCAGAAGCGGTCATTGACTGGAAATTTTTATGTTCGCTTTCTTGGAAACGATCTGTGGCCATTTATGGCCTTCATGTTCCCAAATAACGATGGAAGTTTTATTTATAACAATACGCCATTTCACCTGACCACAATTGTTCGCATTCTGGACATCTGTGTGAATGATTCGGCCACCCAGATCGCCCGATATGGGTCATAATCGAGAGGTCAATTCGTGCACAGGAACCTGCACTGGCAACACATTCCCAGTTTCGGATGGCTGAAGATGCAGCATGGCTAAATATTTCTGCTTGGGAATTGTGGAGTCAATGTCACGTGAGTTACTGCACTATTCCAGGATAACGGATGTCCGACAAGATATTAGGAGCTATCCGATGGCTTTTGTCACCTCGATGTAATTGACTATGTAAGTGAGTTCAAAGGTGGGGAAGGGAACGGATTTCCTCATCCTATAAGACCCTGCCCAATAAAGCAACCTGGTGAAACTTCCTGGCAGATTAAAACTGTTTGCCGGATCGAGACTCGAACTCGGGACCTTTGCCTTTCGCGGGAAAGTGCTCTACCAACTGAGCTACCCAAGCACGACTCACGCCCCGTCCTCACAACTTTACTTCTGCCAGTGCCCCTGGCTGTGGCTAAGCCATGTCTCAGCAATATCCTTCCTTTCAGGAGTGCTAGTTCTGCAAGATTCGCAGGAGAGCTTCTGTTAAATTTGGAAGGTAGGAGATGAGGTACTGCCAGTCCCCCAGGCTGTGGCTAAGCCATGTCTCAGCAATATCCTTTCTTTCAGGAGTGCTAGTTCTGCAAGATTCGCAGGAGAGCTTCTGTTAAATTTGGAAGGTAGGAGACGAGGTACTGGCAGAAGTACAGTTGTGAGAACGGGGCGTGATCGTGCTTGGGTAGCTCAGTTGGTAGAGCACTTGCCCGCGAGAGGCAAAGGTCCCGAGTTCGAGTCTCGGTCCAGCACAGAGTTTTAATCTGCCAGGAAGTTTCATATCAGCGCACACTCAACTGCAGAGTGAAAATCTCATTCTGAAAGCAAACTGGTGGTCGAAGTACCCTTCAGGTTGAGGACATCTTTACCTTTTTATGATATTCTTTTTATTGATCACCTCATCTTTTTAGATCTATGTTATCCTTGTAATTATTTTTCCTGTTTGAGCGATGGAGTTCTTCAATAAATTATCTGAAGATTTATCATACAATTAAATCACCATCTCGTCAGAAGTACGTAAGTGATAACACCAGCTGAAATAAGAGAGAAAAGTTCCACGCAAATCAGACGTCCTGTATTTCACGCCTGTTGAGAACCCTAATGGACTAACCTCTATCTGTAAGCAAGATAACCAACGCACCGTGATCGCAGTTAAAGGTAAACCGCGTTTAAAATTGCTTTGTGGAGCACGACGTTATTTACTGGTCAACAAGATGTCGTCGGCTAACAGCGCATTTCATCTCGGTTAGCTTCCTGTATTGCATGGCAGGTGGCCTGGAAATGCAAAGTCGTTAATAGAGATGTGAATTTGCACACTGCCGCCTATGTGAACTAGTTTTGTAGATAATCGCTGATGAGTGACGTCATTGTGAAACTCTCTCATAGTGGTCACATATCGCTACTATCCGTTCGTTTATGTTTGGCGCAATGAAAAGCAACAGATCATCAAATTTTTCGACGTACGAGAGAGATATACTTCTCGAACTCGTCGCTGGGAATGCTTCAATTCCTGAATATAAAAGAACTGACGGCTGTATAATAAAAGAAAATTTGCAGTGTCTCGTTTTGGCCTTTTTTTTGTTTTCCTTTTTCCATTCAGTTCGAATATCTATATCATTTAAGTATAAATTCATCAGATACATGCTAATTAACACATCTAATTATCCTTTCTGTGAAAAATGTATGTCGCCTTATTTTTGAGCGTATACTGCGTACAAAAATCCACTTTTCATTGCCAACAAAAATTCTTAATTACCGAGCTTTTATGAAAGATTGTTAAAGAAGTTTGTTTAATTCAAAAAATAAAAATTATTTTTCAGTCTCCTTGTATTTTATGCTTCTTGTAAATGCTCATAGAACATGTACCTATGTTTAAAAATTTGAATCCACTCTGAATCGAATCGACGCTCTCTTCGCAGCGAGGAAATGTGCTACCACATCCCTAAGCTGATAATCGGAAAAACATTTTACTTGTTTTAGCATATTCCACATGGTCAGAAAACTTTGAAGTCAGTTTCCCCGAGAATTTTTGAGAGTTGCATTGAACTGTTTTTGGAGACGTGTATTTGAGTTTAGAAATGCAGATACAACAAATAAAAAAATCACAAAAATCCTTTTGTCGTTTGGTGCCCTTGGCAGAGAAAACCAGGAATTTGCTCACACGTGGAGGCACAAGTTAATTCTGCTCCTGGTAAGTTTGAGTCATAAATCAGTAAACTTCATGGGTTCATCTGAGTACAGTGTACAGTATACGACACTCTGAGTCTGTCTCAGTGCATCGAAACGCACCGCCATCTTAAATCCCCGGTCATCTCACGAAAACTGGGCGTGAACTGCGGGCAAATTTAGTCAAGGTCAATTTCTCGTGTAACTTTGATCCAGATCGATGAACCAGAATTTTGCAATGAACTGGGTTAAATGCCGACTTTACCGCTGTTGATGTGTGGTGCATTCGGCCGTAAGTGGTATAATCGTCACCATCATACTCTGTGAGGGTGCAATTATTGTGTGAAGTGATAAATAAGCGCATGTTGTAAGAATGATAAATTTCGCGAATGGACTGAAAACATTATAAATATAGCTTACATCCAAATTTCAAATATTAGATATTGAGTTGACTAAACCTTGTCAGTAAATTTCTCTGACAGCGCTACTATCTTGGAAGAGGCGTGGACTATTCATCAATTACACTCATTTAGCTGTTGATGGTGACGGAGCTGACTTTTCGCCCATTTATGCTTTTATTTAGAAATGAATTTTTGTGGTAGATTGACAGAGTACTTAGTTAAGCTTAAAGACATTGTTAGCGTCCGCAGACGGAAATGTAAACCATAAATGTTACGGGACGACCATTAATGTAGGAGGACTCCATAAAGGTTCGGATTTATTTGGACTGTAATGACCGACGACAGCTGTTAGAGCATCGCTTCTTATTCACATTAAGTTAATATTGACAAATCAAAATATACATGTTCTCCGTTGAACCAACATGGCGCACAGACTACGAGCTTACGACAGCCGACTGCCAGATTTTATTCACTGCTGTTCTCACCGTCGCTGCAGCGATTGTACACTTGGTGCCCATTGAGCTGGCTCGAAACGTGAATAACCGAGAACATTTCAGGAAGCTAGGACCAATGGACCTGCTTCACTTCGAATAAGCCTGGGAGCATTTATTTTTTGTGTTTTGTAGGCCCTGTGGCGGACGCAACAAAAGATAAATGGTTGTACGTGAACAGTATGTCAGCAAATTATTCGTGGAATGGAGAATTTGGCCACCGCAACTATTTTTGCGGAAAGGGGAGGGAAATAGAACTTGGTCCATAGTTTCAATACGCGGTTTCTGCTTATGGAACATTGCCGTATAGTAAAGAGTCACCGAAAACTTGTTTGTAATTTGTAGTACTCAGTGTATTGAATAGTTTGCTTGGCGAATAGTGTTACATGACAGAGCGAGGTGGCGCAGTAGTTAGACATTGCACTCGCATTCGGGAGGACGACGGTTCAATCCCGCGTCCGGCCATCCTGATTTAGGTTTTCCGTGATTTCCCTAAATCGCTCCAGGCAAATGCCGGGATGGTTCCTTTCAAAGGGCACGGCCGACTTCCTTCCTCGTCTTTCCCTAATCCGATGAGACCGATGACCTTGCTGTCTGATCTCCTTCCCCAAAATAACCCAACCCTATCGACAGCTGGACTGCTGCACAGTGTTACATGGTATAATTAGTTGTATACTATGTCTTTAGGGAGATGTAAAACGTGAGGTATGGAAATTATGGTACAAATCACAGTCGAATACCCTAAAATCAATGTCCATTCTCTAATATCTCCTTTTGTAGCCCTCTCCTTCTCAGTTGCGTGTAATATTACGGCATGCTAATAACTGATAGTCTGGGATGTGTAATCAGAACGGAATTCAGTTGTCATTACACAGCCCCAAAGTAGTAATTATGAACATGCCGTCCATTCTCTATTTTGCACAAAGTTCATTATCTGGTGCGATCTTTCTCTTGACCGTTGCATTTACGAGAGTGTTTTTAACGACTACATGACAGCTAGATATTTGTGATAAATAAGAATATCAGTGTCATTGCAGCTCGTTTCGCTCGCAGCGAGCTCTGTTCTTATGTTCCTGTCTAACCACACCCACGGAAATCGTGACGTATTGGGAATGAATAGCAAAATATTCGCAACAAGATGAAACACAAATATAACTGTTAGTCATTTCACTTGCAGGAGCTCCAGTCTTCCGTTTTTAAGTCAGACCGAAGTAACAAACTCGTTTCTGAGGGAACATTCTTTTATATGTAAATAACATCGAATATTGCATAACCTACTTGTATTAAACGAATAAGAAAGAACTACCATGTGTTAAAAAAGCGAAAATTCAATAAAAAACATTTTCCTGTAGTGAGAAGCGAACTTGCTTCCAACGGCGCCGCAACTACATGCCTCTAACCATAAAATCACACGTTCAGAAGCATGTCATTGCCTTTGTATTAAGATACTATCAAGACATTTTACCACTAATGTGGCGTTAACTGACCTTTAATTGTAATAAATCGTATCAAGATTGACGTTTGTCATAAATATTTGATGGCCTTCAACTGGCATAAGACGCAGGTTATAATACAGAAACAACAGAATACGATGAAGTCTAATATGAAGTCTCCGAAGAGCAACCGAGCGACGTCACGTGAACCGACCTAAACGCTGTAGAATGGTATCGGTTATTCCTATATCGGGCCGAGCTAACCCTAACGATAAGTCTGGGAAGATGGCCTCTTGAACACTGTCCCTCAGATAGAACTACCTACAGAGCTGGCGGAACTACCCAGTAACTTTGTCGAATGTACTAACCGACTTCCTGTTCTGCGCTCATAGGCAGCACACCGTTCCTGGTACACACGGCGCTCGGGAACCACAGCACAGCTACGACACCTGAGGATGAGCTTATAACAGTCCGAAACCGGTCGTGTGAAAATAAAGTAATTTACAACTGAAGCGGTATTTTCAACTTCTGCAGTCAAGGATTGTTTTGTATGTTACAGACAAAAATCGAAGGCTACCTTAAAGTTAGTGTCGTTCACTGGAAGATGCGCAGGTTTATTGTTTGTTTCACCTGTTAAAGAACTACGAAAATGATGCCACTTTGCAATGTTCTCTAATTCTTCGTTATCACGACGAGAGTTTCAAATGTATCGTTCATATGCCTCAATTGCATCACATGACCGTTAAATGGAGGTAGTTTTATGGAGGGAGTTCCATGTTACGTTTTAATGCACTTACGATGCATCGAAATCTGATGAAATTTTCGCAGCTGCATTGACGTGATTTATCTGAATTGCTCTCATTTCTTATCGAAGCCTCGAAGGCCATATTCTCGAAAGTATCTTTGTCCTCAGCTTAACATAACGTATGGGTGTATCAGAAAGATATTGTCCGTTTCAGATGAGTATATCCTTCCACACGAATGAAGACAAAAATATGATATAAATTTTTACTTACCCATAGAAACTACAAGCTTTCCTTGGCGCCACCTGTAAACTGCTAGTTCTTGTGGTGGTCGATAGTCGTCTCCCTACTGCAGGTAGTTGTCCAATGTACGTTCGTCGATACGGGACAACAAAGCAACACAAAATGGCTGTGAGCACTATGGGACTTAATTTCTAAGGTCATCAGTCCCCTAGAACTTAGAACTACTTAAACCTAACTAACCTAAGGACATCACACACATCCATACCTGAGGCAGGATTCGAACCTGCGACCGTAGCGGTCGCGCGGTTCCAGACTGTAGCGCCTAGAACCGCTCGGCCACACCGGCCGGCAAAGTAACACAAATCGTATAGTTTTTTAGTTTCAGCCGGAGCAATTTAGTAATAGCTATATGGTGTGATTTTCATAGAGATTACGGCGCTGCAACTCCTACGGCTCAAAGCACTCGACGAGGACACTCTTCGGTTTAGTGTAAAACTCACATATCACCACCGTGTGCTCTTTCAAGACATGTAGTGCAGTCGAAATAGTATTGCACGTATTTGACAGATGTCTGCTTGTTGTGAAAGCCTATAGTTCGCCATTCCCCATGAGTGTGTCTGGCATGTCATGCGGCAAAGTTTCCGTTTCAAACCATACAAGACTGAGTTTCTACAAATCTTTAACGTTGGTGACGAACAACAACGTTAAGAGCTTTTTGAAATCATCCTAGGCGGGGCCGGCCGCTGTGACCGAGCGGTTCTAGTCGCTTCAGTCCGGTACCGCGCTGCTACTACGGTCGCAGGTTCGAATCCTGCCTCGGGTATGGATGTGTGTGATGTCCTTAGGTTACTTAGATTTAAGTAGTTCTAAGTCTAGGAGACTGATGCCCTCTGATGTTACGTCCCATAGTGCTCAGAGCCATTTGAACCATTTTTGAACCTAAGCGTGGAGATGGAAATAATAATATTCTTGTTCATTTACTATTCAGTGAGGTACTTCGTTGCGCGACGACACAAGAATATGGGAAACAACCGCCACATAACGATAATCGAACGCGAGAGACTCTCCTACGCTTCATGTATGTTGGTCCGCTTCATGACAAAATTTATGACCGCGTTATCTTTTGCGTAATAGTTACAGGGATCACGTACTTGGGTACGTTGGAGAGATTACCAAAACAGATGAATGAACAACATAGGAGAGAAAAAGTCATTGTGGAGGTCTATCAAGGAACGGAGGGGCCGATTGGTTGAACACCCAATCATTGTAAAGGTAACACGTAGAAAAAGTGCTTGGAGCAATGCACGAGGAAGACAAAGACTTCAGACGAAAAGAGATATTAAATTTTTAACATATCTTATTGATTGTGATGTGATAAATGGCAGCAAATTCTAATTTTGCTCAAATTATGTGACTGTTAGCTGTCTCTGAAAAATATTTTCACATTTTTGAAGCAGCCACGGTCGATTAGCACTCAAGACGACCTTAAACTTCAAATATCCTCGCAAAAGTATGTGGAGAATTTAACAATTGCCTTGATGTTTCTTGTGCGTCCAGTGGAGGACGCATGTATAATTTGTGGAAAGTAAAGGAAAAGTCTGGTAGTGACCGTAGTTAACACTTTCCAGAGGGATGCAGAGTCTCACTGGGGCACTGCCCACAGCCAGTGCCCGAGATACACTCGGGTGCCGTCTCGAAAGTGTTAATTCCTATAAATTTTTACGTGCCTTCCTGTAAGAGAAGTACCATTATAAATTAGGATTGTTGCCTTGTGTAAATAGGAGCGGTTGGTTGTATTTTTATTTTCAGTTTGGTATTATCAAAGTGTTTCGGACTTCTATCGTCTTTCGACGAGTCAGCAAAACACGTGAATTGTCATTGATGTAATGTACGATCAGCTTCACCTACAAGCTTGGGAGAGCTGCTGAGTACCAGGCATAGATTTTTCTGCACAGCGTTCTGCGTCCAGTATGTCGAGTTTGGCAGTAATGGAGATAATGCGGCTGTCAGGCATCCGCTGGAAGCTCGGGCCAAGTTAATTGCTGCATATATTCGCGGTTGCGGTGCACCCTCCGGCTCCAGCTGCTGGGAGGCGGCATCGGGGACGCCTGCGGAATCCGTCGCCAGCCGACATTCCGGGCGTATTTGTCATCGTCGCGGTTAATAATATTTGGTGCTTTATTAGTTAGGAGATCGACTCCCACATGAGGCGGTTGAGGAGGCCGTCGTCCTGAGGGGTAGGATGCGTGATGCGGGGCGTCGTAGCCTGTACGTGGCTGTCAGCGCTGGCAGAAGGGGCGAGAACTGGCGGAAGATATATAGAGTTGGATGGGGTGACTGGTGGGGAAACAGCTGCTATTTGGGAGGGCAAAGGGAGACTCAGATTCGGCAGAGCGAAGTCGACTGACTTCACTGGTGTGGGACCGGAGGGTTGACCTCGCAGGCCAATCAGGCGCTGGGTTAATGTTTGTTTGTCACAAGTGGTGGCGACGTGTGTTGAACGTAAAACGAGTAACGTGAAGACGGATACGGTCCTCTGTAGATGCCGCCAGCACTGACAAGGAACTCCGTTCTGACTAAAGTTTCAAATGTTCAGATGGCTCTGAGCACTATGGGACTTAACTTCTGAGGTCATCAGTCCCCTAGAACTTAGAACTACTTAAACCTAAGTAACCTAAGGACACCATACACATCCATGCCCGAAGCAGGATTCGAACGTGCGACCGTAGCTGTGGCGCGGTTTCAGACTGTAGAACCTAGAACCTCTCGGTCAACCCGGCCGGCTGACTAAAGGAATGCTGTGGTAGAGAGTAGAGTGAAGGTTTAGCTTAGAAGTCACGTCATTCTTGGAATCATTAGATATGGGCCACTGTCTTATTTCGAGAAGTATCATGGAAGGATAACCCATTAGAAATCTTGAATATGGCGAGCCCACGATTGTCATAAAGGGATCTGGATTCACGTGGCCCGAATTCATCTCTGTGTCCTGGTGGCAAGTACCCTATTTGGTCTACAGGGGAGCTGTGGCATTTTATGATAACCATTTTTATTTTCCTGACATGTGATTCGTAAGATGTAACAGTAATTGTATTTATTGTATGTAAAATGAGTCACACTGAATCTTCAAGATGCACCTGCTCAACTCTCTTAGTCTTTTTACTACCAGCAAAAATTTCACCATAGTGAGTTCTTCAGATGCGGCCTCCACTGAACCGGAATATAGTGTTGTTTAACTGAGAAATGCTGATAGATACAAACTGCACTTCACATATAAACATGGTGCATAACATTATATACTTGTCTCACGCATGAAAGGTGAGTTAATTTCACTATGTCTTATTGTGCTACAGTAATGAAGAAAATTATCTGTTCTGAAATGTAACTATGAATAGACACATTTCTATACCAACTTCAACCTAGCACGTACTTCCAGAAACGAATGAAGGAAGTGAAGTGCTGTTTGTACTAATCTTTCCACACATACAGCATGCTTTCTCTCTCTGTCTTGTAGTCAGTTTAAAATTTGAACTCACGCTTTTTATTAGTTTACACACATGTACACACTTAGGCAGTATTTACCTTAAAAAAAGCAATAACAACACAATTCCATTGTATTTAATGCTCGCACGCATATCATGCCCTTCAATACGTTTAGGTCTCTCAAAGTCCACGGTTATGACTACACTGTACGCCACATGGAATTTATTAGCCTCCTGTCTGCTTCAGTTCTCACTGAAAACCTAGGCATTTCCGTGGACATCATTCGTGAATAATATAAACTTTTAAACATAATTTTTTTCCATAAAACATTACCAAAATTTTCGCAAAAAAGTTTAGAGCTCCCAATACCTGACCAAGGACTGTTATCGAACGATCGCGAAATATCTCTACTGGTATCAAAGCAAGCGAAAAATCTCTTCTCTGATTATTCGAATAACGCAATAGCCAGCAATCACTCTGTCTCGTTGAACATAACCCGCTATTTTCCCTCTTTTGATAGGTCCGAAATTAATTTACACGAAAATGGAAACTAGTACATTCCAGAATGTAAATAAAATCAGATTAACTCCATCTATATTCATATTATAATTCTAAAGAACTGAAAATTAGCTATTTCACTTTGTTAGCGTATTCCTACATGCATGTAACTCACGTTAAGGTTGCGAAATGCAATTTCCATACTCATTCACTTTAGTTATTAACAATTCCTACGATTCATAATTTATATCCATGCTGCATTCATTCCCTCATTTGCAGTTCATACAACAGATAAAATAGCAGTAGCTGTCTGAAACAAACTGTACGAATATTTTAGCTTTTTTAAACAAAAAGCTATTAATTCAGCTACGTATTGGTGAAGTATACAGTTAAAGGTTTTCACAGACTTTTACGTAATACATATTCGCATATGAGAAAGTTATTTATCATAGAAAGTCATTAAATTGGCATTTTAGCTAATTTCACATATTTGAAATGTTACCATAATCTGAATGTCTTCCCGTCACTTACCAGTGTCATCATGAAAGACTGTACAAAGTTTCAAAATGATTGCATTACTAGCAAAAATTGTTGATAGAGATGTATGTAATATTTGATTTCCGTTAAGGATACACGTATTGCTTGGCCACCCAAGACGACGGATTCACACGCAAGATATAGGGGGTGGACTAAAATACGGGCTGTGCGGTGTAGCTGCGCGGTCTGAGGCGTCTTGTCACGGTCCGAGTGGCTCCATCCATCGGAGGTTCGAGTCCTCCCTCGGGCATGGGTGATTGTGTTGTCCACAGTGTAAGTTAGTTTTAGCTAGATTAAGTAGTGTGTAAGCTTAGGGACCGTTGACTTAAGCAGTTTGGTCCCATAAGATCTTACCACAAATTTACAAATTTTTGACTAAAATATGCAAACACCATACACACAATAGATTACCACGGTGTAAGAAAACTGTTGACATTCGAAACAGATGGCTGTCTTCTCAGAATGGATAAATATAGGTCATGAATGGCTTCCAAGGAAATTTTATAAAATTCACCCTACAAAATACAGGAAAGTTCAGGTAACGAGATTGGAGGTGGACCACGAGACCTTCTCTCCAATGTAGGTATAGAAGGCCCCATAGTACTCAAATCAGATAACTGCGGTAGCCTGTGGAGATCCATCCCTGTGCTTCCATGTCTGTCCAAGACAATGTCAGCCGTATGGATAGTAGCCCTCTTTTTTTCGATCACAGTATCACCACTGTTCAACAAATTTCGTATCACGGGATGGAACTTAATCAGCTGAAATGATCACACACTCCTTGGAAGTAATGCGACCTTGCACAGTAACCATGTGGCCCATGGATTACCACGATACGGCGGCCCTAATCATAACCGAACTCCTGTAAATTTTTCCTCATAATTCTCTTCAGTGACCGTCTATCACGAACACTCAATAGACCTTCGCCAGCGCTATGACATAAGCAGCTGATGTTTTCCGTTTTTCCTGTATACGGTATCGATCTTTGATAGCATGCCTCCTGAAACACCAAACATTTCGACTACTTTGGTTACCGAAGTACCCACCTTACGAGTACCATCAACTTGCTTGTGTTCTGACTCGTTTAACTGTGACATAATGCACTCACAACTACACAGGACATTGTTCCGAATACAACCGGCACTTGCAAAGTATTGAGCACATTGCACAGATGCCTTTCACGGTCAAATACAGCGGGGCAACGTTCTCGCTTGGAGAGTATCTGCATTTATATTCAAACATGGATATCTCGCGGTTTTTCACCTAAACGAGTTTAGGCTTGTCCCTTCGATCTCGCCAGTCGGTTGGGGATTGAAACGTTGTTCAGAGCAATCACTTCCACACACTAGAGCAGACCTCAATAAGGCAACTGGAGGTAACAGATGTTTATATCCCATGTAACTATGTTTACATTTTGGCACCTCCTTTCACTTGGCATGATGCAAATATTATTACTTTTAAGTAAACTGGACGTTCAGTAATCGATACTTTAGAAAGGACATGTTTATAAGATACTTATTTCTTCCCATGCTCAGTAGCATCCATACAAGTCAGAACTACGACGACATGAAATAGATATTTCGATAACAAATAAAATAATTTCCCAAGGTGTTACAGCTATAAATTAAATTACACTCATATTCAAACAGAGAAACCTATTTTAGATATGAATTTAATATTTACTGTAACAAACGGTACATTGTTCTCACTGTAAAGCGAAATGATATTCTGTGGGAACACGAAATTTGACAGACTCATTCGCTGCAAAATTCGTTTCCTCGCAACTTCACAGTTACTGTAGGAGAACTACAGGTTGTTTAAATCTCTGACGGACTCTGTAAAGTCAAAAACGATGCGCATTATTGTCGATTCAACGGAAGTGAGAATGTAAACACCCATGTTCATATTTGTTCCTGCAGTCTTGGAGACGGTTCGTTTCGTCAGACTGCGATTCTTAAATTCATTCTTGGTCGAGATGGTTCTCTAAACCTCAAAGTAGTGTTTTTCCTGAACGAGTTTAGGCTTTTTCCTTTGATCTCGCCAATTGGTCGGGGCTCGAAACGTTGTTCAGAGTGATCACTTTCACACACTAGGGCAGAGCCCAATAAGGCAATTGGGGTAGTAAATGTTTGTATCCCATGTAACTATTATTGCATTTTGGCACTTCTCCTTTCGCTTAGCATGATGCAAATGTCATTATTTTTAGGTAAACTGTATATTCAGTAATCGATACTTTGGAAAGGACATTTACTCTCTTCTTATGCTCAGTAATTTCTCCACTGCCTCTATTAATAGTGCATTCGTAAATGTATTCTTTATTAGTACAGGACATCTGTATTAAATTATATCAAAACTTCTCAGAATGTTCTTGTCAAAATTACCGTATAAAGTGCTATTATAACATTTTCTAAGTAGAACGAGAGCTCATGACATCATTCGCTGGTGTAAACTCCACGCATCCTTTTTAATCACTTGTCGAGATAAAGTGAGTAAATACCACAAGTTCAGGAATTCCCATCTGGACAATAACGGTAAATATTTACCTTCTCTTGTACTTCGTTGCTTAGTCCATATTTTCAGGTACTATTTCGGAGTTGGCAATTGCTTAAATTAAAAAATTACATCACAGATATTACTTGCTTATTTTATGAGGAAACGCACATCGCTACGGGTTTCAACACAACCGTATCAACAAGGCTGACACACATGTTGCCGTCCTAAAATTCGTAAACCAACTCTCGAACAAACGGCCAGAACTGACACACGTCTTTTCTATACGACGAATCAGAACCAGCAGCGATATATTTCTGAAGTACATGCTCTGTTGGCATTTTTTGTACATGAAGATCGTCTGTTGTTTGACTTGAACTAGTAGTGTCAATAAAGTAACGTGCAGTTGCTGGGCCAAGTCATTATTTTTAAAATAAAAAAAATTTAGAAGCGTTCTCGTTAGCTGAAGGCCGATAGTAAGTTGCAATTATGAATGATGTCTCTCTGATAATTCCAGTATGTTTATTATGGAGTCATTGTTTACATTATTTTGTCTATATATGAAGAAAGAACATAATACTACTGACATTTAATAATGAACATAACTACATTTGCTTTGACGTTAACAATACACTCTCCTGATATGTATCATCAGTTTCCTTTACGAATGTAATGATTGTTAGTGTTTTTAAAACTTGGTTTTCACATTGATAAATCCTTATTCATAAGAGTGATTGTATGTTCTTAGGTAGTTTGACATCTTGCATCCCCGAGTGTAAAACACTTATGATGTAGAGTATTTCTTATAGAAATGAAATGAGGTGGACATAATGATCTATAAATATCCTGTCGTTATCTTTAACGTAGTACAGGACTGTTTTAGTCTAATTAAAGACATACACGTCGCCTGACTGTATAACGTGCAATCACATTGGCAAACTATATCACGGATTGTCTGCTAATGCAACGAACACCAGCCGAAATAGGGGACAAATATGACAAACTGGAAAGCAATATGAGCTCTGCTGCAGTCGCTTGGGGGTGAAGTGAAGGCTAATTGAACACGTAAACAAGTGTGATTGTATCGTATGGAAATTGCATGTCTCAGCGCAGACGCAAATCACGGAGGGTTTATTCCGTAATTGAAGTACCAGCACACATTTGAATTCTAATGTGCAGCCTCACGAGCTACGCCCATTGCATTCAACAATCTATTCAACCACAGATCAGTTACTGTCTCGTTTGTGAAACTTGTATGATATCGTCGCTACAGAAAGGAAACGGAATATGATGAGTAAATCTGTATCATTTTTACTGAGTAACTTAATTTTTTATGTGAGGTAGTCATTACAGAATTACATGGAGAGTGCATAAAGAGAGGGACGTGTGGTATCAGTATATTAACTGGAATTAATTTTTTTTTTCCAAACGAGCCCCTAATACTCAGTTAATGTATGAGTTACAACAGGATGGAAAGTAAACAGTAGTTGAGGAGGTATAAGGCCTCTTCCCAATGGTTATCAATCTGTACTTTGAGCAACCAATAAAGGAAATCAGAAAAAATGGAAAGGGGGTGAAACTAAGGGAGAAGGAACAAAAACTTTGAGGTTGGCCAGAAACATTGTAATTCTGTCAGAGATGGCTTAGAAATTGGAAGAGAAGTTGAATGGACCGGATATTATCTTTGAAAAGAGGTTATAAGACGAACATCATCAAGAGGAAAACAAGTGGAATTAAATCAAGCAATTCTGAGGGAATTTCATCACGAATTGAGACCCTAAAAACAATAGATGGATTTTGCTGCTTGGTCATCAGTGTGTGTCGGTAAAAATCGCAAAGGATGAATTGAGTAAGCAGGATGAAATGGATGTAGGTTGAAGCAGGATGCAGAGATTGAAATACTTGGACAGTATAGATTAACATGGAGAGCTACGTCGAGACTGTCTCCGAACTGGAGATCACTATAAAAACAGCTACCATAAACTTCCCATCATTAACTGTCATCTGTCTGGATATGTCAAGTGGGGCCTTTCAGCCCTGTAATAAAGTCATTCAGTGCTTACTTACTGGCCTCAGGTAACCGCTGAACACAGGTTTGAATGAAATTGGTTTGTACAGAATCGGGCAGAAATTTACGTTACCTATTAACGGAATATCGATTTCAAGACACGAGGTTTTCGACGTAGTTGGTTGAGCTACTTAGCTTCCAGCATCCTATATTTGAAACTGCTGACTAAATGCACATTGAAGTGGGAGTCCAGCCGGAGTAAAGCACCTCACGCTCCGTTTCCTCAGGTATCCGCAGGAAGAAAATTGACAATTTATGCTGGCAAAACGAAAAGGAACCCTTAGAAAGTGATACAATGCTCACGAACAATAGACAATTGTGATTCTCCAAGTCAATCCTCGTATCAAGAATATGGAAATCAAGATTCATCTGAAGATCTTGAGCTGGAATTTACTGTTTTCCACTCTGGGAGGGACTTTTGAGAGACAAGGTTCAGTTTTCTAACCTTTTTGTATTGTGACGATTTTTTTGACTGGATATATTTTTTTTCTAAAGCTTTCATTACTTGACACTCATCAATACCATTGGAGGATAGTATGATAGCCGTTTTCGAGTCTCTTGGGCTGCATGTACCAACCAAGCTACGAATCAATCTCAGATTAAAAAAAAAAAAAGCCTCTTCACGTCCTTCTGCATGAGCGAGAGACCTTCAGCGAGCCAGCTACCTACCAAATGTGTTACGAAATAGAAATCTGAATTGTTTTCATGAAGATTAATTGTTTAAATGAGATCAAACTACGTCCAAGTAACTTTATTATTAGCCGATCCTTGCATACGCAGTGCCTAACATGGTGAGCGGAAAAGTTTCTGAGTTGAATTCAGGATCCAGTTTCATCATAGTATTTTTTTATTTAAACTAGTATTTTTCCTGCAGATCTGCCTGACTATGTGTTAGATACATATATTGAACAAATTTCGCCCTTCCCTTCACTTTATCCATTTCTTCCTGATTCTCATCTCTCTATCCATTTCCTCCTTCTCTCACTCTGTCCATCCCCTCTCCTTTCCATCTTATCTTGTCTACAGCCATGCTCATCTGCACGTGTAGCCCAAGCAACCCTGTTCTGTTCAGGAGGGTGATAGTACTCCCTCAATACGCCTGTCATCCAGGGCAGGCTACACATCTAGCATTAGAAAAACATTTATTTGACCCTGACGTGCATGTCAGCATATAAAGCAGGTCGACAAAGGCGGTCAATTCTACTCCAACACAAGATATATGTCAGACATGGCGGCCTACATTTCAGTGGTCTGCAGAACCATTTCTCGAGCTCAACATACGTCATGCAGGGCATCCTTCATGTCGGGGCCAAGGCTGCGCTGCGAAGCCGGTTGGTTTGGCAAGCTTCCACACAACATGCCTGTTTAAAGGGCAGCGTACATGCCAGGGACTAGAAAAACGTGTCCTTGCTCGTAACTCTGTTCCTGTTGGAGCTAAGAGATTATAATCCCCACATTATTGACAATTCTGAGGCCAAATTTGACAGATATAAATCCAGGGCCTTAGAAGGAGATTCTTGACATGCAACATGCATACACTCTGCTCTATTATACAACAGCTTCACATGAAGGAAACAGGATTCAATAATTCGACATCACGAAATAAAACTGGGTAACAACGTAGTTCTGTGACAGACAAAAATGAGTCAATTACTCAATATATAACAAAGGTGACTAGGGCATACCAACGGGAGGCGAACAGATAGTTGAAGGCATACTAGAGTTGAATGACAATCACGGAATTTACTGTCTGAGGCTACTTGCATGAGTGGTTACGTGATTGGTCCATGAACTTACACGAAGTATCTGGCAGCATGTTTATCCCTTTAGGTCTTTGATGAGTTGTGCAAACTTTTACAAATGTGGAATGACACAGCCTGTGTTCTGATCATGCCTAGAGTTCTTCTTTCAAACGCCGGGAGTTACAATTCCGAGCGCGTCCTTTGCCAACCGGAGTGCTCGCTCCAAAGCTTCCATCCAGTGATAGTTTAGTAGAATCATTACTTCTCCCACCTATGGTAATTGTTTAGAATGAACAAAATCACGATGCTCCCACGCCCGAGGAAAGTGTGCCAAAACATCTACATACAGAGTCAAAGTGTTGCCTTTCGTCTCCACAGAGCAGAAGTTGAGGCACTGCCCATTGTAGCTTTTCATGAAACATAGAAAAGTATAATTGAAGTAAATAGTTCTTCACCTACCCCTCCAGGAAAGCACCATTTTAGTGGAGTAACTGCACATGGCCAGACTATGACTCCCGAAAACATTACATAACTGATGATAGTGCAATCATTGTTCTCCGCTGGGTTCCTGACAAGTCCGACGTCTCCAGAGACGCAATTCTCGTGTACGGCCATGGCGTCCAATGAACAGCATTCACTCTGGTACCAGATAATATGCCGACCGGCTTGTATTTTCTGTCCAGTTTGCTCTGACTCATAAAAGGGAACGATCCCATCCGACATATCGAAACTTATCCTGAAATTTTTTACGCAGGAAGATTATAGTGATACAAATGCAGTATGAAAATTTTAGCTGCTAAGGCACATATCAGATATTTTTAAAAATGTTGACGTTACTAATTTTTGCCACATTTCCTGCCTAGCGCGTGAATTGGCGAGACGCAGTGGTGACAACAGAACGTAGCGCTGTGTAACGTGGAGTCCAAAGGGTACACACAAGTAATTTAAACACTTAAGCAACACCAAAAACGTCTGCAAACATTAATTCTTAGAACAACGTGGAGTTCATACCGACAGCTCAACTGTTTCTGATGCCATTGTTACACAAATGACTGACGGAGGAAAGAAAATCAAGACAGTGTATGATATTACGTTACAGACGACTTTTACCAGTTGGGACTTTAATTTGTTCTCATTAAATATTTTATAGCAATTCCTGTAGCACACTTCTTATGAAAATTTTTGAATAATATATATTTTGCTAAAAAGAAACAGTTCCTTGTTTATTCGCTGCAGTCGTCAAAAAATGCCAAGTGTCTATTGGATTAAGAAAGCAAACATTTTCCTTGCATCAGGCACACCTGAAAAAATAAAAATTTAATGCATTCTGGCACTTCAGAGTAATTAACAGTTTTATTTAGACAGAACTGGAACGGAATAAGAAATGTTTGTGGCTGTTTTTCTGCGTATTTTGCTGCGTAGCAGGTATGCTTGATCAAATACCTAAAATGTGGCGATTCAGACTGACAATGCAGAAATGACTAAAGTTAAACAATACTGTTCCATCTGAGATGACAAAGAGCAATCGCAAATTATAAAACAGTTTCCTGAAATATGCTTTACACTGTTGAAAATTTGATTTTTCGAAAGGCTATAACATATTATTAGTTCCACATGGAATCCAAATTATATCATCACTCTTTTCATTGTCCTTCTAGAGACGGAGGGAACGTTACAACTAGGCGAGGAGTACAGTAAAGGCAATGAATTATTTTCTGGAAATGGTAAGATGACGTTTCGAATGTAACATTAAAAATTATTTTCTTCCATTTTTCCACATTTTCCTATGTCAGTTACAAGTGTTTTGCAAGTAAACAGTCCTTTTCTAAATTTTTGGTCCTAGTTTGTCTTCTTGAAGACAGAGATAAACATGCGGAGAAAGTAATCCACTGATACTTGACACTGGCATTGTTGTGTATGAATGCGTGTATATGCTGATTTTAGGGATGATATGAAGCTTCATCTTCACGTCAGCTACGAATTTATCAACAACATTACCTTTTAATCTCTTCTACGCGTTTGCTTGTAAAATCTGTAATTTTGAGAGTTCCTTTTCCATGTAATTTCCGGAATCTGTTTAACAAGGTCGAAGAACCCTGGAAAACTGCAGTGTTCACCTCGCTTGCAGTTAAGAACCCCAAGTCACATTGCATCTCACAAGCAGTTCTAATTCTTTCGATTAGTTCTTCTTTCATAATTTTTAGAATTTCAATTTGGGACGTTTCGTACTTCGTGTCAGTTCTTCTTCCATTTATACGATTCATATTCATATTTTATGAAACGAAACCGGCTTTTCACTCTGCTTAAGTTAAATCGTCTTCTCTCTCCTTCGTTTGCCAAAGAAATTTGCAGCCTTTCTTTTCTCACTTAAAGTTACTATTTTACACGTTTTCTTTGGGCTTACAAGGTACATTTTTTTTATCTCGACTTTAACTAGCACAACATTCATCGTTTGAACGAAAATTCACAGAATCGTACTAGTTATTTCCTATTTCTTCTAATCTCTCCATAATTTCCAAAGACATGCCGACGTCTTTGGAAATAATGACCAAGAATTCAACAAATGAATAATACATATGTAGCTATCCAAGAGAAGTAGCTGATTTCGATCGCGTACCACGTCCTTGATATTTCTTCTTTGCAACGTTGAAACTATTAATTTGATTTCACATTGCTGTGGAACGTTGGGAACAGCGCAGAGACAGATGCTATTAGCTAGCGTATACCAAGAAATAGTAAAGAAAATTAATTCAGTTCTATCTTCATTGTAAACATTTAGCGATATCGTGGAAATACTGGAAACTTGTGGTAAGTTCTTATGGGACCAAACTGTTGAGGTCATTGGTCCCTAAGCATGCTCATTACTTAGTCTAACTTAAACTAACTTACGCTAAGGACAACACACACACCCATACCCGAGGGAGGTCCCGAACCTCCGATGGAGGGAGCTGCGCGAACCGTGACAAGACCCCTTTGACCGCTCAGCTACCCCGCATGGCGATACCGCGAAGGAAACTTCTAATTGTTGTTGATATTATTAAACGAGTTACAGATTCGAGTGAATAGTAACTGTAAACAACTGCTTCAGAGAAACTATCAAAGGAAACTAAAATTCGCTTTACAAATTACGATGGTGTTATGCTGTAATATGTGTTTATCGATATTTGTTTATCGATATCTGTTTTCTGTTTATCGATATGCTGTCACTGAGGATATGTGACCACCACGTCGCGCGTAAGCTGTCTGCTACAACTACAGAAGCGCTCTACATTTCTCCAGCCGCTTAGCAAGTTATGAAATTGGCTAAAATTTTACATTTTTTAAAAATGCTACCCGCCTGTTTTGGCAGCTAAAATTTTACCACTGTGTTTCTTTCTGTAAAAAATTTCAGGACAGATTCAGACATGTCAGATTGGACAGTTCGCTTGTTAGAGCACCTCGAAAAGCGGTGGTCGACTTCCCCCTCCGACTATTCCCAAAGCTCGCATGGAGACACCAAGCATGCTCCGTTGGGCAGCAGTGCCTGAGGTTCGGAACGCTCCACGTGCACGTGAAACAATGCCACTAGCAATACCAAACGTCACGGGCACACTCGGCACACTCTCTTCATTTTCCAGATAACAGACGATTCTTCCGCGCGTGAAGTCACCCAGATGTTGTCTGCCGGCCATGTTGTTACTACGAACACCACTATAGTGCACCACCGCTTCATCTTGCTCATTGACACATATGGTCTTTTCCCGTTCCTTCAACAGCCTCGTGTTGCGGAACCGGCTCGACTTTACGCTATAGTCTCACTAACCTCGTGCCGTGTCACGTCCAGGTTTCTGTGCACGACTCAGAGACCTCTGCTAACGTAATCTCGAAATTTTAAGTCAGTTTCATCGATTAGTTACGGCATAAATCATTCATCTATCTCGCCCTGAAGTTATGCAGAACAGTGTTTGATGAATAAACATCGTCCTATAGCTGAAAAATTATTGTGGCGCGAGTAAAAACACCGTTTCTTGACGACTGGCACATTACTACTCTTGCACAAGCGACCACACGACCGCACCACAATGGGTTATAGTCTGCGGTGACTCGCGTACGACACTCCCACGCACGTCCACCGTCCGTTTACTTTAACGTTTCTAGTGATGCACGACAGGATCAGACCACGATGGCTTCACTGATGCTACAGATTCTTTTCGTAATGATGCCTTACGTGCTACCAGTGGATATGGTGTGTGTCTCCTAACGTTCTTCAAGTTATCTGTCAGCAGAGTCCACACCGTGCTCTGAAAGGACCACAACTTTGTTATTACACGCACTTTTCCTCGTTTGTCATATCCTGAAAAGTTTGAAATGTGCATTCAGAACGAAAGGAACTCTTTGATCAGGTCCTATATATCACACAATTTTGGCTGCCTCTCGCGTAATCTTCTGCCAAAGTGTACTTTCTGGCAGGATAGTTATTTAAAAGAATAAACGGGAGAGGGGAATGTTTGCGTGTGTTACTGTTACGAGATGTTGCTTCGGTTTACCTTGTCACGAATTTCTTGATTTGACTGTTAGAACTACGTTCCCTCTTGAAGGCACAATCTCATGTTAATTATCAGAGAGCCCACGCGTCAAGAGCACTTTGCTTCCAACGAAGGTACAAACAACATTTACACAAACATAGTAGCATTTGTTCACGAATTTAGCAACAAACACATTGCGTTGACAAATGATCTCGCAGAACCATGTGTAATGCATATTTGGGAAAACGAAAGCACTGATTTAAAAAAAAAAACCGCTATTGAATAACTCCAGCACACGGAAAAATGCGCAGAGGAAGCAGTGTTTCGCAACAATTATCCGTCCATTAAACTGGCTCAAAGGAAGCCTATGATGGGCTAAGACGGTGGAGTATGTGCTAAGGTACAACATAATGACGAGTTGGGCTTACTTTCACATATGGATCTGTTGTTGATACTTCGTTGCTCTCCAATGGCAAACGCAAAGTGCAGTTTCCACTGAAATTGTAATGCGAGACGTATATACACCGACAACTTCACGACTCGGACTAAACAATTGCTGGTAACCGAAAGTCAAATGGCTGTCTGAATATGTATGACTATCATCTCTCACTGACATCAGTGACTATCATCTAGTTGAATGATGGCGCACAATTACTCATCAGCCACTTTGTTGCCTCGATCCATAATCTGGCCATTGGATGGTTCTTCAGCCGTGTGCCATTGATTAACAACGCAAAACCGCGTACTCAGATGGACCTTTCCTTGTCGGTTACAGGAAAATAGCCAATGTAGGCTTCTCCATACAGCAACGTAGTGCCAAAGACGGTGGAAGTGAGAATGGTGCTGAGAATTTGACGATAGTCTATCGGAAAATTTGGCGTTAATTTAGTTAAAGGTTCGTTTTGGCGTGCCCTCTTTCTTGCAGAAAGACCTGTAAGCTGACAGTCCAAGATCATTCTCTGAATTATGCAGCGTTATACATAAGTATTATGGTTGGTGTATAAATTCGTAACGTTTTCCCATACACTTAATATACTACTGGCCATTAAAATTGCTACACTAAGAAGAAATGCAGATGATAAACGTGTATTCATTGGACAAATATATTATACTAAAACTGGCATGTGATTACATTTTCACGCAATTGGAGTGCATAGATGCTGAAAAATTAGCAGCCAGAACAACCACCTCTGGCCGTATTAACGGCCTTGATACGTCTGGGCATTGAGTCAAACAGAGCTTGGATGGCGTGTACACGTACAGCTGGAAATGCAGCTTCAACAGGATACCACAGTTCATCAAGGGTAGTGACTGGTGTATTGTGACGAGCCAATTGCTCAGCCACCATTGACCAGACGTTTTCAATTGGTGAGAGATCTGGAGAATTTGCTGGCTAGGGCAGCAGTCGAACGTTTTCTGTATCCAGAAAGGCCCTTACAAACCCGAAACATGCGGTCGTGCAATATCCTGCAGAAATGTAGGGTTTCGAAGGGATCGAATGAAGGGTAGAGCTACGGGTCGTAACACATCTGAAATGTAACGTCCACTATTCAAAATGCCGTCAATGCGAACAAGATGTGATCGAGACGTGTAAACAATACCATCACGCTGGGTGATACGCCAGCATGGCGATTACGAATGCACGCTTCCAATGTGCGTTCACCGCGATGTCGCCAAACACGGATGCGACCATCATGATGCTGTAAACAGAACCTGGATTCATGCGAAAAAATGACGTTTTTCCATTCGTGCACCCAGGTTCGTCGTTGAGTACACCATCGCAGGCGCTCCTGTCTGTGATGCAGCGTCAAGGGTAACCGCATCCATGGTCTCCGAGCTGATAGTCCATGCTGCTGCAAACGTCGTCGAACGGTTCGTGCAGATGGTTGTTGTCTTGCAAATGTTTCACCAGGCAGCGCCGGTCAACTGCAGTTTGTGTATGAGAAATCGGTTTGAAACTTTCCTCATGTCAGCACGTTGTAAGTGTCACCACCGGCGCCAACCTCGTGTGGATGCTAATCATTTGCGTATCACAGCGTCTTCTCCCTATCGATTAAATTTCCCGTCTGTAGCACGTCATCTTCTTGGCGTAGCAATTTTAATGGCCAGTAGTGTAGAAACAACAAATACACATAACCGAGCCTTTAGTCATCTATTATATATTCTCCTTCACTATTTACAACCGAGTGTCAACGCAAGGGTAACCTTTCGATTCCGACTCTGTAGAAATTACTCGGTATTAACGCGAAGAACTCGTTGATCCATGTTAGGAGTGCATTTTCATCCGGAAAGGAGGTTCCCTGGAAGTTATTCGATAGAGAGCGGCGGAAGATGGAGTGAAGAAGTTAGCCGTGGGATGTCTTCCCAGCCCAACTCCTCTATATCGTATTTTGTCAGTCTAATAGAATGCGGGCGGCAGTTATCGTGGAGCAGCGTGACTTCAGGCAGTCTTCCTGATCGTTGTTCTTGGACTGCGTCTGCAACAGGTCTCAGTTGCTGACAATAAATGTTAGAACTGATGGTTACACCTCGAGAACCAATTCGTAATACACTACAGCGTAGCTTCTCCACCCGATATATAACATTATGTTTTGCGGATGCGCGCAGGTCTTCGTACGGTGTCTTGTTGCTTTTTTTGTGTTCAAACATTTACTTCTTTTTGTTGTGTTAGCATAAATACAGCATTTATTGTCACTAGCAACGATACGTGATCGGAGTGGTCGGTGTTGGTCACTAGCCAATTGATGACGAGAGAGCAGAGATGCACATATGGACACAGGCTGATTTTTTAACCTTCCCCATAGCATGCAGATGCCGCACGATGGTGGAATAATCACTGTTCATCACATTTGCCAGTTCTCGAGTACAGTAACGTGGGTTAATGGATGGATTAATGCGTTTAAACGATCTTAATCAAACCCCGAAGGTCTTCCTGAATGTGGAGACTCACTAACGTCAAAGCGATCTTCCTGAAAACGAGAAAAATTTTTTTTGCCGTGCTCTGCCCAATGGCACTATCCCTATAAACGGCGCAAATGCTTCTGGCTGCCTCCACTGCTGTTACCCCGCTACTGAATTCAAACAGAAGAATATGCCGGAAACGTTCCGATTCTTTCACATGGCTCTCCAGCAAGAGTGAACTGCGAATAAAAAATGACAATCGATAAGTAAACCAATAGCAACCGAAATATGGACATGCAAAGCAAGAACACCGATGTTTCAAAAGATGACTGGACGAAAATTACAAGACCTACAGGAAAAGTGACAAGCAGTATCTCATCAAGTTTGGATTCGTAATACGTCCCATGTTGTAGCTGTAAAGTACACAACTAGCGGGCAGGCATGTCTGAACACGTAGACAAACCATCCACTCCGTTGTATTGTATCGAATTACTTCGCGCCAACAGATACGCAACACAATTAACATATTGCTACGGTGGACTGCTCTTGCTGTGCCTTTCCTGGTATCAACAAAAAAAAAAAAAAATACGAACTGTACAACCATATCGACGATTTCCACATCACAAACAGCGGCCATAATGAGCACATGTAATCTGAGATGAAAATTTGGAATGACGTCCACTGATACGGATCTCTTTTCTATATGTCGTGCGGTTTTTGCACACTCAGCTTCTGAAATGTCATAGACATCTATCAATAACCACGTGTTGAATCGACTACTGAGTTTGCCAGTTGCAAACTTTACGGGGTGCTGTCGAGGTAGTGGGAAATCTAGGGAGATTACAAGGTGTTCTGTTTATGCTTTTTAACTAATTGAAGTCATTCAACGCTCATCCATACCTTCTTGCTACATTGCAATCCAACAGTACACTGTTTTGGTACATAAAATATTGGTAGGAGTCTGTAATCTGCACCCTTTAGAAGCAATGTGTTACAAAATGTAAATTTGGATGAGGTATGGAGGAATATGTGATCAGAACACAGCACTTCCTGCTATTACCAGTTTAACTAAATTTAGAGCCTCTGCTTCTCGTTGGAGGAGCTCCTTAGATTGTCCCATGAGGCTGAGTGCATCTATAATAATCTTTTCTAGTCTTCCCACGAAGGATAAATCTTCTCAGTAGCAGATTTAAGCTGACGCTACCGCATGTCAGTCGGCCACAATATCGCTAGATGACTGAGGCCAACAAAATTGTGTACATACTAAAGTGGATAAACTAATGCCTACGCTGTTGTTGCAAAGCATAATTAAAGCAGTTCTCTAAGCTAGCTTACACAAATCGAAATACAGCTATGGATTAGTACCCAAGTCAAGCGTTCATGTGTAACTTTTGTGAATAAAAAAATCTTTGTTTATTGTAAACGAAACCTGAAATGATTTCCTATCTTTAACTTCGTTCGTCTGTGTTGTAGCCCTGAAGATACAAGTGATGTAGTTACGGAAACGCTCTCTGATAAATGAATCGCCAAAACTGAAATTGTGTAACTATATTTTAATTAACGTCAACCAAAGGAATTAGAAAGTCAAGACTGTAAACTAAATAAGCTTTTCTTTGAAACTGTATTGTGCGGTACTTTGACCAATACTATAATGCGTTAGTCACAACAGGTCTAAATGGATACTCTGCGAATCACATTTAAGTGGGTGGCAGACGGTTCATCGAATCACCTTCACAATTCTCTATTACTCCAATCTCGAGGTGACTCGTAATTGCATCATACAAGCTAACAGAATAAAAATACTGCAGAAATTATTAAAAAGATTTTGAAAGAATATATCACCAAAATGTTTTTACAGAAATGTCGCATAAATTTACATATGCAGTCTGAATAATCAAATTACAAACACTGAATAGTACACGCGCAAAAGTAACACTGCACTGTGAAATAAAAGTGCCAGTGTATGAAGTGAAATCTGAAATGATCCTTACTTAAACTGAACCTGACAATAATTTTGAAAAGCAATGGTGGACACTAAATCCCCTCACTTTTTCCTGACTATAATGGAAAGGTCCCTAAGAAATTTTTATGGCTTGTATTTGACAACGAAACTTCGGTATTGCTCGAAGTGACGAACATAAAATATGCAGTAGGCTAAGTAGCAAAGAAAACCTTGCGCACGTGCCGCGCAAGAACGTGCGACTATTCTAAACAGCTCATACTGCAAATACTGTCTTTCGCGAAGTGCAATGAGATGACACACATAATGAGAAAATAAGAAATTCTTTCGCGGAGAGATGGTGGTGTAGTTTGAACTTGCTTAAAGATTAAAGGACAACTGACATTTAAAAAACTGTATTGCAATTACTGAAACTCATTATCCAACAAAAGCTTCACACATCTCTAAATACTGAAAATGCTAAAGGAGTGGTAAATCTATAACTTATAAGAGCAAGCCGTGTGAATAGGATACTTTACTTATTCTCTTCTGAACAAAGGAACCAAATAACCCAATCCGATAAACCAAAATTCCGCTAAGACTGTCTACTATTCACACAATTCACAAGTACGCACAAGCAAGCAATAAACAAACAGCTGTAACGATACATCTTAACTTCCGAAATTACTCTTTACCAAATCATGTTTTGCAGTTATCATTCTCTGTAAATTTCTCTCTGTGTTCTGCAAGCTGTTTCAAAGCTCTTCAGTGTCGTAGTTAGCACCTCACCCTCTCATTAACGTCTCTTAGAATGGTTACTGCAACGATACTTGCTACTAGCTGTCAAAGATCACACTGACTGTACTTAGAACCTCTGTGGCCGAATATGTCGACTATTGAAAACTGTTTGAAAAACGTTTAGCGTACAAATATGAAATATGACACATTCAATGAAAATATAAACCTCACAACACTTTACTTTAAAATCAAAACATAAAGTACAAACCTTACACACGTTTTATGATATCATTAACAACATGTACAAGAAATGATTCCGCAAAGAAATTCATCAACGGAGTAAAATTCGGACATCAGTATACCCCATACGTTCCACTTAAACGGTACTCCAACTAGACCAGGAAGAACAGGAAATAACTATAACAGATTAGCGAATCGGTAACCAGTCATGATATCCCATACAGTCAAGAAACGGACTACATTCTTCCGACACATACATAGGATTGACCAGTGGAGGTTGACCGATCTTTTACTGTTGTCTCCTGTGACCAAGAGATGCTACATCCAAGATGTAGAAAGGGAGCGGGAAGAAATGCGGATTCAGGGAACATATATTTACAACGGAGTGACTCCCAAATGAAAAAAATATGTATGGTGTCTAAGGTCCTCAGGTCAGAATTAGACCCACGACAAAAACATTATTGACAGATAAGTAAAGAAGGCAGAAAAATTTTAGAACAACAGAATGCTGTACAGGGATAAAGACGAGAAGGAACGAATTGATCCGAATTAATACTGTTCTATGATGGCCGAAAGGAAAAGAAGTGGCTGAACACAGTACTAGGAGCTCAGCGAATACTTATCGCGTACTGCGGTGTTTACCGATCTTGGGTTCAGGAAACGGTTTGCCTGCCACAGACGGAGTAAACAGTTGTGAAACAAAAGCTTCTTATTCAGGCTGACCCGTTTGTTCCGACCACCATAAAGAACTTCCTGTTCATAAACAAAATAAAAAATGTGTCAGACAAATGTTTGTTAGTTAC